>NC_080697.1:1542187-1850625 GCF_030445035.2 Dasypus novemcinctus | reverse complement strand
TGTATATTTGATAATGATGCATTTAAGGGTAATTCAGTATTAGGGTGCTGCAGAAGTAATTGCTGTTTTGCATTGTTGAAATTTGCCATTTGATATTGGAATACATTCTTAAATAAATGTGTTTATACATCATAGAGTATGGAAATGATGTTGGACAAAAAGCATATTCTGATGATTTTCTTATTTGAGTTCAGAATGGGTCATAAAGCAGTGGAGACAACTCGCACCCTCAGCAACACATTTGGCCCAGGAGCTACTAACGAACATACAGTGCAGTGGTGATTCAAGAAGTTTTGTAAAGGAGACAAGTGCCTTGAAGATGAGGAGCTTGGTGGCCAGCTATTGGAAGTTGACAATGATCAAATGAGAGCAGTCATCGAAGCTGATCCTCCTACAATTACATGAGAAGTTGCTGAAGAACTCAGCATCGACCATTCTGTGGTCATTCGGCATTTTAGGCGCATTGGAAAGGTGAAAAACCTCAATAAGTGGGTGTCTCATGAGCTAACTGAAAATCAAAATTCATCATTTGTAAGTGTATTCTCTCATTCTTTACAACAATGAACCATTTCTTGACCCAGTTGTGATGTGAGACAAAAAGTGGATTTTATATGCCAACCGGCAATAACCAGATCAGTGGTTTGACCAAGAGGAAGCTCCAGAGCACTTCCCAAAGTCAAACTTGTACCAAAAAGGGTCATGGTCACTGTTTGGTGGTCTGCTGCTGGTCGGATCCACTACAGCTTTCTGAATTCCAGGAAAATCATTATATTTGAGAAGTATGCTCAGCAAATCGATGAGGTACACTGAAAACTTCAGTGCCTGCAGGTGGCATTGGTCAACTTATCCACAACAATGCCCGACCACACATCGCACAACCAACACTTCAAAAATTGAACGAATTGGGCTATGGAGTTTTGCCTCATCCCCCATATTCACCTGACTTCTTGCCAACCAACTACTACTTCAAGTATCTCAACAACTTTTTGCAGGGGAAACGCTTCCACAACCGGCAGGATGCAGAAAATGCTTTCCAAGAATTCGTCGAATCCTAAAGCACAGATTTTTATGCTACAGAATAAGCAAACTTATTTCTCCTTGGCAGAAATGTGTTGATTTAATGGTTCCTATTTTGATTAATAAAGATATTTTTGAACCTAGTTATAATAATTTTCAATTCACAGTCTGAAACTGTAATTCCTTTTGCACCAACCTTAGTATTTCTACTTAAAGAATATAGAGTACTGAAGTCTTCTAAAATCTAAGTGCAGGGAAGTGGATGTGGCTTAAGTGATAGAGCTTCCGCCTACCATATGGGAAGACCTAGGTTTGATCCCTGGGGCCTCCTGATGAAAAAGAAGAGAAAGCGTGCCCACGCAAGTGCCCATGTGGTGAGCCAGTGCCTGTGCAATTGAGTCATGCAGCAAGATGATGACGCGTCGAAAGAGAGACGAGGAGAGTCAAGAGGAAGCGCAGGGAAACGGACTTTGGCCCAGTGGTTAGGGCGTCCGTCTACCATATGGGAGGTCCGTGGTTCAAACCCCGGGCCTTCTTGACCCGTGTGGAGCTGGCCATGCGCAGTGCTGATGCGCGCAAGGAGTGCCGTGCCACACAGGGGTGTCCCCTGCGTGGGGGAGCCCCACGCGCAAGGAGTGCGCCCGTGAGGAAAGCCGCCCAGCGTGAAAAGAAAGAGCAGCCTGCCCAGGAATGGCGCCGCCCACACTTCCCGTGCCGCTGACGACAACAGAAGCGGACAAAGAAGCAAGACGCAGCAAATAGACACCAAGAACAGACAACCAGGGGAGGGGGGGGGAAATTAAATAAATAAATAAATCTTTAAAAAAAAAAAAAAAGAGGAAGCGCAACAGAAACCAGGAACTGCAGTGGCGCAATTGACAGAGAATCTCTCCACATTAAAGGTCTCCAGGATCAAATCCCAGTGAATCCTAGAGGAGAGAAAATGAGAGGACAACACAGACAGCAAAAACACAGGGTGGGAGGAGGGGAAAGGGGAAAATAGATAAATAAATCTTTAAAAAAAAAAAAAAATCTATGTGTAAATCATTGCTTATAATTTTAACACCTAGAATATCATAATGCTTTCCATGTTTAACTGATTTATCTATATTCAATACTGATCTAAAGTATTAATAGTTAAAAAAATATATATAAAAAAAGTATTAATCATAAAAACAAAGTTTTATTCTTTGAAATGATAAAATGAAAGACGTTATTGAAATTTTATATCATAATAAAACAAGAATTGAAAATATACCAGCCCTTATTTTTATAGCATTGCTGTAAAGGAATGTAGAGGGGTGGTTTATATCTTGTATTTTGATTATGAATGAAATAATTAATTTCTTTTACTTTAATAGCTGCAGCTCCTGTAGTGCCTGAACTCAGCAGTGACATAGACAGCAGCAATTTTGATGACATTGAAGATGATAAAGGAGATGTAGAAACTTTTCCAATTCCTAAAGCTTTTGTGGGAAATCAGCTGCCTTTTATAGGATTTACCTACTATAGAGAAAATTTGTACGTAATTAATTTGTTAAATTTTTATTGTTTTCAGAGTCTGGCTGTAAAGATGTTTTATTTCCAGTTTCTGGGTTATAGGAGATAAAGTGTTAATTTGTTTCAAGCTTTGAATTTTTTCAAAAGGACTATTATAAGAAGTATTTTTAAATTTCATTTTATTCTTAATGTAATATGTTATTCAGTTATCAAATGAACATAAGGCATATTCTGTAGTTTTTGGGAGATGTAGATTAAGACCACATACCTGCCCTGGAAGGAGCTTGTCATCTAATAAGGGATATAGAAAAAGTATATAGTCATGAATAAGGGTGGAATATAATATTTGCCAAAAGAACGGTTCCCAGACAAATCAGAGATGGCTCTAAAGAAAATAAAATCTCTTAGGAGAGGGGAGGGAAAAATCAGGTAAGACATCAGGAAAAAGGTGGTGTTAGCTGAATCGAAAGATAAGAAAGGGTTTTGAGTGGTCAAGATTGGGGAGACAGGGGGCAAGTCATAGGGCTGTAAATGGTGGAAGTTGGATGGGCCTGAAGCCTAAGATGTGTGTTACTGTATTATACCATTGGGAGGACTTGGTGAAACGGATTTTCTTGCCTATAATCCCTGCATGGCACAAGTCATTCAACAAATATTGGTTGAATGAATTGAGTATTGGGTGTAAGATTAGAAAAATACATTGGAATTGGAGTTTAAGGGAAGAATAATTCAACAGATGATTGCTGTGTACTCTGCTAGGAGACTTTGACCTTATTTGATGGGCAGTGAGGAACCATCTAAAGCTGTTTCAATAGTTAAAGCATTAAAGACATTTTAGAGGCATAAATTTGATCAACTGTTGGTATATCCATATATATAATGATTAGAGTGACCAACCATCATGGTTTGTCCAGGGCTTAGGGGTTTCAGGGAAGTGGGACTTTTCAGTACTAAACCTGGGAAAAGTCCCAGACAAACCAGTAGGCGTTGTTTAGGAAACTATCAGTAATACAGAGATCAGGACCAAGAGAAGCCTAAGCACATTTATAGGTGGTGAGGAAGGATTCCATTGATAGAAAAGGATAGTAAAATAGAAGTGATAGTTTATGTATTTAAGGCCTGGAAATCAAGAGATGTAATCCTTGAAATGGAAGAGAGCTGTTTCTTTCTAGAAGATTGGGGTGAAGAATAGAACAGAGTAGTTACAGAAACTCACTATTAGATGAAGAGGGAGGGATGTTGAAGTGAAGGAAAATAAATTTTTGCAATTTTTAAATTTATTTCTGAAAATAAACTTGGTTGAATAAGACTGAAAAATTGATGAAAATGATGCAAAGGAATTCACCCCTCCTTCCTTTTAGGTTATTAAGTGACTTTCCACCTTGTAGAGAAAATGATTCAATACAATCAAGGAAAAATGAAGTATGTATGAGTTTTACTTCATTATTTTAGCACATGTTCAAATATTTTAATATGCGTGCCCCCTCCCCCAAAAAAAGGCCATTTGTTGCTACTTTTTGAAACATCACCTGGCATTCCTTATTGCATTACAGTTTGGCATAAGCTGAAACAATTCATTTGTTTGATAAATACCGTACAAGGCACAATGGATAGTAAAAGATGAATTGTACATGGCTTTAAGCTTAGTTTAGTAGAAAAGTGGTATAATAGGTTCATAAACAACTGAATACCAGTTAGAATATTTTGTAATATTTGTGCTACAAAAGAGTAAAGCTATTAAGTTATAAGGGTACAGAAATAAGAGTTACTGTCTGAATATTTAGGAATGAATTAATATAAAAGGTAATTTTGGTGGTTAAACTTTTATAGTATTGCATGAATTGTATCGTTTTTAACTGGTTGCTACACTAAACTACATACACATCTAAATTAGGACATTAAATGATTTTTTCTTCAAAACTTTGGAAAACTAAAAAAGGTTGTATAATTTTGGTATGATTTATGTATTTTAGGAATTTTTTGTAAAGCATAACAAGCATTTTAATGTTTTCTGTGTTTTTTTGTTTTGTTTATAATAGGAAAGTCAAGAGGTATGTTGATGTTTTCAAATATGTTGAAAGACTGAGAAAAAAATCATCACTCTAGCAATACTTAATATAGTCATATTCCATATAGCATTTGGAGTACTACTTCTACCCAAGAGAAAAGTTCCCAACCATTTTTCTACCAAGTATCCCTTTTATTATTACTCATATTGATCTGTTGTTTAAAATATATATTGCATAATTTTCTTTTTATTTATCAAGGATATTAAATTGGCAGCAAGAGCTTCTGATTAGCATGTGGTAACTAGTGTGATCACATTATACTAATGCAGTAGCACCAAAAAGCAGTTAAACTTGATTGGTTCATTACTCTATATGTCTTTATTATGAAAAAAAAAATACTGTTTTGCTTAAGATGTATGAACTGCTTTAAAAACCGTGAAGAACCTAATCATTACAAACAAGAGTAGAAGGAACATTGATATTGGAGTCTGATAAACCTGCCACTTGTAAGATATGCTGTCTTGGCCCAGTTGTTTACCTTTTTTGAAATTTTTTTTAATCTAGTAGATAAAATATTACTATCTTCTTATGGTTTCTGTTAGAATGATTGAGACATTTATAAAGTGCTTAATTCTGTATGTCACACACAACAGGAACTCAAAATTTAAATTCTTTTTAAAGGTAAAGTTCCAAAAATGGATTATTATTTACTGTAATTTTGATTTATTTAAAGACCAACATAGCTCGGCCAGACTACTGAGGAGATAACTTTTAATTAGGCATCATTTATTCAAGAGTTATATTTCTTCAAAGTTCTGTACAAAGCACAGTGTAGAAAGATATGAAAGAACTTAGATTCTTATGTTTAAGAACAGTAAAATATTTTTGAGCATGTTCTAGATATTTGTTTCAGATGTAGACTTTTTATAAACACTTATTTTTTTAGAATATATTCTGTATTATATTCTATAGAGCAATGGAAGATACCAGAGATGGTATCTCTTATTTATAATGAATTTGAATGTGAAGGCAAGAGATGGAGGAGCTTTTTCCTCTGAAAAGAAAAGTTATACTAATAAGGTCCAAATGCTATACCATTATAGAGATTATATTAAGTTGAAAGACAAAAGAAGATTATCATTATTTTCTTTAAGCCTCTTTTATCTTTAAGTATGGCTAAAATTCGTAATTAGTTTCTTGTTTTCTGACAGATTCAGAAAAAACTATACACATTGGAAGAACACCTTAGCAATGAGATACAAGCCAAAGAGGAACTAGAGCAGAAGTACAAGTAAGTACATTTTATAGACAAACATTATGTATTATTTGCCTCCTGAGGTGGCTCCTTGCCTATTTGCTTGTTGTTTTTGCTCATTGTCCGCTTTGCTTCTTCTTTAGGAGGCACTGGGAACTGAACCCGGGACCTCCCTGTGGGAAGCAGGCACCCAACTGCCTGAGCCACATCCGCTCCCCCTAAACTTTATATTTTAAAATTAAAATTTAAAAATTTTATTTTTAATTAAAGAAGGAGAGCTGCTAAGTAATTATAGTTATTTTTAAAGTTACAGTGTATGTTTTTAATGTAAATTAGAAGTTATTTTATTTGCTGTTTCTTTTGAAATTCTTTAGATCTGTTAATACTCGCCTAGAGAAAATAACAAAGGAGCTTGAAGAAGAGGTAAAGCTGCCCTATGCTGCCCTATACTTATATTAACATTTTTGTTAATAAAAATATTTGATGTCTAACTTACATATGGAATTCTATTAGTATCATGATAACATATATCTTGATATATATAGTAAAACCCCCTTGTAGCGTTGGTGGAAAGGACTAAAGTCAGGATAAATTTGTGTTACTAGGCTTCATTCTATTAAGTTTTTGGAAATGAGTTAATGTAGTATCTGTAGATATTTCAAGTAAATTATATTTGTTTTGTAGTCATTGAATTTTATTGCATAATTTAATGACAGTTTAAAAACAGAAAGTAACCATTGTTTATTTACTTTAAAATTGCTATTCACAACATTTTAAACCCATAGTTAGTACTAAATAATGATAGTTCATTGGTGATGGAAAGTTTGACTTACAGTAGGAAATAAAACATTGTCTTGATTGTTGAAGAGTGGTGTGTTGTTTTAGAAAACATTTAAAATTTGTGTTTTTAACAGAAATGCAGGAATAGCTGGTTTTTTAAAAGGTTTTTTGCAAATGTTTGAAATAACGGAAGTATTTTTTGTTTTTATTTTATTTTTAGATATATTTTCTTTGATGATAATTTTAAGCATTATTTTAGGTTACCTTAAGGAAGAATGTGGAATCATCATTAAGACAATTAGAAAGAGAAAAGGCGCTTCTTCAACACAAAAATGCAGAATATCAGCGGAAAGCTGATCATGAAGCAGACAAGAAACGAAATTTGGAAAATGATGGTTTGTAGTATAGAATAGTAAATGCTTATCAAGAAAAAAATTGTGTGTGTGTGTTGAAATTTGCTACTGAATTGCTTTTTATCATAGTTAACAGCTTAAAAGATCAACTTGAAGATTTGAAAAAAAGAAATCAAAATTCTCAAATATCCACTGAGAAAGTGAATCAACTCCAGAGACAAGTAAGCTGATCTGTATTTTATAATAAGTATATCGAATTTTATTTATGACTGCCTTATTACTATTATTATTATTATTATTGGCTTTTATAAAGCCTATTTATTTGGGGTAGAAGCTTATAGTCACAAGGCCATAAAGCTTCCCTCACCAAAGTTTGTTGCCACATATTGGAGCAAGGTGGCTGCCGGTCTCTGTGAGGGTTCAGCCTTCCTCTTCCTCCTAATGCTCTGTGGTCCCAGCTCCTTCTGATCTCAGCTGTAGGTTAGCACAAGGCTCTCTCCCCCAGGGCTTGTTTCTTTAGCTTTCTCAGCTGTTAAGGGCGCTGGTCTCCTCAACTGCTATCAGGGAAATGACTGCCCAGGGCTCAGTGTCCAAAACCAAACTCTGTGTTTCTTCGTGTATTTAGTTCTGTGTGAGTGTCCTCCATCAAGGGGGAGGGTACTCAATGTCCTACTGAATCAAAGCCCCAATCTTAATTTAATCAGGTAAAAGTGAAACCTCTGAATCTAATACAATCTAATACATGCAGAGGAACAGACCAGTTTACAAACATAATCCAGTATCTATTTTTGGATTCATGAATAATATCAAACTGCCACAGACCTCTTCCACTCTATGCCAATTTAGATCAACTACTTCCACTCTGATGTGCTGAGCTGTAATTTATTATCTAAAATCAGGACTCCTCTTTAACTGCAGACCCTTGTATCCAGCTACCTAATGGATCTTAACCTTGATACATAGTGGCTTCTCTCAGACTCAATATTTTTAAGACCAGATTCATGATCATTTCCTCCATTATTCGCTAGGTTACTGAATGACACCAGTCAAAGATATCTAGTCACTCAAACCAAATATCTTGCAGGATGATTTTTTATTAATACCAGTTTTTAAAAAAACCTTTATTTTGTACATTTAATAATTGAAAATATAAACAATAATTTAAAAATAAAGGGAAAATGCATTTGACTAAAAACACACATTTCTCAATTGTACTGGATACATAAATTTTTTTTGAATCATAACAATCTTAACACAATATGTTTGCTTCATAGTAAATAATCATATAATATTTATCCTTTTATAGTCTGGCTTGCTTTGCTCAACATAATGTCCTCCAGGTTCATCTATGTTGTCATATGCTTTATAACTTCATTTCTTCTTACAGCTGCATAATATTCCATTGTGCGGAATATTATGGAAACAACCAGGTATTTCCAACTTTTGGCAATCATTAATAATGCCACCATGACTATTGGTTTGATATACTACTTTTAATTGGCAGTATTTTAAAAAGACCCTTTGCCTTAAATTTTAGGGGGGAAATCCTTATGAAAATATTTTTAAGGTATTTTAAATTATAATGGAATAATAAATTGAAGTATTTTCATTATGTGTACCTGTATTTGTCTGTTTGTTGTTGTTTGTTTGATTTTGAATGGAATAACAGCTGGATGAAACCAATGCTTTGCTGCGAACAGAATCTGATACAGCAACCCGGTTAAGGAAATCCCAGGCAGAAAGTTCAAAACAGATGCAGCAGTTGGAATCTAACAATAGAGATCTGCAAGATAAAAACTGCCTGCTGGAGACAGCCAAATTAAAACTTGAAAAGGAATTTATCAATCTTCAGTCAGCTCTGGAATCTGAAAGGAGGGACCGAACTCACGGATCAGAGATAATTAGTGATTTACAAGGTATTAAATTAGAGATTGCATTTGGATTAACCTTGATGATTTGTTTTCTGGAAATAGCATTAGATGGTGGATAATGTGCTATAGTTGCACATTTCTGAATGTACTATCTTGTTAGGTAAAGGCAGAATATTAGAAACATATTGAGTCAAAATTTTATGAAAGAAAGATTTACTCTTAAATAGTGTGAAATATTTTAAGCATCTAACATCTTGGGGTAGATTACGGGTTTCAGCTGAATTAACTGTAAAGCACTATATCAGCAATTATAAAACTCCTGCTCATAAGTAACAGCTCCAAAGTAAGAGGTAACTTCCAAAATTTTCACTTTCAGCAAAATGCATGTACTTTGTGGGTTCACTGCTTTTAAAAGAAAATGTCATAATTTTTAGGTAGAATATCTGGCCTGGAAGAAGATGTAAAGAACGGCAAAATTTTATTAGCCAAAGTAGAGATGGAGAAGAGACAACTACAGGAGAGATTTACTGATTTGGAAAAGGTAAAACTTGTTAAGCTTTTTTTGGTGTAAGAAAATGACAGTAGAGTTTCAGATTGGATGATATTCTTAAGTTTGGGAATCAATAGGAGGAATATTTCCATATAACTCATGGACCCTCATATTTAGACTTGGTTGTATAGAATAGGGATATATATATATTTTTAAGGTTTTCCATAACCTTTAGTATGCTTAGATGCACAGGAAGGAAGGAACTCTGCTGGAGTATGTATAAGGAGAATATTTCTCTTCAGAGATTCAAGTAAAACAAAAATTTAACCCTTTTCCTGTCTTACTAGTGACATAATAGAAAGCTATGATGACTTTTAGCATTTAGACGTTTTCCTTTGAAAACACTGAAAGTCAGGGATAATTTCTAGGACAGTGCAGTTGACATTTTTTTTCATTCACTCATTTATTCCTTCTTTGAACTATTTAGTATGTAATATGTGATAACTTTCAGTATGCATTACTTGCCTTTAACAGTCTCATGGTGTCAGGGTTAGTTTTTCAAGTAGCAGTAAAGCACACAGGCCGTTCTTATTCAGCATGGTAAATAGAGTGACAGGTATGCACAGGATGACCCTTGTCTGACTGGGCAAGATTGGTTCCTAAGACAGGGGCACATTTTGAGTTGGACAGGAGAGCACGAGCAAAGTTACAGAGGATGAAAAATAAAGGTACAGTCTGTTGTTTAAGTTCAAGCTGTTCAGTATTTCCGATGCATAGAGCAGGAGTCAACAAACTAATCTTTTACGGCGAGATAGTAAATATTTTTAGTCTTCATAGGCCAGAGAGTCTCTGTTGCAACTGCTCAGCTCTTTAATATGTAAAGGAATGGATGTGGCTGTGAAACTTTATTTACAAAAATAGAGCCAAAGGACCACAGTATGATCCTTGTGTAAGAGTTTAAGGCATTTAGAAAAAGAAAAAGGAGTATGAAGAATTCACTGGCAAGAGAGTGAAGCTATAAAGCTAGACAGGGGCTAGATTATAGAGATTTTGCATACTCTTTTAAGAAACTAAGATATTTTGTCTAAGAAACTAGAAACTGAATGGTTTTAAGTTGGATGATGATCTTATGACCATGTCGAGAGTGGATTGAGGATCACAACACTAGAGGTAGGGTGATGATAGTCAGAAGTCTTCTGTAGTAATCCATTTAAGAAATAATGGCGATTTTACTAATGCGGTGATTAAGGGTGTAAAATAGGAATAAATCTGAGAAATACTTTGTAGAGTAATGGTCATCTGCACTTAGTGATTGATTATGTGTGGCATGTGAGTAGTCAGAGATAAATCTCAGGTTCCTAGGTGGTGGTGAGCTATATAGTGGTGCCATTAAGTAATAACAAATAAAGGGGAAGGAGCTCCTTTAGAGGAGACAATGATAAGTCTGTTTTACTCCTTTGAAGTTTGAGGTGCCTGGGACAGGCAGATAAGATGTCTAGGGACTTCTGGGAAGGTAGCAGACTAGAAAGGCATGGGACTCTTCTCTCCCAGAAAAATAGCTAGAGGACAGGCAGAAACAGCCTGGGAAAACAATCTTTTATGGTTTAAGGACACCAGGGGAAGGCTGAATACTGCCTGGGAGAAAGAGGGGGTTAAAGGAAAAGAATCATGACAGCAACACTGAGTTAAAAGTGGCAGCTGCAATGCCAGCACCCTCCCCTACCCTGTAGACACTTTTGAATTCTCACGCCTCAGGGCTGGCAGCTACAGACTAAGTCCTCCCCCAGGGATCCACCTCCCCAGAAAAGGGGAAAAAGAGGACACAGCCTAAGGCTGACTCAGCTTTTTTATTTTTTAATTTTTTAATTTTTTATTTAATTAATTTATTTTTTATTTATTGCTCTCCCCTTACCCCCCAACCCTGGTTGTCTGTTCTCTTTGTCCATTTGCTGCATCTTCTTTGTCTGCTTCTGTTGTTGTCAGCGGCACGGGAATCTGTGTTTTTTTTTGTTGCATCATCTTGCTGCATCAGCTCTCCGGGTGTGCGGCACCATTCCTGGGCAGGCTGCACTTCCTTTCACGCTGAGTGGCTCTCCTTACGGGGCGCACTCCTTGTGCGTGGGGATCCCCTATGCGGGGGACACCCCTACGTGGCAGGGCACTCCTTGCGTGCATCAGCACTGTGCATAGGCCAGCTGCACACGGGTCAAGGAGGCCCGGGGTTTTAACTGCGGACCTCCCATGTGGTAGTCGGACACCCTAATCATTGGGCCAAGTCCGCCGCCTGACTCAGCTTTTAACCCACCAAGTTGGTCTGCCCCGTCCCATGAGCCCTTCCAGGCAGGGTGGGATCTCGCCACTTGTTTGTCTTGGGAACTGGCAAGGGACAAAAGAGATTCGACCCTCTCAATCTCCTTCTCTGCTGACCAGTACTAGTTGTTGAGGATGCAAAGGGGAGTGGAATTATTTCCTGTCAGGAAAAAGAGAGGGGGTTGCAAGCAAAGGCTGGAGAACTGCCTCCAAAAAAGTTGGAATTTCGAGTCTCTTAGCCTCCAAGCAGGAAGCTCTGTCACATTGATTTGGTCTTACGCAAAAACACTCAATTGGGCTTTAAACTGAGAGGACTGCCAAAGTATACCATCTGCTGGCCAGTCAAGGAAGTTCAAATGAGGAAATTAAAAAAGTAAATAAGAGAGGCTTTTCTGGCCTTTACAGCCTCTCTCCCCAAGTCCTCAGGAAGTGGGTCTACAACTCATGACTAGGTCCAGTGCCCATGTTTGAGCAACTAACAGGGACAGTCCTAAAGACCCAGAACAGGTTGAACCAAGAATCAAAGGAGCAGTAACACATAGCCTCTTGCCACTAAATCCCTACAAAAGAGAGACAAATCGAACATTTGAGTAAATGTACCATCCCAATCAGATGCCTAGACGTAAGCAAAAAATTACAAGCTCTCCTGAGAAGATGGAAGAATTTGCCCAAGCAAATATATCAGATATATCAGAACCCCAGAAGAGATGCAGGATTTGAGACAACTGGTCAATGAGAATCATACACATTTCCAAAATCAGATTAATGAGTTGAAAGACAATATGGCTAAAGAGATAAAGGACTTGAAATGGTAGAAGAAAGAATAAGTGATATAGAAAACAGAACAATGGAAATAGAGAAAAGAATGGAAGAAATGAGCAGAGGCTCAGGGCATCAAATGATAACACAAAACATAACACATACATGTCATGGGAGTTCCAGAATGGGAAAAGAAGGGAAAAGAGTCAGAAAAAGTATTTGAGGAAATAATGGCTGAAAATTTCTCAACTCTCATGAAAGAAATGAATTTACATGTCCAGGAGGTACAGCATACCGCAATCAGAATAAATGTGTATAAGACCTACTCCAAGACACATACTACTCAGAAAGTCAAACATCAAAGATAAAGAGAAAATTCTGAGAGCAGCAAGGGAGAAGCAAACTATCATATTCAAGGGATGCCCAACAAGACTTAGTGTGAATTTTTCATCAGAAACCATGAAGACAAGAAGACAGTGGTATGATACAGTTAGGATACAGAGAGAGAAAAACTGCCAGCTGAGAATACTTTATCCAGCAAAATTGTCCTTCATATTTGAAGGTAAGTTTAAAATATTCACAAACAGAAGCTAAGAGAGTTCGTCAAAAAGAAATCTACCTTTGCAGGAAATATTAAAAGAAGCCTTATGGCCTGAAAGAAAAAAAAAGGAGAGGCTTGAAGAGAATAAATAAGAAAGAATAGCAGAAAAGATAATCGAAAGCATAAAAAGACAAATAAAAATAATATGAAAACCAAACAATAGAATGGTGAAATTAAATATACATTTACAGTAATATCATTGAGTGTAAATGGATTAAGCTCCCCAATCAAAAGATATAGGCTGACAGAACCATCCATATTCTACTTACAAGAAACTCATCTTGGGAGGAGATGTGACTCAGGCAGTTGGGCATTAGTCTCCCACTTGGGTGGTCCCAGGTTCGGTTCCCGGGTGCCTCCTGAGGAGGAAGAAAAAACAATGAGCAAACAGTGAGTGAAAACAAAACACACAGGGAGCGGGTGTGGCTCAAGCAGTTGAGTAGCTGCCTCCCACACGGGAGGTCCCAGATTTGGTTCTGCTGCCTCATTAAGAAGAAACAAGCAGACAACAAGCCAATATATACATACATACATGAATACATAAATAATACATAAATATGTAAGTTAAATACATACATAAATAAAAAAATAAATATTTAAGGGGAAAAGACCTCACTTTAGACCTAGGGGTACAAGCTGTCTGAAAGTGAAATGTTTGAAAAAGATAATTGACGCAAATAAAGAGCAGGAGTAGCTCTACTAGTATCGGACAAAACAGACTTTAAATGCAGAAAAATTATAAGAGAGAAGGCCATTATATATTAGTAAAAGGCATAATCCACCAGGAAGAAATAACAGTCATAAATATCTGTGCATCTGACCAGGGTGCCTCAAAATACATGAGACAAACCTTGCAAAATGGAAGGGAGAAATAGACATCTCTACAGTAATCATTGGAGACTTCAGCACACCACTCACATCATTAGATGGAACAACTGGACAGAAGATCAACAAGGAAACGGAACTTAACCAATGTGATAAATGAGTTAGACCTAACAGTCATATACAGAACATTGCGCCCAAACTCAGCAATTTATACATTCTTCTCAAGTCCTCATGATCTTTCTCCAGGATAGACTGCATGTTAGGTCACAAGGCAGGTCTCCGTAGATATAATAAGATTGAAATTATACAACGCACCTTTTCAGATCATAATGGAATGAAACTCAAAATGAATAATAGGAAAGAAGAAAGTTCACAAATGTGCGGAGGCTGAACAAAACACTCTAAATAATCGGGGTCAAAGAAGAAATTGTAAGTGAAACCAGTAAATATATTGAGATGAATGAAAACGAGAACACAACTTATGAAAACTTACAGGGTACAGCAAAGGTAATCTTGAGAGGGAAATTTATAGCTCTGAATGCCTATATAATGAAGAAAAAACTAAAATCAAAAATCTAACTGAACAACTGGAGAAACTAGAAAAGGACAGCAAACCATTCCCAAAGCAAGCGGAAGGAAAGAAAGAATAACGATTAGAGCAGGAACAAGTGGAACTGAGAATTAAAAAAAAAAAAGAGAAAATCAACAAAACCAAAAGGTGGTTCCTTGATAAGAGCCATAAAATCGACTAACCGTAATCTAGACTAACAAAGAATAAAAGAGAAAAGATAAATAAATACAATAAGAAATGAAAGGGGGGAAGTTACGATTGACCCCACAGGAATAGAAAGGATCATAGTGGATATTTTGAGAAACTTTATCCCAACAAACTAGACAACCTAAATGAAGTAGACAAATGCCTGGAATTGAACAAACAGCCTACACTGATGCTAAAAGAAATACAAGAACTTAACAGTCCAATCACATTTATTTATTTATTTATTTATTTTAAATATTTATTTATTATTATTTTTTAATTACATTAAAAAAAATATATGAGGTCCCATTCAACCCCACCGCCCCCGCCCCCCACTCCCCCCACAGCAACACTCTCTCCCATCATCGTGATACATCCATTGCACCTGGTAAGTTCATCTCTGAGCATCACTGCACCCCATAGTCAATGGTCCACATCATAGCCCAGACTCTCTCACGTTCCATCCAGTGGGCCCTGGGGGGATCTACAGTGTCCCGTAATTGTCCGTGAAGCACTATCCAGGACAACTCCACGTCCCGAAAACGCCTCCACATCTCATCTCTTCCTCCCGTTCCCCACACCCAGCAGCCCCCATGGCTACCGTTCCCACACCCATTTCACATTTCCTCTGTGGACATTGGATTGGTTGTGTCCATTGCACACCTATGTCAAGTGAGGGCTTAGATTCCACATGGGTACTGGATGCACTCTTCCCGCTTCTAGTTGTAGACACTCTAGGCTCCATGTTGTGGTGGTTGACCTTCTTCAACTCCATGTTAGCTGAGTGGAGTAAGTCCAATAAGTCAAAGTGTAGGAGCTGAAGTCTGTTGAGGCTCTGGGCCTGGGTGTCATATTATCAGTCCAGAGATTCAAATCCCCTACATATATCTTAAACTCAGCACCAACTACAATTCCAATAAAGTAGCATGCAAGTCTTGTGAAAAGAGATCCCCTCTGAGTCCATTTCCATCACGCAGAAACACCAGCTCCAAAGAAGGGCCATCTGTCATGGCAGTGAACCCCTTCTGCCATGACCATAGAACCCGTGGGTCTCTTTATCCCTCAAAAGAACCAATACCTGGGGTTGTATCTACCTTATCTGTCTCTTAGACTCTGTTCAGTTGTACATAGGGGTATTCCTTCTGACAACCAATCACATTTAAAGCTTGACTCAGTCATCAAAACCTCCCAACAAAGAAAAGTCCAGGACCAGATGGCTTCACAGATGAATTCTACCAAGCATTTTGAGAAGAATTGACACCAATCCTGTTTAAAGTCTTCCAAAAAACTGGAGTAGGGGAAATTATCCAATACATTTTATGAATTCAACATTACCCTAATATCAAAGCCAGAAAAAGACACTACGGAAAAAGAACTACAGATCAATCTCTCTAATGAACATAGATGCAAAAATTCTGAACAAAATACTTGCAAATAGAATCCAACAGCATATCAAAAGACTGATGCACCATGACCAAGTGGGATTTATTCCTGGAATGCAAGAATGGGTTCAACATAAGAAAATAAATTAACATAGTACACCACATTAACAAATTGAAGGGGAAAAAACCACATCATTTCGATCAATGCAGAAAAGACATTTTACAGAATCCAGCTTCCTTTTTTGATAAAAATGCTTCAAAAGATAGAAATAGAAGGAAAATTCCTCAATATGATAATGGGCATATATGAAAAACTCAAAGCCAACATTGTACTCAATGGAGGGAGGTTGAAAGCTTTCCCTTTAAGATTGAGAACAAGACAAGGATGCCCACTGTCACCACTGCTACTTACTCAGTGTTGTGCTAGAAGTTCTAGCTAGAGCAGTTAAATGAGAAAAAGGCATCCAAATAGGAAAAGTAAAATTCTTATTATTTGCAGATGACATCTTCCTATATTAGTTTGAAAAAGCATTTTCACTAGTCAAGATTCTATTTGGAAAACAAAATAAATATGTTTATGATATAAACTATAGAAAGGAAAAAATATCTTTGGGAAATATATAGAAAATAGACAAGACTTCTATATATCAGTCTCAAATTTTAAAACAATTATGTGGAGAGTAAGGATGGGTAAGACGTACAGACCCTGAGGTTTTTTATTTTACTCATTTTTTTTTAATAGGCAAAGGGAAACATTAGGTATGTTTTAAAAGTTTATAAAAGTAATAGTTGGTTAGGAGAACATTGTGGTTAAAGAATATCACCCCATAAGAGCACAGTTTTAAGAGGGAGCTGGGGGAAACTTTCCACCAGCAGGGAAGTTGAGAACAGGCAGGAGAACCAGGGGAATGCAGTGTCAGGTATGCTAGGGGCAGAGGAGGGTTCAAATACAAGTAAAGAAGTAGAGAGAATATACTGTTACTAGAAGTTTTGATGATGAGTGAAGAAGGGAAATTGAACAATCTTATTAATAAGCCTGTTTAAAAACCAACTTAGAAAATTTTTGAAATTGTGAACCAGTCTTTTTCGTTGATAGCTGCCATTTTAAATCTCTAACAGGAAAAAAGCAACATGGAAATAGATATGACATACCAGCTAAAAGTTATACAGCAGAGCTTAGAACAAGAAGAAGCTGAACATAAGGCTACAAAAGCACGCCTAGCAGATAAAAATAAGATTTATGAATCCATCGAAGAAGCTAAATCAGAAGCAATGAAAGGTATTTTTACTAAAATTTGATTCTGTGTTCAACTCTTTGGTTTTGAAATACATTTGCTTATGTTGTATTGCCAAACACCGGTAACCAGAGGGGAAAAACTACATTAAGGAAGATTTACATATGTATTTTTCCCTTAAAGCAACAACCCTTGCTAAGATAGTAAGGCCCAAACACAAAATCATTCAACCTAATTCATATCAGAGAGAAACTAATATTTCAGTGGCATCCATAGTGATGTTCTAGACATAACTATTCAGATTTGGGGACTATGCTCTTTCTGTACACTTCATCAATGTGTGTTACAAAATTCCTGTACTTTGCGGATTTAAGCAAGATGAAGATTTTTAAAATACTAGCTGGCCTAACTAGAAAATCGTTTGCCAATATTTTGACCTCTCATGATAATGAATTTAGGCAGACTTTATCAGAACTATACAATGCAATTTATGTAGGATAAGAGAACGACGTTAGTTGTTGCTCAGACCAGCCTATAGCTTGGAAATGGTTTAGCGTAATTTCTTGTGTTCCAAACTGACAGTTTATAATTATGATAAATTTGAAATTCCAAAGGAAATCAGTACTTTATACTTGTGAAATATTCATAAAATTCTTGAAGAGAAATTTCATTTCCTATTGAAGCGTAACATTGGCGAGTAACTTTTCAAAGAAAAATAGCCTTTCAGTTACTACAGGAATTAAAATTGGAGTTTTTCTTGTTAAAATCAGCTTAGGTTAAGGCACTAATTAAGGGTGATAAAGGATGAGAAAAATGCTTTTATTTAGAAAAATATAGTTGGAAAGTAGGAAGTAGTAGACCATGTTTGTTTGTCCTCTGCCTAGAAGATAAATTTGGATTTTCTTTTTTATTGAGGTATTTTATTTGCAGTCAGATACAAAAAGTTTTGATGTTTATAATACACTGTGTGACCACCATCCTGTTTTTATTCTCCATGCCATTATGGTGATTATTTTTAAAAACGAGTACATTTGTTTGTAGGATATTCTCTGAACTGATGAACATGAACCAATTCAGTATAATAACTACCATTCCCATACTGTTTCTTAGAACACTAGTATGAAAGGAATCATGACTTCCATATTTTACACATGAATATACAAAACTAAATTCTTACACATGATCATAAAATCCAGGTCTAGAGCCTTTGTCTTTCACCTGCCTGTCTTTCCTCCTTGGATTTAGGAACATGGCTTACCACTTAACTAGTAACATGCGTGGCCTCTTCTGGCAATTTTACCTTCGAACCTTGTTTCCTGTGAAAGTTATTGGGAGATCATAGGGTTGTTTTGAAAACTGTGTGCAATCATGCATGTAAAGCATTCAGAAATGTTAATTATTTTTATGCATGAGGAATACTTTCATTTTCCATGAAAATATTGTGAACCTTTCCTTAGATTGCTAAAAACTCTAAATAATGAGTATTCTCAGGTGCTTTTTATACACCAGACAGCATTCAAGCACTACCCTCATAACACCATAAGTGCTTCTGGTACCTAAGAGAGTGGGCACTGGTCTCTCTATTCCAGAGGTCAGGGGGTGAGGCCATGAGCAGTTCATCAGCTTGCCCAGGGGCAAAAATCCAGGAAGTGTCAAAGCTGGGATTTAAACTGGGACATTGTGGTTCCAAAGTCCTGTCCTTTACCACCTCCCTAAAAGGTAATTTCCAACATCTGCATGAATAAAGCTGTTAATGTGGAAAGAACCATGAGAAGTATACAATCTGTCTGGAATGTTTTAAGGTCATAATAGTAACACTGGGAGATACAGAGTAGCAGGAAAATAAAATAAATCTTCATTTAAAAGATGTAACCATATTATAAAATCATAAAGGCAGAATTAATCTTTCTTCTATTAGAATGGATGTAATAGAGTGTCACAATATTTTTTCATTTTAAAGTGTCATAGAATTTTATGCCTTGTAAATAAAATTTTCAGTCATGAAATTCTTGACATTTCAAATGATGAAAATATTAAATTAGGAATTAATAAAAATATTTTTAAGGCAGCACCATTTACTATCACTTTTATTAGCTTTGTATTATATATTGATATGCTTCTTTTGTTTGTAAATTCATGATTATGTCCATTTTTATTGCAATAGAAATGGAGAAAAAGCTTTTAGAGGAAAGAGCTTTAAAGCAGAAAGTGGAGAATCTATTGCTGGAAGCTGAGAAAAGATGCTCTTTATTAGACTGTGACTTCAAACAGTCACAGCAGAAAATCAATGAGCTCCTTAAACAGAAAGATGTGCTCAATGAGGATGTAAGTAAGAAGTTAACTAATAGTGAAAGACTATTTCATGAATTAACAGTAATCTATGTTTATTTGTAAAGGTCCAATGATGGTTTCATAATTTTTAAAAATTTTCTTATAAAATAATATTCTATAACCAGCTTTACTGAGTTAGGAAGACATACTAATTGAGTCACAACTTCTTTATTTTTAAGTTATTTTTACCTTAAACATCATATTTTATTTTAAAATACGTTTTTAATATTCTCAGAAATACAAAAAAATAAATTTTACTGTGAAAATTTACATTATACTTACATATAGTGTTTGTGTTATATTTACATTTGATTTTACCCAAAAGGCCAAGAAGTGATGAAATGTATATTTAATAACTGCGTTAAAGGCAAAAATCTGTTTCGCTTCACCATGTTTGCTGCCATCTTCATTGATAAACTGATATATATTCATTTACATATAGTAAACAATTTATTTTTTAGGTTAGAAACTTGACATTAAAAATAGAGCAGGAAACTCAGAAGCGCTGCCTTACACAAAATGACTTGAAGATGCAAACACAGCAAGTTAATACACTAAAAATGTCAGAGAAGCAGTTGAAACAAGAGAATAATCATATCATGGAAATGAAAATGAGCTTGGAAAAACAAAATGCTGAACTTCGAAAGTAAGTTAATTACTTGAGAGATAAGTTTACTAATATGCACTCTTAGGTACTTGTAAATTATCCTAATTTTGGTTAATCTGGGCATTTTCTTTGACCATTTTTTTCTCTTTCTGTATAAGAAATGTGGTGAGTGTTACTGTTGTCCTTTAAGAAGATTATATTTGCTTCCCCACCAATTTCTTACTGCTGCCACCTAATGACAGACAGTATTGGTATTGCAGCAGAAGAAAAAGTCTGGGATTTTCACTCCCTGCTCTTAAGATTTCTTCCTCAGGACTGTTACTTGAGCTTATTGTCTCTGTGCTATTTATTCCTTTAGTTTCTGGTACTTGGAAATGATGATGCCAATGCCATATAGATTATTAATCATTGTATAGTGTATGCTCTAGTGCTCTATTTAATTTACTCAGAAAATGGCAAACATTGTTGAAAGTACAGTTAAAATATATAATACTGTTAAAGTTTGACACATTGTCTGTTAGCAGTGTAACTACTTCTTCCCTCTTCCCAACCATGACCGAAGGTCATGTTGAGCCCCACTCATTTGAGGAGAGGCAGTGTCATAGAATTGATGGAATACAGGCTTTGGAGCCAGAAAACTGAGGTTTAAAATATGAATTCCACTACTTATTAGTTGTCCAACATTGGCCAAAGTGTTTAATGTCTCTGAGCCTCTTACCACACCTGCAAAAGGGAGAAGTAATAGCTTCCTTGCTAGGGATTTTGTAAAGGATAGCAATGATTTATTTAAAGCTTCCAACACACAGTAAAGGGTAGGGACTGTTCCTACTACAACTATTACTGGTATGATTCTACTAGTCCTACTTCTACTACTGCTCTATGATTATCCATTATCACTGCTAATTGCCTGTTTGTTTTTTTAAGATTGATTTATTTATTTCTCTCCTCGCCCCCCCCCCCATGGCTGTCTGTTCTCTGTGTCTATTTGCTGCATCTTCTTTGTTTGCTTCTGTTATTGTCAGCAGCAGGGAAATCTGTGTCTCTTCTAGTTGCATCGTTGCATCATCTTGCTGCATCAGTTCTCCATGTGGGCAGTGCCATTCCTGGGCAGGCTGCACTTTTCTTTCACGCTGGGCGGCTCTCCTTACGGGGCGCACTCCTTGCGCGTGGGGCTCCCCTACGCGGGGGACACCCCTGCGTGGCACGGCACTCCTTGCGCACATTAGCACTGCGCATGGCCCAGCTCCACACGGGTCAAGGAGGCCTGGGGTTTGAACCACGGACCTCCCATGTGGTAGACGGATGCCCTAACCACTGGGCCAAGTCTGCCGCCCAATTGCCTGTTTTTTACACTCCTGTAGCACCTCAGTAAGGTTGACACTGCCTAGGAAAGGATGGATATAATATTCAAGCAGACTTTGTTCTTTTTGCTGATCTTTTTGCCAGGGTAAGTAAGCTTAGACTCTCCAGACTTGATGAAGTGTACTGAAATCTCTGGTATAGACATAATCATAGCTAGAGAGTATTAGTATTCCTTTTGGTGGAAAGTGATAGAAATAAAATGCAAATTTAAGCATAAAAGAAACTTACTGGAAGGATATTTATGGACCTGCACTATCTAATACATAGGCCACATGTACCATTTAAACTTAAATTTAAATTAATTAGAATTAAAACTTCAATTCCTCAGTCACACTAGACACATTTCAGGTTCAGGGGACACATGTGGCAGTGGAAATACAGAAAATTTTCATCTCACAAAGTTATTTTTGACAGCGTTGTATTGGAGAAACAGCTGTAGAAAGAATAGGGAATGCAGCTCAACTTTTAAAATCAGAACTAGAACTGAAACAATATGCAGAGCTCTTTATCTTATTTATTAATTTTGTCCATTAGATTTATACTGTTCTCATTTTTTAGGCTAGTTCTTTAATTTTAAAAAAAACCTGACTGTTGACAACTCTAGAAATATGTCTTTACAGTTTCTTTTACATGAAGAGTCCCTGATTCAACTTTTCTGGATTCTAAGTTCAGAAAGTCCCCCAAGTCCTGGGATGGAACTCCTTGGCCCCAGCTTTTGTCCTGAAGCTGAGGCACGTCTATGGATCATAGCTTCTAGGGAAAACAACTTTAAAACTACTTGACTGAATGCTCTCTTCATAGTATCTGTTCTAAAAAGTTTTTAAAACTTAAAAATCTAGACTGTTCTTTTAACACTTTGTATATACCAAATTTATGGTGCTTATTTTCTCCAAGTCCACGTGGGTCACCAGCTGTTAAAGTTATTAAAAGAGTTAGAAGTAAAAGTAAACAGTATTTCACAAAATGTGGAAAAAGAGGCATTGACACGGAAAACATCAGAGAAATAGGTAAGATACAGAGTAGATTGGCTAGGCTAATGACAACACAGAAAAAATACACAGATCATTAGTGCAAAGTTGAGTAAATTTTACAAAGTGAGCAAACCATGCCATCACATCCGGAGTTAGGTGTGAACATCAGCATTCCCACCTTCCTTCTGGTCCCTCCCAGTCACCACGCTGCTGATTCTGCCGTTTGTTTGTATCCACGTGTGTGGGATTCAGTGTTGGCGGAGTAGGAGCCTTTGCCATCCTTTCTACTCTTAAAATTCACCGAGCACTCCAGAGGTTTTTTTGTTTATGTTAATAATTTGACCTCATGGTTTTCCTGAAAGGGACTCCTAGAGGTTCGCCAGACCACATTTTGAGAGCTGCTGTTTTTTTATGTGTAAAATTTATTTGAATCTTTTATTCAATGTCCCTACAGAGAACGTCAAGATGCAGATGGGCAAATGAAAGAGCTTCAAGATCAGCTTGAAGCTGAGCAGTATTTCTCAGTAAGTTACTGACACATTAATTTGAAAATTGCAGTTTCTATAGAATATTTTTTTCTTACTGCAGTATCAGAAAGAATGATTCAGTCTTAAGCATCAGAGTTAATGGAGGAACCTTTAAAAGAAATCCGTATTCCTTGGCCTATAACCATTATTAGCAAATTGGAATCTCTGAGACTTGAGCCAGAGAATATGTTTTTGTGGTTTTTTTGCTTTGTTTGTTTCTAAACTCACTAGCTCATTTTGATGTGCTGGTCCACAGATTGACTTTTGGGAACCGCTGAATTAGACTTTCTAAAGTACTTTCCAACCACCTTCTGTACAAAAGACTACTAACCCACAAAAATGTTAAGCTTTCAAACCTATCATTTCTTCCACACTAAAAGCCCCAGGTAAATGGCTTTTTTTCCATGACATTTATCAATTCATTATTTAATTAAAAACAACCCCAAACAAAAACATATTTTGTTGAGTTGCATTTATTCTTGTCCTTAAAATGGATTCTTATAGCAAACACCAGAGTTCTGGATAGGATATTTTGTACCACACAACTCAGATAAAAAGAGCAGTTAGGCAAGAGAATGTTGATAGTTTAACAGAAATTCATTATCATTGGTAGAAAAGTAATTATGAGCACATATACGTTCCTTGTGAAGCTTATTAAGCATTGCTTATTTAGAAAGATATATTTTCATAAGGAAAATAGTTGTAATTTAGCATTTTTAGTTTTTAAATATCAGTTTTAAAATATGAAATAGAAACTTCCATCTCTGATCCATTGATTTAAGCCACCAAAATTTTCTTGTCTAAATTAGTAATATTTTCCCTGGCTTCTTCATCCATCCTACCAATCTGTCATTCATTCAGAAATCTTACTGTGATCTGCAGGTGAAAGTTTTGTCAAAAGACTTCTTTTTTAGAAGATTTTTTAAAAAATCTTCTAAATTATTGGGTGAACTTGAGTTTATCAATTGATTATTGGAAAAAAGGAAAACTCTTAATTTGCTCAAACTGAATTTTAAGAAAGCATTTGTGTTTAACTTGATTTTTTATCTAGATAAGTTTTGAATGTAAAAAATAACATTCCTGATGCTGATAATGTTTTACATTTATTTTATTTTGCTATTTAGACACTATATAAAACACAGGTTAGGGAACTTAAAGAAGAATGTGAAGAAAAGACCAAACTTTGTAAAGAATTACAGCAGAAGAAACAAGAATTACAGGATGAAAGGTAGGACAAGACTCTTGTCTCTTTTATTTATTGATATATACCATGCACTTAGAACAGTGCCTGGTATACACCAAATAAATATTTGTTGATGAGTGAATTAGGCAAAAAGTTTGACTTCATGATGAAAATTAAAAATTTCAATGAATTTCTCTTTAAAATACAGGGACTCATTGGCTGCCCAACTGGAAATCACCTTGACCAAAGCAGATTCTGAGCAACTGGCTCGTTCAATTGCTGAAGAACAATATTCTGACTTAGAAAAAGAGAAAATCATGAAAGAGCTGGAGATCAAAGAGATGATGGCTAGACACAAGCAGGAGCTTACTGAAAAAGATGCCACAATTGCATCTGTAAGTAAAATTGTTGGTACTTTTTTAGTATTTTATCACAGATCTTTGTAGAAGTACTAATCTAAATGAAAAATTGTATATGCTCACTACCATATTTTTAGTCTAGTTAACCATCATCTTCTCAGTGTTGTCCATTTAGCTCAAAAGAGAACTACTTCCAATAGCTTCACTTATTAGTAAATTCAGAGTTAAAGGACTAAGTAGGAGAATTCCAAAAGCAGAAAACAATTTAAGCCATTTCTTTTTCTGTTTACCGAAAGCCTGGTTCAAAAGAATCTTGAAACTCCCATAAGACAGTCAATTATATGGAGGTTGAAAAAAATTACAATAAAAATTTCTAAGAGAAGTAAAATATCAAATAGTAGAGTTTGCGTTAGTCCCTATGATTTTTTCCCCTAGTCCTGAACTTTGATTCACAGAAGACTTTCAGATGGATTTCTTTCTTTCTTAAGGGCTTTACTGTGACAGTAGTCATTCTGAGGATAGTAAATGGGAGAGGACACAGATTCAATAAATGGCTGGAATAATTGGATTTTTATATGGAAAGGAGTAAAATTAAACCCTTATCTCATTCTGTTCACAAAAGTAAATCTTATCTTAAGAACTTAACTATGAAAAATAAAAATGTTCAACTAATAGAACAGTTAAAAACTTAGGTATGGCAGAGCACAACATAAATAAATAATAGGGAGAACATATTTGTAGTGTACTTATTCAGGGGATTAGTATCCAGAGTATACTAAACTTCTTTAAGTAGTAAGAATAAGTTAAATAATAAAAAAAAATTGGCCAAAAAAAAAAAAAAGGTAGTTTCTAAGGGAAAACCTAAATATAAGCACCAATGCTTAACTTCACTACTCCATAGCAAAAGGCTATGTAAAGCAACTTTGAAATACTTCTTCATACCCATTACATTGGCAGAAAATCAGTATCTGACAGTTTTGGGTGTTTGAAGGATGTCTAGAAAATGTTCTTTACTACTGTGGAGAATGGAAGTTTAGTATGATAATAGTATGGCAATTTTTAGTGAATTTTCAATATTCACATAATATAATCCAAAGAAATTCTGCTTTAAGATAAATGTGTTAGAGAAACTCAGGCACAGTGCTCATAGCAGCATGCCTAAATCTTTGTAATAGCGAAAAACCAAGATATTTACTAGTATATTGAATTGATAAATGAAATATGGCAGAAATTGAAACTACTGTATATCAGTTAAAATGAATTATCTAGATCTTTATGTATACTAGCAAGGATAATTCTTGTACTGTCAAGTGAAAAATATTACAGAAAGATAAATGCAGTATGATGCTATTTATGGAAAATTTTAAATCACATAAAACCACTACATGTTATTTTTGGTTTCATATGTATAATAAAAGTATGAAACAGAATAAACATAGCTTAATTCATAATAAAATCTTCAGGAAGAAAGATTAGGATTAGGATTTGGAAGGAACACAAAGGGATATCAACTTCATTAGTAAATTTTTTTTTTTTCCCCATTAGAACAGTTGTCTAAAAGACGTTTGACAGTGTTGAAGTGAGTTTATTTTACATGATTGGCATGCAGGACTTTGTTTCAGTCCTTAATTATTTCTCATTAAAAATACCTGCTAAGGGTTTATGAGAGAAGGACAATTTTTTTTTTACTTCCCAGGATACATTCCAAGTCTGCTGGGATTTTAGCAAAATGTTTGCCAAGGATCAAGTTTGGTAAGGTAGCACATAGGCAAGAAGTGTAGAGATAGATGTAATTAGAAAAAACAGTAGTTTTGGCAGCATTTTAGAGTGTTTTCATTTTGAATTATTGCTTTTAATCATACCTTACATTTTGTAAATTGGGATGTTATTTTTTCCTTTCATTTCTCAGCTTGAAGAAACAAATAGGACACTAACTAGTGATGTTGCTAATCTTGCAAATGAGAAAGAAGAATTAAATAACAAATTGAAAGATGTTCAAGAACGTATGTATTATGTTAGCTTTAATATACCTAATATTTTATCAGTTGCTATAGTTATCAATATGATTTTACATTTTTACGTGTTTCAGAATTATCAAGGTTGAAAGATGAAGAGATAAGTACAGCAGCTATTAAAGCACAACTTGAGAAACAGTTGTTAACAGAGAGAACACTCAAAACTCAAGTACGTGTAACAGAATCTAAATATGATTTTAAATGTTTTTTAGAGTCTTATTCCTTTTTGTTTCTTGCATTACAAATTGAAAGCCTTAGTTATTGAATGTTTTGCTGTTGTGAATAGAGTTAACTAATTTTTCCCAGATTGGAAGAAACTAGATTTGATTAAACATTGTATGTCATTGTTTATGGAAGTTTTTCTTAAATTTTTCTGTATGTGATCACATTTCCTTCTCATTCTTTACTGTAGCTGATAATTTTTTCTACTTTTAAGAAATCAAATGATAATGACTGTTTCCTGGCATCCTGGTTGAGGGTCATCTGTCATGTGAAAGGTTCAAGAATGATGATTAATGAGGAAGGCAGGCTCCTTAAGTGATACATTAAATGTTTTTGCAACCTTGTATGTAGGGAAGGAGATGCTTAGTAAGTGTATAACTTGCTGTTGGTGAGTTACTGGGAAACCATTGACATAAATTATTTACTTAGTTATTTTTATGTTTTTAAGGCTGTGAATAAATTGGCTGAAATCATGAATCGTAAAGAACCTGTGAAGCGTGGTAGTGACACAGATGTGCGGAGAAAAGAGAAGGAGAATAGAAAACTACATATGGAACTTAAATCCGAACGTGAAAAATTGACTCAGCAGATGATCAAGTATCAGAAAGAACTGAATGAAATGCAGGCTGTAAGAATACATTTGGACCTTATTTTGAAGACTTCTTTTTAAGAAGTAGAATTATTTATCTGCCTGTGTATATTTCACTAGTTGTAGAACATTTAACAAAAATATTCCTTAATTATTATTGAACTAAGAAGCAAATTTGTGAGATATATTGTATCCAGTTAACATAATTTGGCCAATTCCTTGTAGCAAATCGCCGAGGAGAGCCAGATCCGAATAGAACTGCAAATGACACTGGACAGTAAAGACAGTGACATTGAGCAGCTGCGCTCACAGCTCCAGGCCTTGCATGTTGGTCTGGATAGTTCCAGCGTGGGCAGTGGACCAGGGGATGCTGAGGCAGAAGATGGATTTCCAGGTACAGATTCGTTCAGCCTTTTGTGTATATTTTTATTAGAAGCTTTCTGTCACAAATATAAATTAATTGATGTCTTAAGCCTTGTGACTGACTTTGCTCTTGTTGGAAAATATTTGGCATTACTTTATAGGGAAACTTATTCATTGGAGTAGGGATTTAAATAATATTTTAAACTTATTGTATTTGTTCATTTTGGGCAAAATATTTCATAAAAAAATATACAAAAGCAAGCTCCATTTTAGTTTTTTAAAATTAGCTCATTTAATAGCTCTTTTTATTTTCTCCTAATCTCTCTCTGCATTCTTACTTTCTTTTATGTTGGGTGTTTAGTTCATATCACTCAGTCACACGCTATGGAATCCATGTCATTCACCTACCAGCGTTGCTCTACTTCTCTCAATATTGCCACTAAGCCTTCCAGTTCTCTCTCACTTGTTGGCTCTGATTCTGACTCAGAAGAAGAATCCTTGCCTTACTTACCCATTTCATCGGAATCTAGTGGTGCAGGTGATATCCCAAAAATCCTTTTACCTTTGGGGTTTTTCCCAATCCCTGATTTCAGTCCTTTTGGAAAAAACTTTATAACATTAATATTCACTAACTCTAACAACTTGCTAAGTTAAAATTAACTCTTGCATGAAAAAAGAATTTGTTTTCAAGGTATTTTCACACTGGGTTGCCAGTATAATTGTTAGATTATTTTATTTTGCCAAGTTACAAGAAATGGAGCAGGGCCTTATATAGTTTAAGAGCTTATGATTTTCAACCAAGAAGAAATTCTTTCTGAAGTTTCATATCAGAAAAGCTCCTAGAGCATGTGTTTTAGCATTTCATTGAACTTACGTAGTCATTCTTAGAGTACCAGACAATGTGGCCTGATCCTTTCCTGAAAGGGCTTATAGTTTAAATGAAAAAGCCAAATAGAAAATACATGGAATTATTTTGTTTAGTACAAAGATAGTACAAGAATAAGAACAAAAATTGTTTAATATAAATGCTGGAAATATGTCTAATCAGTTAAGGCAAAGTAAAAGTAGGCCCTTATTAACTGAAATCAGAGTAAAATAGAGTTATTTACATTTGTCATCACAATTTCCAGGAGCATATTTCATATATTTCTTGCATTTCAAAATAATCAGAATACAATACAAGTCACAAAGTTATTAAAATTGTTTTAGATCTTAGTGATAAAATTCTTTCAGTCTCTCTCCTGTCATTAGAGGTCCTTCAGTCCCTTGAATGGGTGTAGGCTCCTGTCTTAACGGTGCCAGACAATAGAGTCTTTGCGTTAATAACCATCAGGACAGCTTGCACCATCCTGTCTGGAACGCCATTGAGGAGAGAAGCTATCAGCTCTGGCATCAGAGGGGCATCACTGTGTGACCTTTCAAGGCTTCAGCTTTCTCATCCAAATTAGAAGTTTAATTCCTGTGCTATGCTGTCATTGTAAGGATCAAGGAGAATTTAGGCAAAGCATCTAGCACAGTTCAGATACATAGTACATGTGAAATATGTGATAGCACTTTTACTTTTAAAATAACTTCTCTAAATGCTTATTTCACATACTTATTTCATTAAAAGATACTGAGGAAATGCTGTTAAAACAAATTCCAGTGATGAATTCAGTTTTCTTTCAATGAGATTTTTTATTTTCTTAGAGTTTAGAAATCTTTTCTTTATATTACTGCCTTTTAACCAAATTTGATCTATAATTTAAACAATTTTACTTCATTTTATTATAGTCATTTTAAAAGTCCATTTTAACTACACAGTTTCTCATTTAAAATATTTACTCCTCAAGAAGATGTGCCAAAAAGAAAAAAAAAATAGAAGGTGTGCATTATGTCTATATATTAGGCCTTCCTCCAGTGGAAGAAAATAAAGGATTCTAATGGAGATGTACTGGTGAGAATAGAGAGTTTGCTTTTTTTGTAACTTTTCTGCTGAACTTTGCAAATGCATGATTTTACTCAATGGGATATTTGACATCATAGAACTATAGAGTATTTCCAAAGTGTCATAGCCTGGATTTTGTTTTGCATTATGTAACTTGCTTATACTGATCCTGTATTATTGGATACTAGATGGTGTACAAAGATAAATTCTGAAGGGTGTATTTGTTTTGTTACTTTTATATTAAAATTTTATTATCTTCCTCATTATCCAAGGAGAATTGTTATTATTTTTCCTATTCTGCTTATTTATAGAATCAAGATTAGAAGGATGGCTTTCACTGCCTTTGCGGAACAACACTAAGAAATTTGGGTGGGCTAGAAAGGTAATTAGTACTTTTCAATATGGTTCTTTTTTCCCCCTTTTGGTTTCACTGTAACCATTTCACTTTTTCAGTTGACAATCTACATAACTAGAACTTCCAAACATATAAAACTTGTTTACCCTTTCTGATTTGGAATGATGTGATTTTATTTGTAAATCTTTTTAATCGTTAATCATTAATGTTTTGGTAATAATAAAACCAATTTTAGTATTAGGAAAATATAAGCCTAGTGACCTTAGTGTTTACTATTTCAGTGAGAAAACAACTCTGAATATTATAGAAATTCCCCATTTATTCCTTTTCTTCTGTTACTATGATTATTGATGTTATTATTATGTTCATTTTTTGATAAGGTTACTAATGCTATAGAATCTCAAAGCTAAACCAGTCCAAAAAGTGTTTGACTTCATTCCCCTCAACTTGCTTATTTAAAATATCTATAAACAAAGTTTATTATTTCTTTAATAAAAGATTTTTCTGAGGATACTTGAAGTACATTCTAGTTATTTTCAGTTTTTTATGTTGTTTTATTGCTAGTATAGAATGTAATTTTCAAGGAAAAATAAATAAGGTATGTAATTAATCATGTTTGATTCCTTCCTTCCCTCTTTTTAACAGTATGTGATTGTAAGCAGTAAGAAGATTCTTTTCTATGACAGTGAACAAGATAAAGAACATTCTAACCCATACATGGTTTTAGATATAGAGTAAGTGCTTTTATTCGAATATTTAGAAACTCCATCTTTTCTTATCTCTTAAAGTATGGTAAGAGAGTAATGTGACTTTTTCTGTCCAGTTATTGCAGTATAAGATTAGCTAAAACTTCTCTGTTTCATGGGTCTTTAGTGTGTTGTTTTCAAAAAACTTTCTGACTTCTTAAGAATTTTAAAAAATTTTAAAGAATTTCTCAGAATCTTAAGGAATGATTAAATTAATAGAACAAGATACTCTTTGAGCATTTAACATGAGTTAGTCAATTTTAACTTCTGATTCAAGAATAGGATAACCAGTATAATTTGATCTTTTGGTAATATTTTACCCCTTTATTAAAAATCTTTTATTAAAAATCTTTTATAGCAAGTTATTTCATGTTCGACCAGTTACACAAACAGATGTATATAGAGCGGATGCTAAAGAAATTCCAAGGATATTCCAGGTAAATGTAGTTACTTCTAGGAGTAACTTTTTGTTTGCTTGCTTGTTATGTATTTTTGGTTTCATGTTGAGTTTTGGATGTTTTGGGTTTTTTTGCTTTTAGAGGTTCTTATATGGCTTGACAGAAATCTTTATTCTTCAGTCCTCTGCACATTTTCTTTCTGTTTTAGTCATGTTTAAACATGGTTCATTCTTTTGTAACTTTCTTGCTTATTTTGTTTTCTCTCTCCTTTTTTACTTGTTAAAGTCTGTAAATTGTTTATATCATGTTTCTAGTATTTGGCTATCCTTTTTTTTTTTTTTTTTTGTCTTTATTTTTTTAATGTTACATTCAAAAAATATGACGTCCCCTTATACCCCCACCTCCCTCACCCCACTCCTCCGCCCATAACAACAGTCTCCTCCATCATCATGAGACATTCATTGCATTTGGTGAATTCATCTCTGAGCATCGCTGCACCTCATGGTCAGTTGTCCACACCACAGCCCACACTCTCCCACAGTCCACCCAGTGGGCCATGGGAGGACATACACTGTCCGGTAACTGTCCCTGCAGCATCACCTTTTGTCTAAGATTGGTTATGTTTTCTTTAAAAAAAAAAAAACAACAAAAAACTCCTGTTTTTGGTTTTATGCTTAACTCTTTAGAAAGTTAAAAAAAGGCACTTCTAAAGTTAAATTTATATACCTGATTGCCCTTTTACTTCCAATTGAAAGTGAAGTGAAATTCTTCTCTTTACTATTTCAGTTTTTCAGATTAGTCAAAGCAACAATTAGCTATTGAGTTCCTTCTTTTTTTCATTATTTTTAAAGAAGTTTTAGATTACACAGAAAAGTTACATCAAAAATATAGGGGAGGGAAGTGGATGTGGCTCAACCAATAGAGCATCCGCCTACTATATAGGAGGTCCAGGGTTTTGAACCCAGGGCCTCCTGGCCTGTGTGGTGAGCTGGCCCACGTGCAAGGAGTGCCATCACATGCAGGGGTGTCCCCCACGTAGAGGTGCCCCATGCGCATGGAGTGCATCCTGCAAGGAGAGCTGCCCAGCGCAAAAAAAGCGCAGCCCACCCAGGAGTGGCGCTACACACATGGAGAGCTAACGTAGCAAGAAGACGTAACAAAAAAGAGACACAGATTCTCATTCCACCTGACAAGAATGCAAGCAGACACAGAAGAACACACAGCAAATGGACGCAAGAGAGCAGACAAGCGGAGGGGCGGGGGGTAGAGAAAAAAATATATAGGGGAGCAGGCTCAAATGGTTGAGCACCTGTTTCCCACATGAAAGGTCCTAGGTTCCGTTCCCGGTGCCTCCTAAAAACAATAAAGCATACAACAACCAAACAAATGAAAAACCATCTCAGGGGAGTCTATGTGGCTCAGTGGTTGAGTGCCAGCTTCCCACTTAAAAGGTCCAAGGTTCATTCCCTGGCCCTAGTACAAACAAACAAATAAATAAATAATTCCCATATACTCTACTCCCTCTCGTAATTTTCCCCATTAACAACATATTTAGTGTGGTACATTTATCACAATTGATGAACAAATATTGAAGCATTGCTTCTAGCCATGGTCTGTAGTTTACATTATATGGTTTACACGGTGTACTGTACAATTTTTAAATTAAGATTTGTTTCTCAACGCCTCCCTTGTTGTTTGCACTCGCTGCCTGCTCTCTGTATTTGTTTATTGTGTGCACTCTGTGTCGCTCGCCTTCTATTTTTTAGGAGGCACCGGGGACCTCCATGTGGAGTCAAGAATGAATTCACATTTTACTGGTCTATTTTAATAATGTTGCAAAAACATTGTAATATATTATAAAGTAAATGAGGAGCCAATATTTGAACAGGATTTATTCTTTTTAAATATGACCCAAAGTGACTAATAATTTTTTTCACATATGTGCTCGATTAGGCATTTCTTTTCATTGAATAAGTTAATTTTATTATCAAAATTGTTAGTATTTGAAAAAATAACTTATGTTTGTTAATCATTCTTTGTATTTTTAGATTCTATATGCCAATGAAGGAGAAAGTAAGAAGGAACAAGAATTTCCAGTGGAGCCAGTAGGAGAAAAATCAAATTATATTTGCCACAAGGGACATGAATTTATTCCTACTCTTTATCATTTCCCAACTAATTGTGAGGCTTGTATGAAGCCACTGTGGCATATGTTTAAACCACCTCCTGCTTTAGAGTGCCGTCGCTGCCATATTAAATGTCATAAAGATCATATGGACAAAAAAGAGGAGATTATAGCACCTTGCAAAGGTAAATAGTAAACTGCTTCCTCAAGCAATATTATTTATGTTCTGATCACTTTTGCACATTAATTTTTTTCCATATATTTCTTTATAGTGTATTATGATATTTCAACGGCAAAGAATCTGTTGTTATTAGCAAATTCTACAGAAGAGCAGCAAAAGTGGGTTAGTCGATTGGTGAAAAAGATACCTAAAAAGCCTCCAGCCCCAGACCCTTTTGCACGGTCATCTCCTAGAACTTCAATGAAGATACAACAAAACCAGTCTGTTAGGCGGCCAAGTCGACAGCTTGCTCCAAACAAACCAAGGTATTAAATTACAACTTGGTAAAAATTAAATTTTGCTTTTTATATTCAAACTACAAATTTTCCTAATCATGGTATTCCATCGTTTGATACGTTAATGGACCATGGAATACCAAATATTTAAAACTATTTTAGTATGCATGCCTTACTCATTGATTTGGATGATTGTAATATAAACTAGTTTACTAAATCACACAGATATACTAAATTCAACCAAATATATAAAAAGGGTTTTGTTATTTTTATGTATGTAATTGTAATATTTTAGGATTCTGTAAATATGTTGACTAATTTAGTAGATAATAGATTAACATTGCATATAAACCTTTTAAGTGTCTGGTATATAAATTGCAAAGTTGCATTTAATATTGTAAAAAATTTTTTTGATAGCTTGCAAGGCAGAATTAAAATCTTGTCTTAATTCAGATCTGCAGGTTTAAAAAAGTAACTTGTTTCTGCTTTAAAGCAAATGCAAATAGTAATGCGTTAAATGAAAATATAATTGAGATGGCTGTTAGAAATATGCTATAAAGACAGGGATGATCATTATGCACATTACTAGGTAATTTTTAAACCTGATTTTAAAAAACACATTTTGATAGGGCCATTTCTATATGGCTACAGTAAAGCAATTGAATTATCTTGGGTCAGAATAACCATTTCTTTGCTTACTAGCTACTACAGCATTTGGTCCATAAGCATTGATAATTATTGAAATGAGCATGAGGATTTGATTAGCTAAAAATGAAAAAACATACCTAGATCAGTAGTTTCCTCTAATTTCAGCTGTCCTTTTTGTTCCCTAAGACAGGACTTTCAGTATATGAATTATGATGGGCATTGGCTGTATTATCAGAAATCTTATTCTAACACAAACATCTTATATGAAACTTTCTTGAAACTAGTATCTCAAGGAAATAATTTAGAATGTCAAAGGTAGAATGGTGTTTCAGCAGTGAAAATGTTGAATATTTGGTGTGAGGTATGATAAAACTAAATATTATAAAATTAGTAATAAACAATAACAGTTAAGCTGAAGGAACTCAAAGATCAGGAACACTGAAGGCCATCATCTCATGTGCCTTGAACAAAACCTTAAACTTTTGAAGTTCTGTTATTAATATTGTGGAACTATTAATGCAAAAATGCTGTTTTAATACCTTACATTATATAGTGCTTTTAAGATTCCAAAATGTTTCCCTGTATATTCTCTTCTCTCATTTAACTTCCCATATGTTCCCTCTTTTGGTCTTTAAAATAGTTCCATGAAGTGGAAAAGATACTGTTACTTTTCTTTTGGATGGAGTCTCTAGAGTGTACAGAATTTGCTTAGATCTAAGACAAAAACAACCCCAGCCTTCAATTTATTTATTTTTCTTTGTGTTATTTGTTTTATACTTAATGATTTTACTATATATTATAACACATATAATCAGTTTATGATTTTACAATATATTATAACACATAATCAGTTTATGAAGCAATTTTCAGATCAAGTGAGGCATACTTGCAATGTTACATAACAATCTGTTTTTATGGTCACTGACTTATAAACATTTTCCATCTCCTTTTCACCCCTCCCCTCCCCCCCCCCCCCAAAAAAAAATCAGCATTACAGTCATATGAAAGCACATTTGCTTTCGATTTTTTTTTTTTTTGGTTCTGGACCTTGCCATTTATAATGAGTCGATACATTTTGTCATAGCAACATTAAGTTAATAAGGATTTCTTTCTCACAACTATGCATGTAGATAAAGCTAATATCAAAACCAACTGTGAAATTTATAGACTACTCTTAAACTTTTCATCTAATATACTCTTTGAAATTTTAAAAGTAAAGATGAGCACATTTAATATAATAGCTTCAGATTTTATTATACCTTTGCACATTATTTCCATTGTTTTTAACATCTGAGTCTCTGTTGCTTCATTGAATCATTAAATTGTATTTGTGTCTGTCATGAGTCAAACCTACAGTTTGCATTCCATTTTGGTTGTTATATTGTCAGATAGCGTAGACAAATTGGAAGGTAGGTAGAGGAGAATGCGTTAGGTGGCAGTGGAACATTTCAAGGTGCCATATAGTTAGCAGATGAAAAAATGAAGGTTATTTAGTCTTCTGAAGAAATTTTATGGAAGGATCATAAGGAGCAGTAAATATTTTAAAAACTGTTACTTGGAAGATGTATTAGAACAAGAACCAATGAGAAAGGCACATTTTCACCTCAATAAGGGAAAACTGTCAGGCAATCAGAGATTTCCAAAATTGGGAGAATTGGCTGACTCTGAAGTGGTGTGTTACTGTCACTACAGGCATTTACATGATTAAGATTACTGCCTGGCAAAAGCGTTACAGAGCAGCTGCTCTCAGTCTTCCCGGCGTGCACAAGCACACTGAGTAGCTAGGACTGGGTGCTTGGTATCAGCGTTCTAATTCACAGCATCTCCTGTATACAGGCAGACAGGGCAATAAAAGGATCACCCAAGAAAATCTAGGAAAAGAATTTAAAGTTTAAAAATTAAAGTTCTATTATTATTAGAACTCGTTATCTAGTGCTTCATTTGTGTTTATTTAATGTTACTTTTAGGGAAACTGATGTAGCTCAGTAGTTGAGCGTCTGCATCCCAAGTACAAGGTCCTGGGTTCAGTCCCTGGTACTTCCTAAAAACAAACCAAAATGAAAAACAAGTGCCTAATATTAGTCTCAGCACTAGTTATTCTAGCTTTAATTGACCTCATTTGCATGCTGTCTTAAAAACAAATATTTGGCTTTGTTTGCCTTTGTTAGACATAAGCGCATATATATACACACACATATACAAATACATACACATATGCACTGAAAAATACACTCATAAATATTCACCTAATTTTTTTTTTTTTTACTTTTCCTCAGTTTCTTTGTTAGCAACTCTGTTATTGCATTTTTTCCTTTGGCATTCCAGGTTCTGATTCTCCCTTTAATTCTCTTTGTAACTCTTTCATTCTTCTATAAAGTATTAGTGTCTTAAAAGAATAGACAAGTATTAGCTATTATTATTATTAAATTAAGTAGCATTTTTAGTGCCTATTTATATGCCAGGCACTCTTCTGAGATGTTTACTCATAACCATCTTATCAAGTAAGAATATAATAATGTCTTCATTAGAACTAAGACACACAAAGGTTCAATGTGCCCATGCTTTACCCAGCTACTAAGCACAAATTTGGATTCAGATAGGCTAGGCGAGAGCTTGTACTCTTAACTGTAACACTCCATTGTTGCACATGCTATTAGTAGAAATTAATTGCAGTTTATAAAATGCCATGCATAGAAATGTTATTGCTAGCCTAGGTGAATGTTTTCTTGGTAATTTTGAATTAAAATTAAAATACTATGCTGGGAAATTAGAAAATTTGTGAATAAAATCCTAACTTTTGATGAAGACTGTTGGAGAGAGCCTACTGTAAGGTATAAGATATTAATCTGAACTAGGGCATTTCTTCTCTTCTTTAATTATTTTTCTTCTGAAGAATTTTTTTAATGCAGGATTTAAGACTTGCAGTATGAGGCAAAAAATGCACAAAGTGCTCATTTATCTGGTTTTAAGAAACAACATTGTCACAGTTAAAATTTAAGGATTAATGTTAGAAGCTATTATATCAGTATCTTCTATAACATTAGGAAGGCCTTTTTTTTCAAAAGCAGAACTTTTTTTTTTGGAGGTGCTGGGGATTGAACCCAGGGCCTCATGTGTCCAAAGCAGGTGCTCAACCACTGAGCTACATCTGCTACCCAAAAGCAGTACATTTAATGCTATACATTAGTTCCTTTTTATTTCTAAATATATTAGAGAGATTATTTGAGAAAAATAATAACTTTTCCAAATGTTAAAAAAAAAAATCCATAAATGAAGCCGAAGAAAACAGGTGAACATATGTCTGATTTTGGATTCGATAGTGACTTTCAAAGAAGAAAATTAATAAAAGAAACAAAGACAAAGATTGGTAGATTGTCTACCTGAAAATTAGAACCTTTTGAGTCTGCCTGAGGACATTAAGAATGGTCTAAAAAAATGTATGATCAGATAGATTAGGTGGATGCAAAGCTAAAATGATACTGCAAAATATTAAAAATTGATATCTGGATGAGGGTACATTGGAATTTTCTGTATGGTTTTGTAATATTTTTGCAACTGTCCTGTAAGGTTGAAATTATTTCAAAAAACTTTGAGTGAATAAAAAAGGAGAAAAAAGGGATCAGTTTTCCAGCCAAAAGAAAAAAAGACAATTCAAGACAGAATGTCATGTGCAGAGGTACTAAGTTATCAGAGTTATTAATAGGTTTGTAATGCTCTGTTGGGTTGGGTGGGGAGAGGGAAATTACCAAAATAATAGAAGATGAGGCTGGAGAGAGCTTTGAGCTAGACCAAAGAGGGCCATGTGTACTCTGCTAAGGAGTTTTTATTTTGTTCTAGAAATAAACATTTTTTTAGCAAGGGATTGGTATGTCCAGACTTAATGAGATCCTGAACTAAACACTGGCAGTGAAAATGGAGAGAAGAAACCAGGTTTTGGAAAGATTTCCTAAGTTGAAATGACCAGAATTAGGTGCCTGATTGGACAGGGATGAGAAAGAGGTTAATAGTCTAGTGAATCAAATTTTAAATTGGAGATTGTGACATAAGCACACATTTCAAAGGTTCTAGAAGGTATGAAGTGGCAGGTTTTTCATAAAAGTATGCTAAAATTGGTATTTGTATATTCAGGAAGGGCTTGTAAACCTGACCTACTCTATCTCCCAAGCAGCAGAGCTGAAATGCAGCTAGTGAGTGTGTATTACTAGGCTGTGACCAGTGTGAAGTTGAGTGAATGAGCATGTCTGTGTGTTTCCTCAGCTGCGGCTCTGCATCCATCACATTTTTGAAACAGAGCAATTAAAATTGGCTTTTAAATCAGGGTAATTATTATCAGCTAGATCTTGTCAGCATTTCTCTAAATAGCCATGCTGCCTCAGAATTAACTCCGGTTCTTTTGTTTAAAAATGCCGATATTGGGTTCCTGCTATAGTCCAGTTATATCAGACAATCTTGGGATGGTGCCTGGGAAATGTGCATGATTAGTGGCACTGGGTGAATGACATGCACTAAAGTGTAAGAACCACCGATGTTGTGAACGCAGGGAAGGCTTTGGGACTAGCCGAATCATTGACATAAGTGGAGTCATGAATGCCACAATTGCAGACATTGAAAAGTTACTCCTATTCTTAAAATAAAGATGATTGCAGTATTACAGTTCAGGTTTTGCATAGAAAAGAAAAGACCACAGAATCCTGATCTAAGGACGGTTTATTGAGCCAAAATGATGTGCTAATGCTGCTTAAATACCTTTGGTTTTTCATGGGGAGCATAAGTGCTGGTACCCCTTTAGGTAGGTTGGGTCCTGTCAGAATTGAGAAAGCTGCTTTCTTATTATATAATCTCCCCTTTTCATTCTTGAAAGATGTGAGCTGACATTCTAGACACTTGTGAAGGGAATGTCGACAGATGCTGAGCTTTCATAGTTCTCACATCAAACTGGCATCAGTTTGGCTAGATCCTTATGCGGGGAGTGAGGGGAGCAGTGTGTGTCTTATTACCCCCTAATAATACCTGTTTTTAGCATACTGGTATGCATACTGGCCAACAGAATCATATGCATTTACCTTTAAAGGGAAAGAAGGTTTTCCTGTGTTTCCTTCTTAATTTTATTCATATTGTTTTCAATGAAGGGTAAGTTAAACTGCTTACAGCCATTCAAAGTATGATTTCTAGATAATAGCATTAAACTGTAGTTTTTGAAAAGTGTTAGAGTGTATAAATTTGCAAACCTCCTATTGCAGATTGCTTGATTTGGCATTTAAAGACTGGGATTGGTCATTTGATGATGTTGATGGTGGTGATGATGATGGCGATGTGTTTGATTTCTGAAGAAATAAATTGGGTAAATCAAAAAATGGAAAATGAATTCTTTCAGTATTTTTAAGTAGTGCATGTGGTTTGCACTTGGGCTTTCATTACTTTTGACTAGTTTAGAAATTTTATTAAGTTTTTTATAGTACATGTGAAAAAAAAGTAGTGTTCAGAAAAGTTTCTAACTGAAATTCCCATGTTAAGTATGAAAGTGAAATGTGCTATGTTCAGATTCTTTACTGGCTATAAATTTTCAATATTCTTTGAATTACAATTTTTTTATCTTAAGAATGAAACATGCAGAAATAACAGGAGCTAATTCTGGTATTTTCTATTCATTCCAAAGCAGTCATATTCAGAAGAGAAATAAAGTTCTCAATATTTTCAAAATCCTACAATTGTATTAGTTTGTGAACATAGCATGTGATTCCTTTTTTTCTCCATCCCTCTCTTTCTTCCTGTCTTGCAAGATTTGAAACCATAAAAACTTAATATAAAAGTCTAATTAGTTCTGTGAAATAGCTATTTCTGATTTGGCTTTCTTTGTGATGCTGTGAAATGTTTGCTTTTTGAGAAATTAATGTTACCCTTGCTGAAGAATGCTAATGATATGCTGTGAAGGTTCTTGTGCTTTTAGAAAATGTACAATAGTTTGGTTAATGTTGACTAAGAAGATTTGAGTGAAAATTGAGCCTCGTAAGTTAAATCTTTTACATGGAATGGATTTATAGGAAGTAATGTCTGTCTTAATCTAAGTAAGCATGTTGCAAAACACATGCTAATCATGTAAAACTGGGGTGTTTGTAACCAGGTTTTGCAGAGTATTTTACCATGCTTGTAAGGAAATATGGCCCAGGGTCAGCCAGCTGGAACCTGCTCTCTCAACCACACAGTTGAAGCTGAACCCCAAATCAAACTTCCATTCAGATGAAAGCTATTTTGTGACATATCGCTTAATCCTAATAGCTAGTTAATTGTAATAAAACCCACATGTGATGTGTACCCACCATAGGACTTCCGAAGTCTATAGTTGCATGAACCTAAAAATAAGTAATAAAGTAAGTACACTTATGCATGATTTTGGTGTTTAAAGTATCATAGTTGAAAGACAATATAGTTTAATAATGTAAATAGAATTCCTGTTCTAAGAATTTAAAATCTCTTAAATTATTTCATGTATCCCCTAACTTTATTTTTCCTCTCTTTCCAGCTAACTGCCTTCTGTGAATGCATTGATTACTTAAGTGATCATATTCTTCCAGTAATTCAAGACTGAAGTATGATGGCCCAAAATTTATTAAAAAGCTATTGTTCCCTGAGAGACTAATATACACACACATACATGCACACACATGTTCCCCTTTTCCCAGCAATATAAATTACAAATCATGGAGAGATTTTATGGGTTCCTTTGAAACAGTGAGTTGAGCCAGCAATGATTGGTTAATAGAATAAGAACACCGTTTGCAGCTCTCCCAAACTTGTTCCACAAAGCTACCTTGGCAGGCACTCACACTACATTGCACAGGAAGACTGAGAAGAGCTGAAGTTTAAAGAAGTCTTTTTAGCTTCAACAGAGAGATTTCACCAGCACATTTACCAGAAGAGCCTGGGAGTGGGCTCTACCACAGTGATGATGATAAAGACTGCATCTCTAGGAAGTGACCGTTACACACACACACACACACACAGAACTGTGATATTGTAGGAGGGTTTTTTTAACTTTCCACCTTATTTTTTTATACACATTAATCAGTTATCATTACTTACTGCAGTTGCAACTATGCACTTGTATAAAGCCATAACTTGGAGTTTATATCATCCATTCATGTGTACCTGATGGAAGCTGCATGTCCATGTTTAAGCAGTTAATATAACAATGTTTGAGGTTGATTTTATCAGTTTCCTGATATTTCATGATAGGTAACTTTACCCATTTTGAATGCCTTAATTTAATTTTTTTTTGGTCTCAACCCTTTATCTGGATTTAAAAAAAAAGAACAAGTGGTATTCACCAGCTCTTAGGATACAGATTTGCTTTGTGGAAGAAAGCGCACTATTTTTCACATAATCGTTACATCATTGTCAGCCTATTTTAATTATATGACAATTTTTTTTAAAGTGTTGGTCATAGAAACAATAATGGATAGTATTAGAACTAATACATCTTTGTATATCTATTAATTATCCAGCCCTTTTACAGACCTCAGTATTAGTGTGTGACTTAATAAGTGCTATGAAATGTTTTCTTTCTTTGCTTTGAATTTGCTGGCTATCCTGGATAATGTTTTTATTTCTGGTAAAAAAAAATTTTTTTACTGTTTTTCCATTTTCACACTCAAGATTCAAAAATTGTCTCAAATAAGAAAATTTAAGATACACTGTAGATATATTTTAAATATTTAAATGTGATCCTCAAACACACAACCTTGAATGGCAATATTTCAGTATTGGGTTAAAGAAAACTAGTAACTGGGAAGAGAAGCAGCCTCAAAGGCACTTAATTTGAATTTTATTTTTTAAATGCTGTTAAAGTTACAATTTATGTAGGCCCATTCCTGTTCTCTTTCTCATACCAGAAAAGTATATGTTTTATATCACTACAGTATGCAGCAGTAGACAGCACTGAATTTTTAAAAACCATGTAGTCTTTTATCAGTCTCTTGAGGCACATACAAATACAAAGTTTGAAATGATACTGAAATACACCATCTAATATTTCAATGAAGTAGATGTTTCATTGATTCTCTCTGGGATCAATAAGTGGAGAGATGTTTTAAAGAGTTAGATCCTCAATTACAGATACTGCTATTGTAGAAATTGAAGGCCTTTGGCCTGATGGTGTACTGAGACTGAATTTTATTTTACATTCTTCAGTCTGCACTCTCATGCTGACTGTCCTAAAACTAGATAGGCATGCCATTTACCTTGCAGGTATGTTCTCCTGCGTTCTGGTTTTGAGGCACAGCTTTTTTTTTTTTTTAACATAAGATTAAAAAAATGAAAACTATATAAAATTTATATAGAATAAATATTTCCACTCATTAGACTTGTTAAAAGGAGACTGAATTAATATTTTATATATAAAGATTTTGTTACACTATGGGAGGTTCTATTCTGAATTGGAGAGTATATAGATATATATATATATTTTTAATAAATTTTATTAAGGTGAAATGATTTGAAGTTTACACATAAGTAATTGAGATATTTGAGTAAAAAGGCAAAAGTTTAAGTTTCAAATACTGTATATAGTAGAGAATATGGAGAATCATGTGATGCAATTGTACAAGGATAATTAATGTGAAGTTTGGAGGGAAGGAAAGATTTCCTGAGGGGTGAAAAAAAAATCTCTCCCATGGAGATTCTTCACATTATATGGCTTAACATAAGGATTTTTAAGGTTGTTTGTCCAATAATGGAAATGCTCTTATTTAAAAATTCTGACATTGGGTAAGACATTATTTTTACCCCATTACCGCTTTCATGTGCATACATGAGTGCATATAACTATCCAAATGTTTTCTTCCCATCACTCATTAAATATGATATTAACCTGATTTAACAACCTGATTTTGTGCCATTTTCTCTTTTTCTTGAGGCTATAAAGCTTCCAAGATAAACATTAATAAGAGCAAAAATTGCTTATTTCCTCACACCTGATTTCTCCAAGAGCCATACATACCTCCTATTGGGAACTAGGAAAGAGTAAATACTGGGATTTTCTTACTTGGGTTTTTTACTTTTGTTTATGGGGATAGCAAGACAAAAGTAGAAAGAAAACTAGTGCTGGTGTTACCTTTAAAAATTAATGTGTAGTGAAATTTTAAAAGTAATAAAAAACATGCTGTTTAGAAGCAAGATTAAAAAAATCTAAAACTTTATTCTAGTTAACTAAAGGATAAGTGTACCAATATCTAAAATAAAGTTTCGTGTCTTCTGAACTGGCCTGCACTAGAAGGACATGGATCTGCTCTGGGTCTATTACAGATCGGTCTGTGTGGACCTAATAAGTGCGCTAGGTCGCCAAACACACTTAACGTTATACTGCTGCTGCTAGTCTGTTCCTACTGGGTTCTGGTGGTAGAAGAAAGAAACGCAGAAATTATATCACCTTATTGAAAGATACTTAAAATCCAGTTGAGAGTAGGTCACCTCTGAGTTCTCAGTCTGTCTGGACACTGCTGCTGACTCGCCTCTCCTTCCCTGGAACAGGGCTTTGGTGTCCCTCTGTTTTGAAGATCCAGAGTTGATTTGTAAAGCACTTTGAAGATCAGCACTGTATAACAGTGCTGCATATTACACTTGGGGGCCTCTCCTTAATATCCCCTTCTCTATAATAATGAATTTTGTTTGGAATTGTAGTAAGTTATAAATTGCATGGTTTAGCTACTCAGCTGTCCCCTTTGAACAAAAATCGTGCCTCCTTGATTTTTTAAAAAATTTTGTTCATCTTTGTAGTAATGTAATTGTATTTTATGCCTGCTTTTTATAAAAAATAAAAGGAAACAAGACAAAGTGCATTCATACTTTTCCTGCGAAATAGCTCAGGAATGCTGTATGTAACTTCCTAAAGTATACCATAAAAAATTTGCCTTTTCTAAAAGATGAGTCTAGCAAATAGGTCTTATAACTAAGATAACGGTCTTGCAATTCTTCTGCCCTGTCCATGGAAAATGTAAAACAGAAGTAAAAAGGAGCCTTTCTCTGGTTTGATTTGGGTATTTTAAGGGACATACAGACCTAAATATCATCTGCATCTGTAAGGATGGGGAAGGAAGATGCCAATATTTCAGGAATGGTGTGCTGATAGGTGGTTTTCTAGAAAGAACTTTTCTCAATCAGGTTTCTTTCCCAGGCCACTTCCTAGTTATCTGAGCTTGGGTGGTTAATTTAATATTAACCCATTTTATTATCTGTAAAATGGGTGTTTACCTGATAGGATTGTTGTGAGATTACATATGATGATGTATGTTCAATACCTGGAATAACTGAAATTATTTGTTCCTTTCCCTCCCCAAGGGGGAAAATGGAGAATTCTTCACTTAAGACAGTATGTTCTCAAAGGAGTTGCTTTAAACTCCTAAAAATAAAGTACTAACAAATGTTTATGTCTAAATAAAGTATTTATTGGAATAAAAACAAAGTCACGTTATTTGTATTTATACTTAATGGTCAGGTTATAAACTGCCTATGGGAAAAGATTTACCTGGCTTTTCTTTTTTTTTTTTAAGTTACTGGGGCTGGGGATTGAACTGGGGACCTTGAATGTGGTATGCCGGTGCTCAGTCACTTGAGCTACACCAGCTTTCTACTCGGTTTTTAAAAAATGACAACTATGGTTTAAACAACACCAGAATGAATGATTTATTTTTAGATGGCCATGTTTCTTTTCCTTCTGGTCCCCAACAGTAGTTCTAAAGTGAAAACCAGTTTATATTTTAAAACTACACCTGACATCATTTAAGAGTAAAACAATTTGACAGTTTTACGATTTAATCCAATAGAGTTCAAAATATGTTTATTTTACACAGGAAACAAAGCATTTATTATAAAGATCATTTATTTACCACATATGACAGAATCATGTAATTCAATTATGAGAGGAAGATTAGTTTTAAAATGTTCAAGTTCGAAGAGTTAAAGGAAAATAGGGTTTACAGGTAAGTCTTAACGTGTTTACAATAAGATATTATAGTTCTGAAGGATTGGGCAGAATCTAGCAATACCCTTTACTGCATATATTTTCAAAAGACATAACCTGGACCAGGTCAGCTATATTTTGTACTAGATTCCAGTGAAGATAATTGCATAGGTGTGGCTCTTTTAAAAATGGCAGCATTGTACTTCAATCTAAGTTTGTTGAAATTGTGTCTTCATGAGTACAAATGACCGTTAATAGTACCTTTTGTTGGGAATTAAAGGCACAGTGTGCAGTCAGACTATTTGGTGCAGGAGTTCAAGCAAAGTACATTTATGCTTGCTTTGTTGCCTTGCTACTGCCTAAGGAGGTGTATTAAAGCCAGTTATACAGTTAAAATTATACAGTCCTGAGCCCTAGTACCTTTTTATAGTTCCACTTTTGACTTTGGACTAAATTTATAAAAGATGGTGAATGACCACTGGGCTTCCCCCGCTTTGTTTCAGTTAGTCACAGTCCACTTTGTAGAATAGTACGTCCATCATTCAGTCTTCACGGTGTTCATCTTCCGGTAGTGAAGTATTGTAGCTGTTACCCATATGTTCAAAGCCAGCATGATCACAAAACGGATAAGAACTAAAATCAGCCGAAAAGAGAAAAAATATTTAAAATACTGTATTTCATATTACAGAACAAAACCATTTCCTTTAATTAGAAGCCTAATAAAGCACCCCCCAAAAAATGAAAATTTACAGGAAAGTGATCTTCCTCATTATGACTACTTATGGCCTAACTCAAATTAAAATATTTAACATCTTAAATGCTTAATTTAGAGGAATCTAGCTCCAAATGATGTTAAATCTTTAAAAATATCTGTTTACTCATTTAAATCTTCAAGAAAGTGGTATCAGAATATTCCCATTAAAGAAAGGTGATATTCTGTTATAATCCTGAAAAACTGCCAAAATATCAAAGCATATTTTACAGTGGAATAACTATGAAAATGTGGCATGTGTGTATATATGTACGTATAAACTTTAAAGTGACAACTTCCACTTCAAGGCATGAACACATCTGTAAGGTATGTGAGATTTAAGGTATCTTTGTGATTGTAAAACATTTGTAAGATATTAGCTAAACAGTTTTTAAAAGGTTCCCAATATACTGATCACTGTCAGGAATAGTGGTTGCCTTAGAGATGAATGAAATTATAATTTAAGTTTAATTTTTAATTTACCTGTTTTGTTGTTTTAATTGTTTAATTGCTCTTTTTTCCTGTTGAGAATTCTCTTTGTCCTGTGGAGAAGATCCAGTCCTATCTCCTTTTCCATCCCCACTTGATCAGAGTTTATGCTTTGACAAAAACAATTTTAATCCTACTCTCAGAGCTGATAGAAAGTTTTAGAGCCAAAGACATACTCAAAGAAGAGAAAAGCAAATGCATCCCACTGGAGCAGTATTTCTCAAATAGTAATGTGTGTTTGATTTGGTAGTTTAAAACTTAGCTTAAGTAATTTCTAAATTCTTCTGAGGTTAACCAAAGTATTTTCTCCTCCATCATAGCACCTCCTTAAAAAAAAACAGTGAACAATGGAGTCCAATGCTTGTCACTCTGCCTGCTTTAGAAAGCCTTCAGAGGCTCCCCACTGCTTGTGGGCAGCTCTGAGCTGCTCTGAGGTTGCCAGCCTCGCCTTCCTCTCTGGTCCTGAGCAGTGCCTGTGTGCTAATGCCTCTCGCCCTTCACACTGTGCTGCTCCTTCCCCTCCTCCATCCTTTCCTCTGACAAAATTTCTGTTGTCTTCAAATGTATCTTCCCAGCTCCCTCAAACAGAGTCAGGTTTCCCTTTTGTGTTACATTTCCCAGTGTACTTAAATAGCTAACTGGGTGACTTAAATGTCCATCTCAACTGCTGTGGGATGAAAGCCCCAGGAAGACAATCTACTGCAAGAAGCAGATGCTCCTAGGAGGAGTGAGGACTAACAACACGTTGTTACTGACCTCTAAATGTATAATCCAGGAGAGCCACGCTGATTGCACACACCCAAAGCTAGTTTACAAAGGCAGGAGGCACAAACAGCACAACTCAAAAACGAAGTGGGGAGGAAAATGCGTATTTTGCTTACTTGTAAGATCATTGGTGGTCATTAAGGTTGTTACTATTCTTGCTGTAAAAGAAAATGTTCAGCAATAAATAACTTCCTTCTCAGACATTTTGGTGTTAATGTCTCTTAAATATAGGAATATATATCACTTTATATGCTAATTGTTCTAGAAAGATTTTGGTAGTGCAGAAAACTAGTACTAATTTCATAAAACATTGAGAATTCAAGTACATAACTTAGTCCACTGCTGCTCAGGGAAGGCTGAGCTCCCTTCCCCTCCCACTCTGTGTTAATCCATAACTCCCTCCCCTATTCCCAAAAAGCAACTTTTAAAAAACTTGTTTACATGTTGAACTTGTGGTTAAGATGTCTTTTAAAGAAAGGCTCCTACTTAAAAACTTTTTTATTTACAAATGAATTATAAGCACACAAAGCAAAAAGTTTTTAAATCACTGGATTATACCTATTTATGTTATTGCTGCTGTACAGATAAGGAAACTGAGGCCCCAGAAGGAGTATGGGTTTTCTAAGGGCCTGACTAGAACTGCTTAGTTTAATTCACTTTCCTAGTGGGGCCCTTCTCTAAGTAAACACAGGAAATTAGGCAACAGTTTAGACCAACCGTGGTCACTTTTGACACACACGAGACCCGAAGATTAGACACACCATTCTCTGCAACTCCAGGCATACCTTTCCTAACCCAAAACCCACAGAAATCCCTCTGCTTAACACTGTTCATTTAACCTATCGAATCAGTCGATCTCCCAACTAAACTATATCCTGAAGGGCAGGGACTAAGTCTTATAAAATTTTGTTGCCAGATTTGCTAAACAGGCTTTGCACACAGACACCATGTAAATAGTGAAGTGTGACATGATAGTAACGGCGCCAAGGTGAACTAGAATACGGTAATCAACTAAAGGAAACCAGGATGGTATTGCTAAACATAGATGTTTTATTCATTTCTAAATTCTGATGCTGAAGTTGCTGCTTAATCTATCAAAAATGAGCATTAGGTTTTACACCAGTTCATTTTTTCCCATAAAATTAGTCCCCAGTTTGTTTTTCATTTATTCAATAAATGTTGAAATCATGCAAAAAAGATTAAAGTTGTTACAAGTTCCCAAGATTTCCTAAAAGAAAGCATTTCAAAATTAAAGGAGCTGAAAATAAATTAGGGAGGTAATTAATCACGTATCTAATTAGGAATTCCAGAAAACATGCACACTTACACAACAGTTATGTCAATAGTTTAAAGCCAAAAATCAAACTAAAGGATAAGAAATTTTAAATAACTTTGTTAATCAAAGACTCATACCAGTAACCCTGAGTGGAGAAACTGGCCTTTTAAGACAGAAGAACCATAATGATGAATAATTAAAATATCTAAAAGTAGTACATCTAATGTGGTAGCTGGATTTTTAAAATGTTTTTATCTATGTATAGCATATTCTAGCTGGTTCTTACAAGAGTCCAAGTGAACTGTGGAAATTCTTAAGCTGAGCCCAAACAGTATGGCTCCCTAAAAACTCCATTTACAAATTATATTCATGCTAAAAAGCCAAGGCATTATTTTCATCATTTTATGTGTTACCTCGTAAAGATTCAAATTTTTTAGTTAGTGGATTTAAATGTTTATAAATTATGGGTTCAATATAATCAACCTTGTGATACATTTCAAAGTACAAGAGAGGACTATAATAAACCAGATCTTCTAATTTTTTGACAACTGGAATACAGATCTTGCAGGAAATGGAGAGTAGTCTGCATTGTCAGCCTTGTAGATATGTATAAACCCTTATTTAACAGGATATATCAGAATAGCTATTTGCAAAGTGTTAATGCCCCAAGGTATCGATACTCAGGCACAGGTTAGCACACTGTTCTAGGTAGACACCTCGACAGGTGAGCCTTACTTGCACAGGTGTATGAAGAGAGGCTCCAAGTTAGAGCACTCACTGCTCCTGAGTCCTTTGTCTTCCACAGATACTGGAGTTGTGCAAATTTACTGGCCGCGCTAATGAAAGTAGATAAATTCTGTTTACAGAGAAAAAATGAGGAAGTCAGGAGTCCATTTATTAAAAAAGCACCAGGCACTGAGAGCACTTTTTAGGCCAAATTTTCAGGTTAAGTAATAATTTATTTGTATAAGGGTGAACTAAGTTTGGTAAGAAAAGAATACAACAGTACGACTTTTTTTTATAACTTGTTAATTCCAAATTTTCGGTCATTCAACCATGAAGTTTATTGTAGACTTTTAATGATAGGAAACTAATACCTTCTGTGTTCCAGACACTGGGGATATAATGTTGAAAAACAGTTACTGGGCGGTAGACTTGGCCCAGTGGTTAGGGCGTCCGTCTACCACATGGAGGTCCGCGGTTCAAATCTCGGGCCTCCTTGACCCGTGTGGAGCTGGCCCATGCGCAGTGCTGATGCGCGCAAGGAGTGCCCTGCCACGCAGGGGTGTCCCTGCGCAGGGGAGCCCCTCGCGCAAGGAATGTGCCCTGTAAGGAGAGCCGCCCAGCGCCAAAGAAAGTGCAGCCTGCCCAGGAATGGGAAGCGGACAAAGAAGATGATGCAGCAAACAGACACAGAACAGACAACGGGTGGAGGGGGGATAAATAAATAAATAAATCTTTTAAAAAACAAAACAGTTACTGCCTCTGCTCCTAGAACTCAGTCTAGAAGTGGGGATGCCAAGTATCATGACAGTAACAGCAGGACACGCTCCATAAAAGGAGCCATAAAGGGCTCTAGGAATGGAAACCCAAGGGGCAAGTAATACGCAGAAAGTTATATGCTTAATGTCCAGTGAAGGATTTTCTTTTACATAACACACACATGTATCCAGTCCTCACCATGTACCACAAATTGTTCTGAGTTCTTTCTCATCAGGAACTCAGTTAATTCTCAGATTAATCCTGTAAGGTAGTCATTAGTATTCTCATTTTACATATGAAGAAACTAAGGCACAAGGGATTAAGCAACGTGCTCACAATCCCAAAGCTGACAGTGGGGCCGGTTTCAGTCCCCAGCCTTCCTGTGCCAGAAACATGCTCTAACCCTTACGCTGCCTGTGAAGTGATTCTTGTGGATTATGCTGATTTTGTTCAGAGGTAAATAAAAAAACTATATGGAAGCCAAAATTCTTGAAAAGGAAATAATAACTGCTGCTGTGCAGAAACGGTACCTCAGAGTTCAGCCTAATCAGATAAGAAGAAAAAAAAGGTCATTACAAAACTGAAGTTTTCTTCACTCTTTCAGAGATGATAAGAGGCAACCACAAGGCAGGTGTAAATATTTTAATGAGGAGACAGGTTTACAAGTCCTCACTATTCATTGGCTAACTATTAATAATAGGCTGCAGGCAAACTGTAAGTTCAGCCTAAGAATCACTGCTAAGGCCACAAAAGCTTATCTGTCACCATCCCCCCAATAAAAATATAGGGACATAGATAATGCATTGTAGAGCTTGGAGAAAGCCATGCTTCCTTGAACCGACAAAGTCAAACTCAAAGCATAAGCTTTGGCAGATTGGTTTGTAAATTCCTGGCTTTTCCATCTGTTATGGCAAGGTAGGTGATCCTCCAGTTTCCTGCAGCCCCATAGGGTTCCTCCGTGAACTGCCCGGCCCAGCCGGGTTGAGCCAGACTGAAGGAAGCAAGCTGAGAGCTGGCAGTCCAGATTCATAACAGGAGGGCGACAAGGGGTGAGAAGTGGGCAGGTTCTGGATCTATTTTGAAAGTAAAGCTGACAGGATTTGTTGAGGGATTGACCATTGGACGTGAGAGAGAGGTCAAGGGTGATTCTAAAATCAGTGGTTTTTGCCTTATTGACAGGAAGAGTAGGGCAGCCTTTAAATGAAATGGATAACACTGCAGAAAGAGCAGGTTTGCTGGGAGAGAGGATAAAGCAGGTGAGCAGAGACAATTTTGGGCACTGAAGTGTTTTTTTTTTTATACAAGTCTTTTTTTAAAAAAAGATTTATTTATTTCTCCCCACCTCTCTTGTTGTTTGCACTTGTGGTGTCTGTTCGTCTTCTTTTTAGGAGGCACCAGGAACCAAACCTGGGCCTCCAATATGGGAGGGAGGCATTTAAAGTGCTTGAGACACCTCAGTTCCCTGCTTTGTTGTGTCTCTTGTGTTTTTCTTCTTGTGTCTCGTTGCATCATCTTGCCACACCTGCCCGTCACACCAGCTCGCTGCCTTCTTTAGGAGGCACTGGGAACTGAGCCAGGGACTTGCCATGTGGCAGGCGGGAGCCCAATCGCTTGAGCCACATCCACTTTCCAACATTTTATGTTTGAGATACTTACTAGCTGCACAATCATAGCTGTCAATTCAGTGGCTGAATATAACCCTGGCAAGCTCTCTAATACGGAAGAAGTCAGGGATAAAAAGAGGAAATAAGAAAGAAAACTTAGAACAGGAAGGGGACCAGGAACCAGAGAAGGCCACTTGAAACCAGCAGAGATGACTAGAAACAGCGATGGCCACGGGAAGGACCAGGTGGAAAGGGTATCAGGAAAAAGAGGTGCAGTGGAAGCTGAGGAAGCCAGTGTTTCAAGGAGGAGGGCCGGGTACACAGTGCCAAATGCTAGAGAGAGGTTAATAAGATGAGGAGAGAACTGCTGGCTGGATTTAGCAACGTGAATGAGTTACTGGTGTACTTGACAAAAGCAAGATGTTTATTTTCTGTCTCCTCAACAGAATAAAAGCCACATGAGGTGAGGAATTTTTTTCTGCTGGGTCCCAGCACCTAGAACAGTTCTGGCTCATGGCAGGCACGCAATAAATCTTTGTCGAATGAACAAATCCTTAATAATAATGCAATTTAGCAAATGCAATAATAAAGGTGAACACAGGATAACATAGAGGCAAGAGGTTACTTGGACAATGAAGAATTATGGAAAAGAGAAAGGGAGGAAGCTCATCCCAGACAGGCGGTGAGCAAGGGCCCATGGCCAGAGCTCAGGCCAGGTCCAAGGACAGGTATGCTGGGAGCTGGGCAGAAGAGGACCTGGCCCCCAGCAGGAGAGCTGCGGAGAAAGGCTCTTGTGCAGCCAGGCGACCTGAACTGACAGGTGGAGGAAGAGCTGGAACGGCGAGGAACAAGTCAGCATCAGCCTGTGCGCCTGTGCTTGCCAGGATGAAATCTGCAGACAGGAACACGGCACTGCTCCTGGGCAGTGTGGAACCAAGTAGAAACACGCTGGCTGATACCCCACTACAGTTGTCTCTCAAAAGAAAATCCACCTTTAAAAACCATCAAGTGGTTTCATCCGGGCCACAGTAAAACTACACGTGCCACAGTCTGAGGGCACGTCTTCAACTGGAGCTTCTAGGGTTTTCTGTAAAATAGAGTGACGGGTGGACAGGACTGGAAAGAAGGGATGCTAAAACTGTTATGGAGAACATTTCTAAGTATTTCAATCCTTTTTGTGAGTAAACTAGGCGTATGAATCATCACATTAACCATTAAAGCACAGGGCAGGACTTCTGTGGAAACAGCTTCTAAGTCTGAAAGAGGACTTGCATTTGAAAACAATGAAACTGTTTACTATCATTCTGTAACTTGGGTTTTTCGCTAACTCAAGCGGCACCTCCTCCCCTATGCCCGTCTAGAGTGTCCCTGTGACCCATCCTGTTTCCACGGCCCTCAGAACCAGCCGCCTGCTCCTCGAGGCCCAGTGCCCCCTGCGCCAGAGGCTCAAGTGAAAGAGGGATCATGAGCGGGGCAAGCACAGAGCCATGCCTGATGAAGAAAGAAACGGAAGCAAGCGTTAAAGATTGTAACAACACGTGGTGGCAACATACCCGATAATGGCACAGAGGAAACAAGTGAACAACAGAAATGGAAGCCCCTGACCTTCAGACCTGATTCCAGGTGCTCCCGAGCCACAACGCCCCAGAATAATGTTCTACGGGGATGAAAGTTCCCTGCTGCTGCATCCCCAAAACAGAACTGCCCCGAGTCCAGAAGGCTGAAGTGTAACCAAGAGGATCAAGTCCAGTTTCGAGAAAGCGCCAGAGACAAGATGTTCTGGGAGGGAAAAAATTCCTGATTTCAGATATAGTAGGCAGTGACCATTAGTGGGTTCTCTTTTTCCCCTCGGGTGCAGTCACCTTGCAGAACTGCGTGCTTAAAGTGCCTCCTGCTCTAACTTGATGGAAATTGGTGGCTCTTAACCAAACATCTCCAAGGAAAAATAAATGTTTGGAGGCCAAAGTCAGAAGATAAATTGTATGTGGTCAGCACATCATTGTGCACCTAATAAGAAGCTCTCTTTCTTACAGCTAGGTGGTACTCTTCAACTGTTAACCATCTCCCCTGTCTGGTTCTCTACAGCCCCCAAAAATTAAATAAAAAATTTTGCCACATGTTTAAATGACAGTAACATCTCCTAATATTTGGAAAGCACCGCACATTCACATTTGATCTATAAAGTTCTTTGTAGGGCAGGCAGCATGGGGACAAGAAAGGACAGATGGTATTTTACAGACTTTCTCTTCCTGAAGAAAAACTTACCATGGCCAGGTCTATGATCCACTTCTGCAGAGTGAGGACAAACCAAGAAGACAAAAATCTTATCAAGCGTCAAGGGAGATGACCGTGCAGTCACTGCGAGTGCTAACTCCCGACCCAAGCCCCAAGCCTTCCTGTCCTGGAAGCAAACCAAGACCAGAGATGGAGACCAAATACGCAAATGGGAAAGGTTCTGCTAAACTTTGTCTAATTCAGGAAAGACAAAAAGCTGGTTTCAAGTCAACACTTGCTCAGAGTTCAAAAGAATAGAAGCACATTATGAAATAAGAAATAGAAATATGCAAATAAACGTGCGCTCATGGACTGGTCCCTAGAACTGGGAACATTCTAGACTCTTAACAGCACTCCTAATTCCATCACCATCTCCAATTTGATGACAAAAGCTAAGCATTTAAAAGAGAAGTCCAGGGGAGTAGATGCAGCTCAAGTGGCTGAGTGCCTGCTTCCCATGTACGAGGTCTTGGGTTCAATCCCTGGTGCCTCCTAAAAATAAATAATAAACAAAGAGAGGTCCAATACTATACAGTGGAATGTCATGCAAAACTGGTGTAAAGTGAAATTCTGTTCACCAATTGCCCCCAAACTCATTGCAAAAATGATGGCGCTGCAGTGGAAAAACGCCGGGAGATGGGAGGAACGACGCTGGGTTTTCATCTTGCCCTTTTTGTGGTGCTGCAGGAATAGAAAGCCTGGTTAGGAAGCTGAGAGCACAGAAGAGAGCCCAGGACAGGGCGCGCACAGCCAGAGCCCCTGGCGTGGCCTTGGTAAGTCGTTTCCCATCTCACAACCTGAGTTTGCTTGTCTAAGATTTAACATTCCTTGGGATAAAAGTGCCCAGTGGTACACAGCAGTCCTGGTCAACAGGTTGTAGTAATTATAACTAGTAATTACTAGTAACTAGTAATATAACTAGTAGTATTAATTGAGGGGACTGAAATAGATAATGCCTCTTGCTAAAGTCAGTAGAATTACATACGAGCAAGCTGGTCCTCCCAGCAGGCAGCGTGTCTTAAAAAGCATTCTTGGGAGGTACTGGGAAAGGATGAAACCAGGAACCTTGTTCATGGGAAGCAGGTGCTCAGTCCTGAGCCACACCTGCTCCCTCTATTCGATTTTTAAAACTAGTTTCTGTGGTAGCTTTTGCCCAATTCTGTACCATTTTTACTGCACCTTATTTATTCCAAATATAAGGAATTTTATAAAGCTTGACTTAGTAGCAGAGGTCAGCGACAACCCAGAGATGACTGTTTTGTAGGGTTGCCAGATTTAGCAAATAAAAGCATAGGGCACCTGGTTAAAATAATCCATTGTTGACCTGGCAACTCGACTTATTTGTTTTCTATACAAAAGTCCTAATTGACAGGAGGTTTTAATCTGGCTGATACTACAGTTATGTGAACAATTTACTGGTGCCATCACCACCTAAGTTTTCTTTTCTGATCTACAGCCTTGCCATTTGTACAAAGATAAGTTGTGTTTTATTTTAAAAGCAAATCACATAATGTGTTTCTTCCTCAAGGTTCTGTATTTAAAACCCTTTAGCTGACCGGGGCCGGCTCTGAGCTTTGAGGGGCTCTGGGTTTTGAGGAGCAATGCGGCTGGTGTTCCCCCTTCTCTGCAGGAGAAGCTGAAGGCGGAGCATGTGACTAGTCAGAGAAGCAGGAGTGAGAGCGGGAGGCCACCGGCTCCCCCGGGTGGGGCCTCCCTTCCTTTCCCTGCTTCCTGGTATTGCTGGTTCCCAACAGACCTAGAGGGCGGCCACAGCGTTTCACGGAGGGCAGCAGCAGCTTGAGGGCCTAAGGCAGGTGCCCGAGGACACGCACTTTTGGAAAATTACAAAATATCTTGAGATTAAACAACACACTTCAATATAACACAGGGGAATAATTAGAATAAGCAAACTCACAGATTCGGAATCTAGAATATAGGCAACCAAGGGATGGGGTGGGAATAGGAAATGGGGAGCTGAGACTTAAAACGCCAGATTCTTGGGGGAATGATGGAAATGTCTTTGTACTGGATGGTCGTGATGGCAGCACAACACTGGGAGCATGGATGACAGCAGTGAAATATGTATCTGGACGTGGCTAGAAGAGGAAATGCTAGATTGCATATATGGTAACAGAATAATTTTTTTTTTAATCCATGTAAGTACACTACACAAAGAGTGAACTTTAAGTTAAAAGATGGACTAAAGTTGGTTGTACAATTATTAAAATGTGCTCTTATCAGTTGTTACAAATGTTCCACACCAGAGGAAGGAGTTAATAATAGGGTGGTATATGGGAATCCTGTGTCTTATGCATGATCGTTCTGAACAATTCTCTAATAACGAAAAAAGAGTTAGGGCAAAAGAAAAAAATAACACATGGGTCAACCAAGGAGTCGCAAGAGAAATTAACAGATATTTTGAACTAAATGAAAGTGAAAGTACAACTAATCAGGATTCATGAGAGGAAGCAAAAAGAGTGCTTAGAGGGAAATCTACAGCACTGAATGCATTCATGAGGAAAGATCTAAAATCAGTCATCTAAACTTCCACCTTAGGAAACTAGAAAAAGAAAAGCAAATTAAATTCGAAGTGAGCAGAAGAAAATAGTAACAATTAGAGCAGGAATAAAAGCTCAAGCCATTTCACAGATGTTGCAGGATTCAATACTGCCAATTGGAAGGTTTCACGGGCCTTCTGAAGAGTGTCGAGTATTTAAGAAGTGAGGTGACGGGACGGGAAAGCCTCCTCAGCACCCACAGGCCTGCCATCGCAGCCTTCCACCCCATGCCCGGAGCAGGAGACTGATTTTCACCTTTGAACAAGCCAACCAGTAATGAGTAGCAAACAAGTTAGTTAACCGTTAGCAGCGTTGTGTTAGTTATCGACAGGCTATATATGGTTGACAGGGAGTTATACAGGGCATGTGTCCAGGGTGCATGGAAATGTTTGGATATACTCATAGTGGAAACAATTAAAAACAACAGCTGGCGGGGTACTGGGTTACTGGCCGGGGGCGGGGGCTCTGTCGTGGTCCCTAGGGGAGCAGCAGCAGTCCCCCAGGTGCAACAGTAAGGACCAGGAAGGAATGAGGGTCCAACAGTGAGCCCCTGATACTAATGACTAGGCTTGTGAGCCTATACACCTGCAATAAGAACAAGGCCTAGAGCAGCACTGTGCCTGGGAGTTTCCTCCTGACAGCCTCCATGTTACTCAAATGTGGCCAGTCTCGAAGCCAAACTCAGCATGTAAATGCAATGCCTTCCCCCCAGCGTGGGACATGACACCCGGGGATGAGCCTCCCTGGCACTGAGGGAATCACTACCAAATACCAGCTGAAGATGCAACTAGAAAATGACCTTGAATTAAAGGTTCAATGCGGATCAGCAGAATATCCCTGTCTACATATAATAACATGACTTTAAAATGCTGTTTGACCTAATGTAAGGGGGAAATGGAAAGGAGAAATGAGTTTATATGGCTACGAGTCTCTAAAAAAGAGTCTGGAGGTTGTCAGAAGGATTGCCCTTATGCACACCTGAGCAGAGTCTCAGAGACAGATAAAGTAGATACAACCTCAGGTACTGGTTTTTTTGAGGGATAAAGAGACCCACGGGTTCTATGGTCATGGCAGATGGGGTTCACTGCCATGTCAGATGGCCCTTCTTTGGAGCTGGTGTTTATGTGTGATGGAACTGGACTCAGATGGGATCTCTTTTCACAAGACTTTCATGCTACTTTACTAGAATTGTAGTTGGTGTTGGGGTTTAAGATATATTTAGGGGATTTGAATCTCTGGACTGACAATATGATAGCCACGCCCTGAGCCTCAACAGATTTCAGCTCCTACACTCTGATTTATTGGACTTACCCCATTCAGCTAACATGGAGTTGAAGAAGGTCAACCACCAGACCATGGAGCCTAGCGTGCCTACAACTGAAAGCAGGAGGATTGCATCCAGTATCCATGTGGAATCTAAGCCCCCACTTGACATAGATGTGCAATGGACACAACCAATCCAATGTCCACAGAGAAAATGTGGCATTGGTGTGGGAAGGGTGGCCATGGTGGCTGCTGGGTGTGGGGAATGGGAGGAAGAGATGAGATGGGGAGGCGTTTTCGGGACTTGGAGTTGTCCTGGGTGGTGCTTCACGGACAACTACTGGACATTGTAGATCCCCCCAGGGCCCACTGGATGGAACATGGGAGAGTGTGGGCTATGATGTGGACCATTGACTATGGGGTGCAGCGATGCCCAGAGATGTACTTACCAGGTCCAATGGATGTGTCATGATGATGGGAGAGAGTGTTGCTGTGGGGGGAGTGGGGGGTGAGGGCAGTGGGGTTGAATGGGACTTCATATATTTGAATGTAATATTTTTTTAAAAAATGAATAAAAAATTAAAAATAAAAAAGATATATCTAGGGAATTTGAATCTCTGGACTGACAATATAATAGCCAGGCCCTGAGCCTCAACAGACTTCCGCTCCTACACTCTGATTTATTGGACTTACTCCACTCAGCTAACATGGAGTTGAAGAATGTCAACCACCACATCATGGAGCCTAGAGTGCCTACAACTGAAAGCAGGAGGATTGCATCCACTATCCATGTGGAATCTAAACCCCCTCTTGACATAGATGTGGAATGGACACAACCAAGCCAAGGTCCACAGGAAGGAGGAATACAGTAAGGATTAGAGTGGACTTAATGATATTCTATTCATGAACTATTGTGGTTAATAATCGAGAAAATGTGGCATTGATGTGGAAAAAGTGGCCATGGTGGCTGCTGGGTGCGGAGAATGGGAGAAAGAGAAGAGATGTGGAGGCATTCTTGGGACTTGGAGTTGTCCTGGATGGTGCCCCAGGGACAATTGCCGGATGTTGTATGTCCTCCCATGGCCCACTGGATGGAACGTGGGAAAGTGTGGGCTATGGTGTGGAACACGGGACATGGGGTGCAGCGATGCCCGGAGATGTACTCACCAGACGCAATGGATGTGACATGATGATGGGGGAGTGTTACTGTGAGGGGAGTGGTGGGGTGGGGGTGGTGGGGGCGAATGGAGACCTCATATTTTTTTAATGTAATATCTTTTAAAAAAATGAATAAATAGAGTAGAATTTGGGGGAAAAAAAAAAGGACAGATATTCTCATTGTTATTACTCTATTCATGACCAATACTTCAGGGACATTTCCTGGGAAGGAAGAATGTCTCAGATAAATGAGTGAGGCAGGACATGGTGGCTCTTGGCAGAGGCCACTCAGCTCCATCCACATGCCACTTGCCTGGTGGCAAAGTGCCCAGTGACCTGGTCCTGGAGGAGAGGCTGCCAGGCAGACAGCTCTGGTCTGTGTAGATGATACATTTGCTCCCATGGAGTCTTGCATTTAAGTTTCTTTTTAAATTGGAACCCCCCAAAAGTCTGGCAATGTACCCTACTTGGTAAAGCATGCTATGAGCAAACGGCCTTTCTGATTCTCAGGTCCCAAAAGGATACACAGCGAAGTACGGTGCAGCCTGTTTCACGTTCCCCTTAAAATGGAAGATGCAGAGTAAGAGGATGATATCTGAAAGAGAAGGTCTGCAGGTGAGAACAGGACGGCGCCCGGCCAGGTCTGGTGGGTGCGCTAGGGTCCCCGTGTCACCTTGAGCGATGATGATGGGATACTCCAGGTAGGTCAGCAGTGGGTAGCCATAGTAGCACTGGTACCGGAGGAACACCAGGAACCTGGGGAGGGGGTGCACATTAACCCTTTCTGAGCCAGTCCACAGCAACGAGTGGCAGAAGGCAGGGAGAGTCGAGGTGGAAGGTTAATTCAAGGGTCTCCAGCTTCCTCGGCATCCAGCTTGCTGGGTGCGGGAAGGGGGCTCGTCGCCTCTGGCATCAGTGCCCTAGGAAGGGCGTTCGCCCACGACTCTACTGAGGGCAGGGCACTTGACCAAGGTGGCACGCCACGCGGCTTCTGGGCACGGATGGGTGTGTCTCCAAAGCCGGATGTTGCCCCCCGACTCTCAGAAGGCCGCACACATGCCTGAACCCCAAGAGGCTGAGTAAAGGAGAACCAGAAACAGCCTCTGGAAGCTGGGGGCCTGGGGCACAGGAGGCGGTGCCTGCAGAGAGGAAGGGTGTGTCTGGCGGGCCCACGGGACCCTCCCATCATCCTGCCCAGGAGAGCAATGGGGTAAAGGCACAAGCACCCCTGAATTCTTTCTCGGCAGTCCTAGCTGGGGACTAGACCCCAGGGGAGAAGCCTGCGCTTCCTGCATTCCCAGGCCAGGACCCTCCCTCAGAAGCCGCCAAATCCGTCTGCAGTCCCCTCGCCCCTTTGGCCCCAGCCTGGGACCTCCCCAGTGAGCCAGAGCCTGCTGGGCGCTGCTCAGGTGTAACCACCTCCCGTGCTGGAGCCAGGAACCGGCAGTGTGAACAGCCTTAAGGAAGCGTGCGCCCCTTCTCACAGGTGCAGCTTAGCGCGGGATGGAGGATGGGGAGGGGGGTGTCTGAGGAACGAGGCAGGAGCCAGGGTGGGCTGTGCTCCCAGCCGCCGGGGCCCACCGCCAGACCCCAGAGCCCCTCCCCACCCGGCCCGACCATCCAGGACTCCCTCGGCCGGCTCCGCCCAGGGGTCCACGCGCTTCCCCCAAAGCCAGACAGGCCCTCTGGGGGCTCCAGGGAACAAGCCAGTGCTCCTGCCAGCTCCGCTCCTGCAGAAGGTTCTCTTCCCGCCCTCCCCGAGTTGAGAGATGCGAGAGGAAGGCCACGGAGACTTCACATACGCACGCGTTTACTTGTGAGCATTCCTCATAATCTACAAAAACAACACACTAAAATGCTCACAGAAGAAAACACGCAGCTGGCACCGTCTACACTGCGCTTGCCGCAGGGGTCTGCTGGGGTTTCTACCTCGGCATTCGCGCCAGAGGCTGAAAACGACGCAGGCACGCGAGCCCACGCAGGTGGGACTTGAGGACCTTTTCGAGGCCCAGAGGCCGATGGGTCCGACACCGGGAGTGGCCCCGCGCGCACTGGGCTGAGCGTGAGCCCCAGGACGCCGAGGCCACAGGGCAGAGCTGGAGGGGGGCTCTGGGGAGAAGTGGGGCGCGCAGCCCTCCCTCCCGCCAGGGCGGTTTCCCTCCGACTCAGACTCGGCGACTGTAGCTCACCTGAGCCCTGACAGCCCCCGCCCGAGGGGGAGGCGAGCAGAGGCCGCGCTTCCCGCACGCGAGTGCGCGCAGCTCCGCATGGCGCGCGTGCGGCAGGATGCGGGGAAGGGATGGGCGGCGGGGTGTGCCCACCCGGCACCCCTCCCGCCGCGCAGCCCACTCCCACCCACGATTTTGAGTTAGTTTTCTCAAATCATAACCAGCTGTGTCCCTGCGCCTCTCTGACCTCTGAGGAGAGGGCAGGGCCCTCGAGCAGGTGCCGTCCTTTGACGAACACCTTTCGGCTCTTTCTGCTCTGACTGTCCACCTGCCTGGGTCTGGGGGTGGGTGGGCAGGCAGGCGTGGCCCGCTGGGGACAGTCAGGCCTGCACTGCCCCCCAGGACCCCAGCTGGTCACCTGGGGGGCTGGGAAGGGATCGGGCGAGGAGGGGGCTGCTGACCCGTCTTGCAGCCCAATGTTGTGAGACCAGAGGGCGCCAAGAGCCAGGCAGGAAGCGGAGAAAGGGAGGAGGGGTCGGCTTGGAAGGAGCCGGGACCCCGGGGCGTCCAGTCCTGCCACAAGCCTGGTGAGCAAGTGGTCCCGTCTGCCTGGGATAACGGGGACGCCTCCTAAGGCTCCTGAGATTCAATGAGATAATGCAGATAACACAGTGTCTGACACAAAAAGCACCAGAGAACGGTAACCAATATAACAAGCTGCTGTCCTCCCAGAAAGAACACCGCGGGGACGGTGGAGGGAGTCGGCGGCTACTTCCAGCCCCGGCGCGGGCGGGGCAGCGCCCCATCCCCGGCCCCTTCCCCCCGGCCCCACCCCCCAGCTGGGCTTCCAGGGGCAGGAGGCGCAGGGCCGGGCCTCAGCACCCAGACCCGCCCGGCCCACATGGGCCCGGCCTGCTCTCCCGGAACCGCGAGGGGCCGCGTCCAGTGCCGAAAGGGCGGGCGCCGCTCGACAAGCCGACGGCTGACGGGGCCTTTCACGCGGGCTCCCCTTCGTGCTCTCGGTGGGTGTGCATTTTAAAAATGCAAAACTGGGGGAGAGGCGGGCACGGGGCTGGGACGGGCGCGCGGCGTCGAGGCCCTTCGGAGCCTGCGGAGGCGTCTGTCGGCCGCGCCCTTCCCCGCTGCAGGCCCCAGGGCCGCGGAGGTCAGGCCCTGCCCGGGCAGCCACGCCCGCGGGAGTCCCGCGCCGCGCCCCGGCTCCCCGCCGCCGCCCCCAAGTGCCCCACACGCCCCGCGTCTCTGGGAAGGCTCACCCCGAAGCCTCTCGAGGTGCGGGCACCAGGGCAGACCCCTTTTCTTTTTTCCCGGGGTCCCGCGATCCTGCCAACCTGGCGGCCCGTACAGGGTGTGCCTCCCCCGCCTGGGTGATAACAAGGGGGACCGGGCCGCGCCCTCGGCGGAGCTGCTTCCCCGCGAGCCCCAGGCCTCCCGAGCAAGGGTCAGGGTTCCTGGGGGGCTGGTCCCCCGAACCCTCGGCTCCCGCCTGCACGTCGGATCCCGCCCACGCAGCCCGCACCCTCCTCCCTCCCTCCGGGACCTCCCGGCCTCTGAACCCCAAGCGACAAAACTTGCTAAGGCCAGAGCGCCCCAGAGCGCGCGCCACAGGTGGGGCCCGAGGCGGGGTGGGGGGCGCTGGCCTCCCGCTGCTCCAGGCCGCGGGGGTCCCTGACTGGCCGGGGACGACTCTGGCCCTCAGCTCCCCTCGGCGAAGGCGCAGCCCCGGCGCTGTGCGCGCGGCGCTTTCGGTGCCGCTTCCCGAGCGAGCCCTTCGGCCTCCCGGCCCTTCACCGGCCCCGCGGCCCCCGGCCCCCGCGCCCTCCCGGCCGCCGCCCGGCGCCCCGGCCTTACCCCGCCAGCTCCAGAAGCAAACTCGGGACGCTGAGGCCCCGCGCGCCGCGCGCCGCCAGCAGAGCCGAGATCTGCGGCAGCTTGAGCGCGGCGCACACGCCCAGGGTGCTCCAGTGGCAGAACCACAGCAGCCCCGGGCCCATGGCGCGGCGGGGGCGCGGGGCGGGAGGACCCGGGGCGGGGGGCGCGGGGCGGGGGGCGCGGGGCCAGGGGGCCCGGGGCTGGAGGACAAGGAGCTGCGGGGCCGCCGCGAGAAGGAAGCCGCTGCGCCCCGCCCAGGTCTTCCGCTCGCCAGCCGCGCCCGGCCGCCCCCGCCCACGCCCACCGCGGACGCCCGGCCCCGCCCCGGCCTGGCCCCGCCCACCGCCCAGCCCCATCTGGCCCCGCCCACCGCTGACCACCCAGCCCCGCCCGCCGCGGACGCCCGGCCCCGCCCCATCTGGCCCCGCCCACAGCCCAGCCCCATCTGGCCCCGCCCACCGCTGACCACCCAGCCCCGCCCGCCGCGGACGCCCGGCCCCGCCCCATCTGGCCCCGCCCACAGCCCAGCCCCATCTGGCCCCGCCCACCGCTGACCTCCCAGCCCCGCCCACCGCGGACGCCCGGCCTGGCCCCGCCCACCGCCGACCGCCCAGCCCATCTGGCCCCGCCCACCGCTGACCACCCAGTCCCGCCCACCGCGGACCACCGGCCCTGCCCCCGCCTGGCCCCGCCCCAACCTGGCCCCGCCCACCGCTGACCGCCCCGCCCCCCCGCCGCAGGTTGGGGTCCGCCCAGGGCTTGCCCCCGGCGCGCCTCGCGGGACCCCTCTGGGTCTTTCACTCCCCGAGCGCGTCCTGTTGTTTCGTTTCGTTTTTCTCGCCAAGTGTTTCAGGGACTGGAACTTCCGAGCGCGCGCCACGTCCGGCTGCGCGTCCCGCCTCCGCGTGGGGCCGAGGGGCTCCCCGCCCGCGCCCCCCGCGTCCTGCCCTCGCCCGCTCCCCAGCCCAGCCCAGGACGCGCTTTCTGACCCCAAAGTGAAGACCTGCGGCACCGAAGTGCCGTGGACTGTCCCGCGGGTCAGCGTGGGCGCGGCGTGGGCGGTGAGCACGCCGTCACAGTCCAAGTATCTAATCTCCACACTGATGTTAATAACGTTTTGCCCATGCAAATTTAACCAAGAGGATTAGAAAATCCCTTTTAATCTGAAGCTTTCTGTGCAACTGTAATATGTCAGATGAACCTATTTCTGGCACCTCTCGTTTTAAAAGGTGAAAGAGCAAATCCTTTGTCATTTTCCAGGGGCCTTCTGGAGAATTCCAAAGACAGTCTGAAATAAAAAAGAATCCTTTAGGGTTTGATTTTGAGAAGGCAAAATGTCAAAAATCATCAGGAGGTTTAAACACTTGGCTAAATTGGATCATAGGTCACTAACAAATCATAGTTGGTTCCTATTTAGCCAAATGACAATAAAAGATTTTTAAGAAAATAACATGATAGTAAAAGGGGAAAAAAGCAAACAAAAACAAAGTTCCTTCAAAAGTGAAAAAACCTGATCCCTTAAACAATAATGATAAGGCCAATATAAATACCAGTGAGGATATTATTTGATAATTATTTTAGACAAATTACACAAGTGGTTAAGAAAAAATCTTTATAACGTCTTACTAAGAGCAGACCAATAATCCAAGAAAATGTCATTATTTTAAGGGAGAGATAACCAAATTCCAGTTTTGCATGAATATACTGTTTGATATGAACAATTATAAAAACTCTTATAAACAAATCTATTAAGCCTTATTCAGCATTGACCACGACAAATAAAATTCATTTCTACAAACTGACAAATCTCTACACCCATTCAGCTTCTTCCCTATACTTTCCTGTTTCTCATTCTGCAACAATTTACTTTAGAACAAACTACTCTCTTTTGCTTTTAAAAAAAAAAACAAAAACATCTTGCATACCTTACATAATTAAGTTCCCCAAAAGATCTTGGAAATTGTCTTCAATCCAACAGACTACAAAGCACAATAACTCTTGAAATACAGGTTGTCAAAATAATAACAATTTGGTTAAGCACAAATTTACATTTTTCATAATTTTAAATATCTAGTAGATATAAGTTTAGCTAATTTCATCAATTAACCGGTATAGATTTAGGAAGAATATATCTGTGGCAGTTTGATTTTATTCATGAATTCTCAAAAAAAATACTGATTATGTTTGTAAACTGGTCTGCTCCTCTGGGCAAGTGATACCTTAGAAATGTATTCAATTCAGAGGTTTCACTCTTACTTGATTAAATTATGATTTGGGCTTTGATTGGGCCATATCGGTAGGACTTTGAATCCTGCCCCTTGGGCAGGGATCCCAGAGGACACAATTAGAGCTTTGATGCTGCAGCCTGGGAGGTAAACACAGAGAAACAGATACATGAGGAAGGAGGGAGGCTCCCCATTAGACACAGGCCCGGGAAGAGAGACGGGCCGTTTGCCTGATAGTCTACAGCTGGCCTTGTGGCCTGAGCAGGGCAGCTGAGCCTGGAGAGGAATGAGCCCTGGGAAGAGAGGAAGCCCGGGAAGCCTGAACCTTTGCAGACATTGGCAGCATCTTGTCCCACATGTGGCAGCAGACTTTGGTGAGGGAAGTAACTTCCACTTTATGGCCTGGTAACTGTAAGCTTCTACCCCAAATAAATATCCTTTATAAAAGCCAACAGATTTCTAGTACTTTGCTTCAGCATCCCTTTGGCTGACTAATACAATATCCAAGTAGAATAAAATTGTATGCTTGTATCATACATAACATTGGTAACCCAGAAGACATAGCTGTTTTTGTTTAATTAATATTAAATTAGTCCTGTTTGCCAAAGATTTATCTAGATTTTGTATACTTGAACTTTTAAAGCATTTGAATTTAGTTATATGAATACTTTTTTTACATTGGGAAGTATTAGAAGTTTGGTTTCCTTAATTTCTGGGACTTTAAGTGTATTAATTTATATATATATAAACACTTATTTATCTTTAAGCAATTTGAATAGAGCTCTTTTAAGGATTTTTATTTGTTAATTTGGTATTACCATCCAGAGGTAGGAATATATATCAAACATACTGTGGTGGTTTGAAGCTCTATATACCTCATTCCTTAGTTTGTGGACCCAGTGTAAGTGGGACATTTAGATGAGGCTACTTAAATTAAGGTGTGACCCACCTAAATCTGAATGGGTCTTGATCCTTACTGGTGTCTTAAAAGGGAATAAAATTCAGACAGAGAAAAAGCCATGGAAGCAAAAAGCTGAAAGCAAGGAAACTGAAAGAGAGGGGAGAAACCAACAGATACCGACCGCCGTGTGCCTTGCCATGTGACAAAGAGGCCAAGGATCTCCAGCAGCAAAATTCAGGAAGAAGATACCATCCTGATGCCTTGATTTGGACATTTTCACAGCCTCAAACCTGTGAGCTAATAAATTCCTATTGTTTAAGTCAGTGCATTTCATGGTATGCTTTAAGCAGCCTAGGAAACTAAGACACATACTGACAGAAACAGAGAGCTTATAGTTTCAAGTAAATACTTTTTTTTCGGCCATAACTCAGACAAAAACCCGAAAGCACAGAAATATAGAAAACTCACTAATTTATATATAAAAGAGCCAGCTTTCTGTCCTTGCACCAGTCATATTTTTATCAGAATTTTTCTTCTTGGCAGATGGGACAAGTTATTTATTTAACAAGAGTGCTAAAGTTTTCCCATAAGCTGTGAAGATTTTAAGATTTTCTTTTCTCTAACATGTAATCTTACAGAAACTGCTCTATTTCTCAGGCCATTTTACTCTCAGATTCAGCAAGAAAAAAAGAACCTTGTGGCCACTTTCCAGGCCAGCCAACTTGTGCCATCAGGGTCCAGCATCTGCGGCTCTGACCTGCCCGCACAAGCTGCGGTGGTAGGTGACCTGGGTCACACACACACCCAAAAGAGTTCTAGTAGTTCTTTAACAAAACCTGTAATTATAGCTCTGAATTTAGTTCAGTCCAAGGTGTAAATGCTGCTCCAGCCTTAATCTCAAAGGAGGCTGGGTGAGATCTTTTTCCCTCAGAGGGTCAAGAAGAACCAGTTAGGGCAGCTGTGGGGGAGGCTGGCACAGGCACATGGGGAGCTGTCCGAAAGAACGACAGAGCTTTTCTTTCTCTGATGGTAGAGGCGAGAGGCCAGCAGAGAAAAAGGGCCAGCTCCCTCCTGTCCATCCATTTCCCCCACGGAGTGGTGCCACCAGGTGACGCTCAGGTGTGTCAGCACAGGAGCCAGGTACAGCTCACTGCAGAGGGGAAAGGAAGAGGTGGGAAATGAGCACTGAGTCAGAGCGTAGAAAGTGTCCTGGGGTCTCAGCAGACCTCAGGTCAGGGTGCAGGCATGTCCTTGACTCCCTCAAGAGACTGCAGTGTGCTGGCTGGCTCTATGAAGCCTGCCAGGTGAGGCCTTGGTAGAGGCCCTGGTCAGACCTGAAAACTCACACGGGATTTTTGGCCAGGAGATGGGCTCCTTATTTACATCTAATTTGGTCATCCATGGCAGACATCTACTTGCTTATCATTGTGTATCATCTAATTTTTTTAACTTTATTTGGTACATTTAATAATTGAAAATAGAAACAATAATTTGAAAATAAAAATAAAAGTTAAAAAAAACATACGTTTCTTAATTAAGATGTACTCGCTCCACATAAAATTTTTTTTTGAATCATGCAATATGTTACACAATATATTTGGTTCATAGTAATGCAATCATACAGTATTTGTCCTTTAGTGTCTGACTTGCTTCACTCAACATAATGTCCTCCAGGTTTCTCCATGTTGTCAAATACTTCACAACTTCAGTTCTTCCTACAGCTGCATAATATTCCATTGTGTGAAAGCACCACAGTTTGTTGGCCATTCAACTGTTGATGGACATGCGGGTTGCTTCCAATTTTTGGCAGTTGTGAAGAACGCCGCTGTGAACATAGGTGTGCACATGTCTGTTCATGTCGCTGTTGTCAGTTCTTCTGGGTATATACCCAGTAGTAGTACTGCAGGGTCACGTGGCAAGTCTCTGTTCACCTTCTTTAGGAACTGCCAAACAGTCCTCCACAGTGGCTGGACCGTTCTGCATTCCACCAACCAACAGTGAAGAAGTGTTCCTGTCTCTCCACAGCCTCTCCAGCACTTGCAGTTCTCTGTTTTTTAAATAGTGGCCATTCAGATAGGTATGAAATGATATGTCATTATAGTTTTGATTAGCATTTCCCTACTCATTAGCGATGTTGATCATTTTTTCATGTTTTTTGCCATTTTAATTTTTTCTTTGGACAAATGTCTTTTCAAGTCTTTTGCCCATTTTTGAATTGAGTTGTTTGTCATTTTATTGTTGAGTTGTAACATCTCATTATTTATCCTGGATATTAAACCTTTATATGACATGTGATTTCCAAATATTTTCTTCTGTTGAGTCAGTTACCTTCACACCCTTTTGACAAAGTCCTGTAAGGTGCAAAGTATTTAATTTTAAGGAGGTCCCATTTATCTATTTTTTTCTTTCTTTCTTTTTTTTTTTTAAGATTTATTTTTATTTCTTTAATTCCCCTCCCTTCCCCCGGTTGTCTGTTTTCTGTGTCTTTTTGCTGCGTCTTGTTTCTTGTTTCTTTGTCCGCTTCTGTTGTCGTCAGCGGCACGGGAAGTGTGGGTGGCGCCATTCCTGGGCAGGCTGCTCCCTCCTTCGCGCTGGGTGGCTCTCCTTATGGGTGCACTCCTTGCGCGTGGGGCTCCCCTACGCGGGGGACACCCTGCGTGGCGCGGCACTCCTTGCGCGCATCAGCACTGCGCATGGGCCAGCTCCACACGGGTCAAGGAGGCCCGGGGCTTGAACCGCGGGCCTCCCATGTGGTAGACGGACGCCCTAACCACTGGGCCAAAGTCCGTTTCCCTCTATTTTTTTCTTTTGTTGCCTGAGCTTTGGGTGTAAGGTCACAGAAACCACCCTACTACAAGGTCTTGAAGAAAATGCTTCCCTACATTTTCTTCTAGAAGTTTTATGGTCCTGGATTTTATATCTAGGACTTTGATCCATTTTGAGTTGATTCTTGTGTAGGGAGTGAGATAGGGTCCTCTTTCATTCTTTTGGTTATAGATATCCAATTCCCCCAGCACCATTTGTTGAAGAGCCTGTTGTGTCCTGTTAACACGGACTTGGTAGGTTTGTCAAAAACCAGTTGACATTAAAGGTGAAAGTTTATTTCTGGATTCTCAGTTCTATTCCACCGATAGATGTGTCTATCTTTATGCTGCTACCATGCTGCTTTGACCACTGTAGCTTTGGAATATGTTTTAAGGTCAGGCATAGAAATTCCTCCCATGTTGTTCTTTGTTAGAATGCTTTTGGCTATTCAGATGCCCTTTCCCTTCCAAATGAATTTGGTGATTATCTTTCCTAATTCTGTAAAGTACGTTGTTGGAATTTTGATTGGTATTACATTAATCTATAAATCAGTTTGGGTAAGATCCACATCTTCATATTTTTTCTTCTAATCCATGAACACAGAATGTCTTTCCATTTGCTTAGGTCTTTTAAAAGCTAGCATCTTTTCTTGTAGCATTGTTTTGTAGTTTTATGCATATAGGTCCTTTGGTTAAATTAATTCCTAAGTATTTGAGTCTTTTTGTCGCTATTGTAAATGGAATTTCCCCCTTTATTTCCTCTGCAGATTGTTCAATACTAGTGTACAGGGAAGCGGCTGTGGCTCAAGTGATTTGGCTCCAATCTACCATATGCGAGGTCCAGAGTTCAGTTCTTGGGGCTTCCTGGTGGAGGTGAGCTGGCCTGCATGGTTAGCTGGCCCACACAGTGGAACTGGCCTGTGCAAAGAGCTGACATATACAAGTGATTGCAACAAAAAAGAGACACAGAAGAAAAGACAATGAGAGGAACAACAAACGAGGAAGCTGAGGTGACTCAAGCGACTGAGTGCCTCTCTCCCACATTGGAAGTTCCTGAGATGGAACCTAAAGAGCAGATGAGAAGATAAGATAAGCAGACACAGAAGAATGCACAGTGAACGGACACAAAGAGCAGAAAGTGAGCACAAGCAACAAAGGTGAGGGGAATAAATAAAATAAAATTTTTAAAAAGTTAATTTCCTTAAAAACAAAAAATACTAGTTTAAAAAACATTACTTATTTTTGCATGTTGTTCATGTATCCTGCCACGTTGCTGAACTCATTTACTAGCTCAAGTAGCTTTGTCATGGATACTTCAGAATTTTTCTAACAGGGTCATGTCATCTGCAAACAGTGAGTTTTACTTCCTCTTTTCCTGTTTGGATGCCTTTAATTTTTTTTTTCTTGTCTAATTGCCCTAGCTGGAACTTCTAGTACAATATTGAATAACAATTGTGACAGCAGGCATTCTTGTCTTGTTCCAGATCTTAGAGGGAAAGCTTTCAACCTTTCCCCATTGAGGATGGTGTTGGCTGTGGGTTTTTCATATGTGCCTTTTATCAGATTGAGAAATTTTCCTTCTATTCCTATCCTTTGAAGTGTTTTTATCAAAACAGATGCTGGATTTTGTTAAATGCCTTTTCTGCATTGATTAGATGATCATGTGGTTTTTTTCCCCTTCAATTTGTTAATATGGTGTATTATGTTGATAGATTTTCTTATGTTGAATCAGCTTTGCATAACAGGAATAAATCCCACTTGGTTGTGATGTATAAGTCTTCTGATATGCTATTGGATTCTATTTGCATGTATTTTGTTGAGAATTTTTTGCATGTATGTTCATTGAGAGATTGGTCTGTGATTTTCTTGTATCTTTATCTGGTTTGGTATTAGAGTGATATTGGCTTCATAAAATGTGTTGCGTAATTTTCCCTCCTCTTCAATTTTTCAGAAAAGTTTAAACAGGGTTGGTGTTAATTCTTTTCAAAAAGCTTGGTAGAATTCACCTGTGAAGCCATCTGGTCCTGGACTTTTCTCTGCTGGGAGATTTTTGATGATGGATTCAATCTCTTTAAATGTGATTGGTTTGTTAAGATCTTATAATTCTTGTAGCATCAGTGTAGGTTGTTTTTGAATTTCTAGGAATTTGTCCATTTCATCTAGGTTGTCTAGTTTGTTAGCATAAATTTTATCATAATATCCTTTTTTGTTTTAAAGATTTATTTTTCCCCCTTCCTTTTCTCTTCCCCCAGCCCTGACATTTTTGCTGTCTCTGTTCATTTGCTATGTGGTCTTCTGTACCTATTTCTCTTTTTGTCTTCTCTTCTCGTTTTTCTCCTCTAGGATTCACCGGGATTCAATCCTGGGGACCTCTGATGTGAGAGAAGTTCCCCATCAATTGCACCACCTCAGTTCCTGGTCTCTGCTGCACTTCACCTTGACTCTCCCTTTGTCTCTCTTTTGTTGTGTCACATCTTGCTGCGTGACTCACTTGCATGGTCACTGGCTCACTGTGTGGGCATGTGGTTCGCCACGTGTGCACTCAGCTCACCATGCGGGCAATTGCACAGGCACTTGGTTCATCATGTGGGCACTCAGCTCGCTGTGCAGGCACTCAGCTTACCATGCGGGCACTCATGGGCACTCAGCTCACCACATGGGCACTCACGGGCACTCAGCTCACCATGCGGGCACTCACGGGCACTCAGCTCACTGCACAGGCACTCAGCTTGTCACACATGCACTGGCTTACCACGTGGGCACTCAACGTGCCACACGGGCACTGGCTCTCCACACAGGCATGCTTTCTCTTCTTATTTTTCACCAGGAGTCCCCAGGGATTGAACCGGGGTCCTCCCATATGATAAGTGGAAGCCCTAGCACTTGAGCCACATCTGCTTCCCATCTCATAATATCCTTTTATGATATTTTTTTGTTTCTGTGGGGTCAGTCATAACTTCCCCCCTTTCATTTTTTATTGTAGTTATTGGCATCTTCTCTCTTTTCTTCTTTGTTAGTCTAGCTAGGGTTTTATCAATTTTATTGATCTTCTCAAAGAGGCAACTTTTGGTTTTGTTGATTTTCTGTATTTTTTTTTGTTATTGTTCTCAATTTCATTTATTTCTGCTCTAATCTTTATGATTTCTTTCTTTCTGCTTGCTTTGGGATTGGTTTGCTGTTCTTTCTCTAGTTTCTCTAGTTGCTCAAATAAACATTTGAGTTTAGCTCTTTCTTCTTTTTAAATATGGGTGTTTAGGGCTATAAATTTCCCTCTTGCCACTGCCTTCCTGTATCATATAAGTTTTGATAAGTTGTGTTCTTGTTTTCATTTTTTTCAATATATTTACTGATTTCACTTGCAGTTTCTTCTTTGACTTACTGATTATTTAGGAGTATGTTGTTCAGCCTCCACACGTGTAAATTTGCCTTTTTCCTGTCTATTACTGATTTCTACTTCCATCTCATTATGATCTGAGAAGGTACTTTGTATAATTTCAATCTTTTTTATATTTATTGAGAGCTGCATTGTGCCGTAACACGTGGTCTATGCTGGAGAAAGATCCATGGGCACTTGAGACGAATGTATAACCTGCTGAATTTGGGTGCAACATTGTGTATATGACTGCTAGGTCTAACTCATTTATCATGTTGTTCAAGTTCTCTGTTTCTTTGTTGGTCTTCTGTCTAGTTGTTATATCTAATGATGTGAGTGGGGTGTTGAAGTCTCCAATGATTATAGGAGAGATGTCTGTTTCTCCCTTCAGTTTTGACAGTTTGTCTCATGTATTTTGGGGCACCCTGGCTAGGTGCATAGATATTTATGACATATTTTCCTGGTGGATTGTCCCTTTTATTATTATCTAATGGCCTCCTTTATCTCTTATAACTTTTTGCATTTAAAGTCTGTTTTGTCTGATATTAGTGTAGTTACTGCCGCTCTTTTTCAGTTACTATTTGCTTGGAGTATCTTTTTCCAACCTTTCACTTCAGCCAGTTTGTATCCCTGGGTCTAAGGTGAGTTTCTTGTAAGCAGCATATGGATAGCTCATGTTTTTTTTTATTCATTCTGTCAGCCTGTATCTTTTTGATTGGGGAATTTAATCCATTCACATTCAGTGATATTACTGTACATGCATTATTTACTTCCACCATTTTATTCTTTGGTTTTCTTATGTCATATCCTATTTTTGTCTGTCTTTTTACTCTTTTGGTTATCCTTTCTCTATTCTTTCTTCTGTGCTCTCCTCCAAGCCTCACTCTCCTGTCTTTTTATTTCAGGTTCTAAGGCTTCCTTTAATATTTCCTTCAAAGGTGGATTCTTTTTTGCAAACTCTCCTAGTTTCTGTTTGTGAATATTTTATTCTCACCTTCATACTTGAAGGATGATTTTGCTGGATCAAGAATTCTCAGTTAGCTGTTTTTTCTTTCACTATCCTAACTGTATCATGCCACTGTGTTCTCGTCTTCCTTGTTTCTGAAGAGAAAGCCACACTAAGTCTTACTGAGCATCCTTGTATGTGATGGTTTGCTTCTCCCTTGCTGCTCTGAGAGTTTTCCCTTTATCTTTGACAGTTGACACTCTGAGTAGTATGTGTCTTGGAGGAGGTCTATTCAGATTTTTTCTGATTGGGATATTGTGTGCTTCTTGGATAGAAAGGTCATTTTTTCAGGAGAGTTAGGAAATTTTCAGCTATTATTTCCTCAAATACTCTTTCTGCCCCTTTCCCCTTCTTTTCTCCTTCTGGAACTCCAATGACACATATCTTTATGCAATTTGTGTTGTCATTCAACTCTCTGAGCTCCTGGTCATTTTTTCCCCATTCTTTTCTCTCCTCAATTTTAGCTGTTCTGTCTTTGGTGTCACTTATTCTTTCTTTTATCATGTTGAGTCTGCTGTTGTATGCCTCTAATGTGTGTGCATTTTTTTTTTAAGATTTGTTTTTGTTTATTTCTCTCCCCTTGCCCCCCATTGTCTACTCTCTATGTCCATTTGCTGTGTGTTCTTCTGTGTCTGCTTCATTATCCAGCAGCACTGGGAAACTATGTCTCTTTTTTTGTTGCGTTATCCTGCTGCATCAGCTCTCCGTGTGTGGTGCCACTCCTGGGCAGGCTGTGCTTTTTTCATGTGGGTCTGTTCTCCCTACAGGGTGCACTCCTTGTGCATGGACACCCCTACACTGGGGCATCCTGGGTGGCATGGCATTCCTTGTGCACAGCAGCACTGCACGTGGGCCAGCTCCACATGGGTCAGGAGGCCCTGGGGATTGAACCCTGGACCCTCCATATGGTAGCTGGATGCTCAATCAGTTGAGCCATGTCTGCTTCCCTCTAATTTGTTTTTGATCTAATCTATTTTATCTTTCATTCCCATTAGCTCTGTTACTTTTCTGTTCATAATTTCAAATTCTCCTTTGCACTCACTCAATGTCTTCTAGATGTCATTTATCTCTTTAATAATATTGTCTTTCAACTCATTAATTTGATTTAGGAAATTTGTGTTCATCTTGCTAATTAGTTTTCTCAAATCCTGTGCCTCTTCTGGGGCTTCTATATATTCCTTTTCTTTGGCCATGTCTTTCTTTTTCTTAGTATGGCTCATAATTTTTTGCTGATTTCTAGGCATCTGATTAGGATGTGGTTTATTCAATTTGTTTATTTCTTGTAGGGATTTAGTGGCAGGAGGCTGTGTATTACCACTGATTTTTTTTTTTTTTTAAGATTTATTTTATTTACTTCTCTCCCTTCCCCCTCTCCCCCCATTGTCTGCTCTCTGTGTCCATTCACTGTGTGTTCTTCTTTGTCTGCTTGCATTCTTGTCAGATGGCACTGGGAATCTGTGTCTCTTTTTGTTGCACCATCTTGCTGTGTCAGCTCTCTGTGTGTGAGGCACCATTCCTGGGCAGGTTGCACTTTTTTCATGTGGGGCTGCTCTCCTTGTGGGGTGCACTCCTTATGCATGGAGCTCCCCTGCGCAGGGGTCTCCCCTGCATGGCACGGCACTCCTAGAGTGTGGCAGTACTGTGCATGGGCCAGCTCCTCACACAGGCCAGGAGGTCCATAAAATAATGATATCTGTAATTACCATGTTTGTCATATATGTCATATAAATCTCCTAAATTTTAAATAACAATTTTTAACTCTATGCAGGACATATTGAAGCAGGCTAGTAAGATAGGGAATCAATAGATGGATCTGGAAGCTGGCAGAGAGTCCACATGGACATCAGGAACCCCCAAGATTCTGCTATCCAGGACAAAGACTTCTTCTGGAAGCAAGGAAAAGCCCTGGATATTCCCCCAAGGACTTTATCACTGGCTCCTCACTGGGGGATTGATGGGTGGGGTGACCAACCAAAACAGCAAACAGCTGGAACCTCTCACCTGCCATTAGCAAAGTGGTGGAATAACTGACAGTTTAAAAGCCAGGCACAGGCCTGAGCACTCTCTCACCCCACTCTCTCACCTCTGGACCTGTTTCTGCCCTTTGTGTGCTGCTCCCACCATTTTTTCTCTGCCATGTGGCCACACAAGTAAACCTGGGCATCTATAACTTACAATGGGGAATTGTAGTCTGTAAATAGCCCTCTTTATCACTTTTCAGCCCCTTCCTCTCTACCTGGGACCCCTGATCTGTTATTTTCTCCCATTTCTCTTCCTTCCTTCCCTGAATAAATTACCAATCTAACTCACCCAGCATGCTCTTGAATTCATGTCTGCAGCGTAGCCAGGAATCTCAATAAAATCCTATAACATATTAGGTGACCCAGTCCAGGAGTTTACTGGTGAGTGAAACTACGGCCCACGGCCTGTTCGATGCCGTCCTCTGGTTCTCCATTTTAAACGGGTTCCCCTATGAGCCCCCATGGGACGTAATCCCGGGAGGGACGGGCCAGGGCTCAGGAATTCTCCACGTCCACGCTGCACGCCCAGGCTTCTGAAATCTGACCCCAGTTGGGATGGCTGGGTCCTAGGGCAGGGGCTTAAATCATGACCCTGCCAAGACAGAGTTCCCCCGGGAGAGAGCCCGGCCTGTGAAGCTTCAAGCCATGTCAGCAGCCAGTCTGTCCCCGGCTCGCCTGCCATTGCCTTCTCCCACCCTCTCCCCTAGGGGGTGCCCGGCCATGGGGCAGAGCTGGGGCTCGCCCCTCCCAGCGGGTCCAGGCCTTTGCAAGCGCCTTCCTATCTGCCCACCCCCGGCTTCCTGGGGACGAAGGAGGAAGGGGGGCAGAGCCAAGAAGGGTGCCGTGGAGTTCCCTCCCGAGGGGTCACAGCCAGGAGCCCTTGTATAATTAACCTTGACTCATGTTTTACCCTTCTACTTCTGGCTACTGAATTTCTCTTTGCAGATTTGTGTTAGGAGGCTTTGGAATGTTTTAAAAACTGTGAAACTGGAAAAGTGCCTTTGTTTAGCAAGGAGGCTATTGCCTCAGGGCCCCAAAGCCTGTCAGCTAGAACAATTAACCTCTAATCCCTTAATGGCCTTCTGATGGCTGGTCTAACTGGGAAACTATAGACAGTAAAGTCATAGCACCAAGACCGCATGGAGGACTTCTGAAGGACAGGAGGAGGCAGCACGCTGGGCTTGGCAGCTTCAGGTTGGCATCTGGTCAGCCTGTCTCCCACGTCCAGGCTGCCCTGGGAATGCCCTGTGGCAGGGGCTCCGTGATTCCCTGGGGTGGCGGGAATCAGAGAGCAGCCAAACTTTCCCTGAGATTTAATTCAGGAGCTTCTGTTTGGGTCAGTTTTGGACCCTCAAAAGTAGGGGTGCCAAGAACCAGAGCAGGAAACTGAATGGCCCCCACTCCTTGGGCCCATCCATTCAGAGAGCAGCCAAATATCCCCTGGGACTGGTGCTTTGTTTTGGGGCCACTGCTCAGTCTCCCAACAATTCGGCTTGGGCTCATTGATCTGATATCTGGATTCAGATGCCCCCAAGACCTAGGTGCCCACAAAGACATTTGTGGGCCAGTTAAGCTGTGAAAATTGAAATTCTCAGGATGCTGAGACAGGGTTTCAGCTCCAAATTATGTAGAGCGGTGAATTTTAGTCAGACTAGGACTCAGGGATGCCAGAATGTTTGACTAAAAGGTGCTTCTTCATTCTTTCTAGAGTAATGGGCACAGCTCTAGCCCACCAGCAAACTCCCCACAGGAATCTCTTCTCAGGAATCAGGAAATTCTGCTGGTCCACTTGGCCACAGTATAGCCAAAAGCAGCCTCTGAGTTCCAGTTAAACCAGTGTAAAAAAAGAAAACAGATAAATCTGAGGCCCAGAAACATGTCATGTGTCCTTAAAGAAATGAGGAAATAAACTACAAACTTCTCAGTTTAAACTCAGTCGTGCCTATAAAAAGTGTGTAGTGATAAAAATAAAAAAACCTCATGTGCTATCAATTAACATCAAGAGTTCCTTGAAATGCTAAAAGTATAAAATTCTCCTGTTTTAATCTGTGCTTAACTTTGTGTTCAATTTTAAAATCTGTGTTTAACTTTGTCAGTTTGCTTGTGCCTAGGAAATCAGATTTGGGGTTCACCTGTTACAAATTGGATAATGGTGAAAGGTAACCTAAAAACGAATCTTTAAAGGGCAATACTGGGAAGCAAATTTGGCCCAACAGATAGGGTGTCTGCCTACCACATGGGAGGTCTAAGGTTCAAACCCAGGGCCTCCTGACCTGTGTGGTGAGCTGGCCCCCATACAGTGCTGATGCGTGCAAGGAGTGCTCTGCTACACAGGGGTGTCCCCCATGTAGGGGAGCCCCACGTGCAAGGAATGCACCCCATAAGGAGAGCTGCCCAGTGCAAAAAAAGTGCAGCCTGCCCAGGAATGGCGCCACACACATGGAGTGCTAATGCAGCAAGGTGATGCAATACAAAGAGACATGGATTCTGGGTGCTGCTGACAAGAATACAGATGGACAGAGAAGAACATGCAGAGAAAGGACACAGAGAGCAGACAACTGGGGGGGAGGGGAGCAGGGAAGGGGAGAGAAATAAATAAATCTTAAAAAAAAGTCAAAACTGTCTTGCTGATGAATTTAATGTATAAATCACAAATGGAATTTATTTAATTGCTAGAAGAGTTGAGAAACTTCACAAAGTTGTTACTAATAAAATTCTTGTGGCTTAATTAATAAAGGTACCCAATTCACCTTACATAAAAACTTACTAGAAACTGTAACTCAGAATTAAGATTATTTATAGATGCCTTTATATTATAAAACAGCAGAAGGATAATAGCTGAAATTATATTTGGGTAGGTTTAGCTTGAACCTAATATTGTAAGTGTAAATTTTAAACTGACCTTACCTTCAAGAACGATCACTTCAAGCTTAGTTGCATCCCTTGCCTTTGCTTATAGTTATTTCCCCTGTAGATCAGGGGAAAGCAAACTTGAAACATCCCTGTCTCCTGTCTTACTGGCTTTAGTGACTCTGTTTTCTCTCATGGCTCCAAGAGTGGACTAAATGCCGCCTGGTGGAATTCTTGACCCTTGGGGTTGAACGTCCACTCTTCCAGTCCAGTGGGCGCTGGAGTCCTGCTATCTCTGAGGACTGGGAAGTGAAGAAGGTCCCCTGCCTTGACTGTTGGGGTTCCTAAAAGTGGCAATTCATGAGAGAAACCAGTTGAGGCCTCAGGGAATATACAAAGAATTAGTCTTGCTCATCCAAAGTCTGCTAAAGTCAAAGTAAAATATAAAGTTCTGAAACAAAGGAAAATTACATTAAAGCATTGGGAACATTTTAATTATAAGCCATTAATTAAGGAACAAAATTCTTGTGTAAAACTGCATGGTCATATTGCAAATTGGAAAAAAGCCTTCAAGAAGATCTTTCAAGTGTTGTTTTACAGTTAAACTAGTTTTGTAAAAGAATGAAAGTTTTAAGTAACTAAGTTGTGTTTCTGTGCCAAACTATTCATGTCTGCCTATTTGCTCTGTGTGTAACTTCATACATCAAGATAATATCAAATTAACAAAAATTCTAAGTTCATATGTATTGAAAGTAAGTTTAAAAATGTAAATCTGCCTTCTCTTAAATACATAAAAAATAAGTTCTGTTGGTTACTAATTGAAGTCTAAAGTAAATTAGCCAGGCTATGTGATTGTGGTCAATTAAAAAGTTTATAAAAGCATCTTCTAAACTGAAGCATTTAAATGGCTAGTTCTAAAACATCATTATTAACTAGAAACCTAAATTGATATTAATGCCAGAAAGTAACATCATAGGAATGAAACCTGTCTGAAAGTCACCTCAATGCACACATTCAAGTGGTGATAATGAAAAGTTACCTTGATTCCATTGGGGATCTTCAGTTTTCATTTAAAAAATGGAAAAAGTAGTTTTTCCTCTACTGCTAAAGTAAAATACCTGCTAATTAACAGCTTCATGGTAAAAGTGTAGAAGTAAAAACAAAGTGCTAAAAAGTTAAGCTCTTTTAACATATAGCACATTACATTGGAAATGTTTAAAAATGTATAAAAATCAAGAGATAGACTTCAGCATTGTCAAACTCTCTTGTGCATTGAAACCAGGCCTTGACTACACTGCAGGGCACTTCTCCATATGAGTTATTGGCTAGGTTGGTCACTGACCCCTAAAACAATAAAGGGTATCTACTACATCTCTGGTTGTGCTCCTGAAGTAGACAGAAACTACGTTGGCATTTCAAACTCCCGCAGCAGCCAATGATGGCTCAGTACAGCCAAGTGTACAATGGGTATCACCTCCACAATGTCACTGTGTCATAGTGCCAAAGAGCACTATGCACCAGGCTGGTGGAATACTGAAAACGACTTTCCTAGCTTCTCTCTCTAGAGTCAACTGCAGCTTACTCTCTGTGTGAAGGACATACCAAGTGCAGCCACGATCACCAGAGTACTGTGAGTAGGACTTAAACACAATTGGCACTATGGCCTGCTCCCATGGAGAGATAACATGTATAGTATTGCAAACCTGGAACTTAAATCTATTAATTACAGCTCAAAGAGAAACTTACGCATTGAGTACTACATTAATTAGTATTATATACTGTACCTATATCCTATTCTAGATTTATGTCTGATGATTATGGTGATATTTCTATTAGATCATATGCTGTATCCTGGTAAACTTCATTTTCTGAGTAGTTAATAAACATGTCTATAAGATAAGGGAATGGCCAACTTGCCTGAGAGCAGTGGGGCCAACAGCCCTTTTAATTGAAAAAGTCACCAAACTAACTTGGGGGCAACCTCTCAGTCTTCACTCCACACCAGGTGCAGGACATGCTTAGAGCCAGGAGCCACCAGTGGCTCACAGGTAGCCGGTTAATTAAATACCAGGCTCAACTGCTAGAGACCCCTGAAGGGCAAATAAGGGAGTGCCAGACTCTTAGCCCAGCCACCCTACTCCTGGTGGAGGCCCCAAGTCAGATCCCGAGGAACCCCTTCCTCACTCCTGCCTTGAAACTGTTGACCAAAACTACTCAAGCAGGCCAGATTTAAGAGATAAGCCTCTTGTGAACCCAAATGTTGAATAGATCACAGGTAAAAGCAGTTTTATTAAGGAAGGAATTAAAAGGGCAGGCTATGCAGTGGTTTCTCAGTTTGAAACCACAGAGGCCAAAGCTTGCCCCTTGGAACTTTAGCCCAGAAGGCAGAGCTGATTGCTCTTACCTGAACTTTAAGACTAGCAGCTGGGAAACGGGCTAATATTTACACAGACTCTAAATACGCTTTCCTTGTCCTTCACGCTCACTCTGCTGTGGGCGAGAATGAGGCTTGCTTACTAACAGTGGGCCACCTATTAAGCATAAGCAAAAAAAGCCTAAATTTACTGGAAGCCATACTGTTACCTCAAGAGATAGCAGTTATGCATTGTCCAGAACATCAGAAAATGAACACTGCTATAGCAAAGGGAAATGCTCAAGCTAACGCAGCTGCTAAAGCGGCAGCTCAAACCCGGGTTTCCCTCCTCCCCCTTATTCCAGCACCTGCACCAGCACTTGAAGTTCCACAGTGTACCCAGGATGAAGAAGCCAGGGCAGCTAGCCTGGGTTCACCCTGGAGGCTGATGGGTGGCTTGTTAAGGCTACTCAAGTCTACCTGCCGGGAGCAGTGCAGTGGGAAGTCCTTCAGGGACTTCACCAAGCCACTAATCTGGGGAAGGATTAACAAGTTTAGCCAAACAGGTTTTTGAAAAACAAAGCCAGGTGAAAACAGTCAAAGAAATTACCAGGAGTTGCTCAATAAGAGCCAAAATGTAAGGAAATTCACTCTGTACTTCTGATCACTCCCACAACTATTAAAGTTAAAGAAATTTCCAGCTTGGTGCACTAATCCTGAGTGACGCCAGCTGCCCAAAAAAGTGCCAGCTCACCAGAAGCACATGACAAGAAGTGCAAATGCCAGTCATTGGATGGCCTGAAATGTCTCTTCAAGAGAAAACCTAAGTGGTGTCTATGTCAAAGTCAGCTGTCCCCTCCAACTCTAGCCTAAATGCCAGTTGCTAGGGGGAGAGCGAACCAAACACCCCTTAAAGAAACCTCGTACCGATGTCCCTTCTCATCCCACTCTTGGCTGCTTGAGGCATAACCACCACCATCAAAAATTGGGGTTGGCAATCTACACCAAACCCCATTATCTATTTCAGTTGCTCTCCAGAGCTAACCAACAGCATAAAATAACTCAAGAAAAAATACTGTTTCCCACCAACTTTGGGAAAATGCAGCCTTTGCAGGCACCTGGCCTTTTCTGCTTCTATGGTCCAGTGTCCTCTTAGTAGGACCATGTATTCTCAAAGTTCTAATTAAGTTTTTTTCTTCCAGAATCAACATCTTGTTAACCATATGGGAACTTCAGCTCACACATGATGCCAGATTCATCTTCCTTCAATTCAGATAAAGTAGCAAGAGAGTTCTACACCTTGTCAGGTGGGGCCCACAGCCCCTAACCATCAGGAAGCAGCGATGGATGAATGATCATCTTCCTTCAGCTCTCCTTTAAGATGAGAGGTGTAAACTCTCTGGGGAATGAAGCAGGCTAGTAAGATAGGGAATTAATAGATGGATCTGGAACCTGGCAGAGTCCACGTGGACATCAGTGACCCCCAGATGGCTGCTGGAAGACCCCACCCCCAGGATTCTGCTCTTCAGGACAAAGACTTCCTCTGGGAGCAAGGAAAAGCCCCAGATGTTTCCTAGGGACTTTATCATTCGGTCCTCACTAGGGGATTGATGGGTGGGGTAATCAATCAAAACAGTAAACAGCTGGAACCCCTCCCCTGCCATTAGCAAAGGGGTGGCATAATTAATAGTTTATAAAGCAGACCTCGAGGCCTGAGTGCTCTCTCGCCCTGCCCTCTTGCCTCTGGACCCGTTCCTGCCCTCTGTGCGCCGCTCTCACCATTTTTTCTCTGCATGTGGCCACGCAAGTAAACCTGGGGATTTATATATGGGGAATTGTAGTCTGTAAATCACTTTCAGCCCCTTCCTCTCTACCTGGGGCCCCTGGCCTATTTTCTCCCATTTCTCTTCTGTCCCTACCTGAATAAATTACTGGCCTAATTCACCCAACATACTCTTGAAATTTCTCCAGCATAGCCAAGAACCTAAACAAAATCTGGTAACAATATGTCTACAGGCAGGAGTCTCCCATCGACTTTCCAATGTGTGACATTTTAAAATTATTTTCCCCCTTCTTGGTTGGCAGAATCTCTGAACAGCAATGTGGCAGCACTGAGTAGTATTGTGGTTGCCCAATGCAAGAGTTTTTCCCCCAAAGATAATGTTTCCACTTTACAAACAAAACTTAGAACATGAACTAAATGGAAATTATTTCTGAAATCATCTGTAATCTTACCACAATGAAAGAGCCATTTCTGCTTTCTAAGGACATAGCGTCGACCTTGCAAACATCTGGGGTGGAATGGTCACTCTGGGAAAAGCTTTTGGGAGGTAACGATTGCTCATCCAGGGATTTTTCAAGATTTAAAAAATTTTACTCAGTTAAAAAGCCGAGGTGTACGACCCTTAAATGGCCTTGGCAAGATCAGTACTAGACAATTGACCTCCCCCAAAGGAGAACGCCTTGTCCCCAGGACAGGACCAGAGCCCTGCGCTTGTCCTCCCACACTTGCAGCAGGTCGCCTCCTGCTGCTCCTTTCTCCTGGGTGCCCTTCGCATGTTCTCCTGCAGCTCCCGCTGCCTCTTCGCAGCAGCAGGCAGGTCAGACAGCCCGATGCCACCGGTTCCTTCTGGGCACTGGGGCTCTTTATCCATGTGGGGTCAGGGACATGGGCTGTGGGGTGGAGTACTTGCTTTCAGGTGGAAACACTGAAGTTTTATTTTAAGATAAACACTTCTAGTTTTTGTTTATCATGTAAGGGACTGTATTCTACACATATTTACGCCAGGAGGGTGACCTGCAGAGGAGGGTTACCCCATTGCCTGTGCTCTGGTTTGCTCGCGTTTTCAGTCTTGGGTGCTTATGGTGACACTGGGTTGAGCCTGTCTCCGTCTTTTCTGTCTGGAGCCCTAGAGAGGGAATCACCGCTACCTGTCTGGCAGTGAAGCAAAACCTGTTTGAGCTGGTAACTGGACCACCTAAGCGGCTCAGGCACCGAGTTTCCAAGCTGCATCCCAGCCCTGCCTGGTTCAGTGCAGCGGCTCTGTCAGATTTTGCTCCCCCCAGCTGCCTGCAGCCCGAAGATGTTGCTGTCTTTTCCTGCAGGAAAGTCACCCCAATCCTGGCACAGAGACAAGGACCCCAAAATAAACCTCTCAGAGCTGGCCTTGCTGGACCCCACTCGTGCTGCTTCCCTGTCCTCCCCTACCTGCTGGGCTTGTTTAGTGACAGGCTCTCAGGTCAACTAAATGCAAGCAAGACTAAAGAAAGCAGGTGTAGAAACCACCAGTCTTGAGTTTTTTCAAGGACTCTCAGTTTCATCTTTACTAATTTCAGAAGCGTTTCCTTCACTGATAATGCCTGACATTTATTTTCAGTAGTGCGAAGGTGGAAAAATTTTCCTTGTCTTAAAAATAATCAAGCTGAAAAACTAAAAAAACTGAAAATAAAAATCATGCTGTGAAACATTAATAATTATAAATCACAAATGAGGGAAGACAAACACCTTTTTCCAACTTAAACCAATACTGGAAAACAGCGAAGCATAAAATTTGAAAATATTCACTTTCTAAAAATTTTTACTTGGACATAATCCCCCTACATTCTTTTTTTTAAATCATTTTTTTGTTTTGTTCTTTGTGTTTTAAAATTTTTTATCTTATTTATCCCCCCCCCCCATTATTTGTGCTCGATGTCTACTCTGTTATGTGTTCATTTTCCTTTTAAAAGGCACCAGGAACCAAACCCAGGACCTCTGTTAAGGCTTGTTGTGTCTCTCATTGTGTTTCCTTGTTGTCTCTTCATTGTGTCATCTTGTTTGCGTCAGCTTGCTGTCTTGCTTGTCTTCTTTAGGAGACACCAGAAACCTCTTCGTGTGGTAGGCAGGTGCCCAGCTGCTTCAGCCACATCCTTCCCCCCCCACACACATTCTTTTTAACATATTAAACCAATTTAGCAATGATGTTTAAATCCCATCCTTGAGGTCAATAGTTCATAAGTAAGTTCTTATTTGTGACAAGGTGAAAGAAATGGCATTAATTTTGTATCTTACCCAATTGCTTTTGTGGTTCAGCATCAAAAATACTGATTTTCTATAATTTCATTCCTCTCAATTATATATAATTGTTGTTCAATATTTTTGCTTGTTTTGTATTTAACACTACAAATTAAACATACCTAACTTTGTTTATCATTGTGAAATAAAAAAATCATTTACCAACATGTTTATCCATAACTTTACTTAAAGTAGACATTTCCAGTGTAAGTTTAAATCTTCCTGAAGTACATTCTTTAGAAATCCTTTTAATGAGAATCTATTGTTAGTATATTCTCCCAATTGTTTATTTTATTTGAGATAAGTATGTCAGAAAATGTCTTTATTTTCCCTTATTCTTGAAAGGTAACTTTGCTTTTTCTAAAAATTTAGCTTGATAGCATTTTTATTTTAGGATTTGGAATATATTATTTCATTGTTGCTGTTGAGAAAACAGCTGACAATCTAATGATGTTTTTTTTGTAGGTAAGTCTTCTTTTTCCCTCTCCAGCTGTTTTTAAGATATTCTTTTTGTCTTTGCTGTACAGCAGTATCCCATTCATGGAACTAACTGCTGATTTTTAAAAATTTATTTTGTTTGGCAGTGGTTGGGTTTCCTCATCTGTAATCAATCAATTTTGGAAAATGTCCCAGCAATTATCTTTTCTGAGGATTGCTTCTCCACCATTTACTTTCATCCTCTGCAACATATTAAAGGCCCATTTTATTTATGAATAAGTAACTGTCCATGGAATTGAGGATAAAGTAGAATGGAGGGAAATCTTTTTCTCTTTTTGGGCCAGAAACTTTCCAAGAGCTAGTCACATCGGAGTGAACAAAGCAGACGATGTATATTCTCTAATGTACCTCACATTCTCATGATAATACGTTTAACTTTTAAGTAGCACTTTACAAGTGCAAGTCCCTCCTTTCCCATCTTAAGTGGAAAACATTCAGTCTGTTAATTATACTGGTTAACTGTATGGTTTTATAGATGGTCTTTATCAATTGGAGGAATTTCCCCTCTTCTTTCTTTGCTGAGAGCTTTTAGTTGAATGGATATCAGATTTTGTCAAATGTTCTTTATTGCTCTAATTGATATGTTTATGTTATTTCTCTTCTTTAGTCTGTTGATGGGATGGATTACATTGATTGATTTCAGTATTGAACCAGCCTTGCATACCTGGAATAATCCCACTTGATTGTGGTGTATAATTCTTTTTATTCATTGTTAGATTGTTAGAAGCAACCCCTGGGAAGAGAGGAACCCGGGAAGCCTGAACCTTCGCAGATGTCAGCAGCCATCTCGCTCCAACAAGTTGCAACAGACTTTGGTGAGGGAAGTAATTTATGTTTTATGGCCTGGTATAAGCTTCTACTCCAAATAAATACCCTTTATAATAACCAACCAATTTCTGGTATTCTGTGTCAGCCCCTCTTTGGCTGATTAAGGCACATATTATATATTTATTGATAATCAATAGCACACATTTTATGCTCTGAAAGAATTATTGATTTGGTAAAATGGCTATGTTTAATTTTCTTTTAAAGGCAGAGGAACTGAATTGAAGGAAGATTGACTTCTTGATATCATTTTCAAATTACTGATATGTATTACTGAAGAAATAATTATATATTTTGCCTAACATCAAACAATCTGTAAAAAGTTTCCAAGAAAGATGCATTTCTTGTTCAATTTCCAAAAAATACATAGAGGCTTTCTAACTGAAAGCGTTCATTAATATATTCTTAGCTATCCAAAATAAATATTAAAAAACAAACTACAAAAAACGACCTCTCGGCTTTTGCATGTCTCACTTAGTTACATAAAGCATTTTCTGTCCCAACACTTCCTTAAATTCAGAATACTTACTCACTTCCTAAGAACATGACAAATAGTCTTCATTTCAAAGCATTCAGTCCATTTCCATGGCAACGCTGCGGGCTTCCTTGGCTACAAGCTGCATTAGTCGGCTGGAATCTCTCAGTCTCCTTCACACCTGGCTCCTCGGGACGTGCTCCGCACCCCGGCCCGGGAACCCCGGCCGCCGCCCTGCCGATTCCCCTGCTGCTCGGACCAGCGCCTGCTGCTGCAGGCACAGACGCCGTCAGAGCGCCTGGAGCTGAGAGCCCGCCTGCCTCCTGCCGCCCTGACCCCGAGACCCCCCTTTTAAATTGTGTTCTGGTTTATTTTGGAAGTCTCATGCCAGCGACTTCCAACTAGGAATCTGGATTCTGCAGAAAAACTGCTGCCGTTAGGCCCGCATGGCCGCGAACCCGCCAAGATGGCCGCCAAGATGGCCGCCAAGATGGCCGCCAAGATGGCCGCCAAGATGGCCGCCAAGATGGCCGCCAAGATGGCCGCCAAGATGGCCGCCAAGATGGCCGCCAAGATGGCCGCCAAGATGGCCGCCAAGATGGCCGCCAAGATGGCCGCCAGGGGGAGGGCCCCGCGGAAGCCGCGTCCGGACCAGGCTTCCCTCGGGGGCTGGGCCTGTCCCGGGTACTCTCCAGGGCTCTTTTCACTGCGGCTTTCGGGGAGCTGGTGGACGGGGTAGCCCATCTAAACAGCAGCAGCCGGGACCCTGCCGCCACCAGCGAGGGGCAGAGCAGCCGCGGTTAGAAGTCGAGCCGGCGGCAGAGGCTGCTCTGGCTTCCCCGCCGGGTCACGCACACGAGCCCGGGCGCTGCGATGGGGCTGCGGCTTGTGAGCCAGCCTCCTCGCCTCTCCTCAGCCCCTTCCTCTCTACCTGGGACCCTTACTCTGTCATTTTCTCCATTTCTCTTCCCTCCCTTCCTTAATGGACTCCTGGCCTAACCAGCCCGGCTTGTACTTAAAATGCATTTTTTTGTAGCTTAACCAAGAACCTGGAGAGAATTGCAACTCCTCCCCCCTTTTATCCCACTTTCCTGTTTTTTCCCCATTGTTCTCATTTCCTTCCGATATGCTATATGATTTACTTATGCAATTTATTAATACTAGAATATAAATTCCAGGAGATCAGGGGTTTTTCTGTTTTGTCCCTTCTGTTGTAGTCTAAACACAACTTACAATGAAGCGGGCTTTCAGTAAATGAATGATGCCTACTGTATTATAACTTGGTATTTTCCCTTGATAGTATACCTTGAACACCTTTCCTTTTTAAAATATATTTTTGTGGAGCAGTTTCAGATGAACAGAAAACATGTGCAGATATACAGAGAAAGAGCAGATAATTCAAATTTCCTCATTTTTAAAAAATATTTTATTATATAATCATACTAGTGCACAAAATTAAAAACAGGTTTTTATTGATAAAATCCAAAGTGTAATAATAACTGTGTATACTTTTTGCAATGTAGGTCTATTAATGAGAAGAATGGATACCACCATTTCCCCTAACTGAGCTTCAGAGTAAGTGTTCTCTATCATCAAAACTGACTGCAAATGTGCCTTTGTTCATGCTGGCTGGGTGCTTGAGAGCAAATGAAAATTACATTGACCCTACTGGTTCTTTAATACACGAGATTCAAATATTTCCCACAAAGTTCCTGCTGATGAATAATACTATAAAATATAATAGCCTTTATTATTTTTAAAAAAGATTTATTTATTTTTTATTCATTTCTCTCCCCTCCACCCCACCCCCAATTGTCCGCTCTGTGTCCATTTGCTGTGTGTTCTTCTGTGACTCCTATCCTTATCAGTGGCACTGGGAATCTGTTTCTTTTTGTTGTGTCATCTTGCTGTATCAGCTCTCTGTGTGTGCGGCGCCATTCTTGGGCAGGCTGCACTTTCTTTCGCGCTGGGCGGCTCTCCTTACGGGGCGCACTCCTTCCACATGGGCTCCCCTACGCGGGGGACACCCCTGCGTGGCACGGCACTCCTTGCACGCATCAGCACTGCGCATAGGCCAGCTCCGCATGGGTCAAGGAGGCCCGGGGTTTGAACTGCAGACCTCCCATGTGGTAGGTGGAGGCCCTATCGATTGGGTCAAGTCCACTTCTGAGTAATAGCCTTTAATGCCCCACATTTTCACCAGTTTCATTAATTTGTCTAAATAAGCCTTTTCTTGCTCTACACATCTTTGACACCATCATTTGTAACACATGTTAGGAGACTGCACTTCCGATTATACTAAATTCCTGAATGTGTGCTTTATTACCATCTCTGAGGATTCTCACCTGTGGTTAGAATTAAGGTGCATTAAGGGGGATTCTTCAGTTGTCTCCAATTAGGCACTGACCCCTGCATAAAACTGCCCTGAGGAGTATCAAGAGCCAAGGAAAACCACTTCAAATCATTTGCCTTTTTTTTTCTTTCCTCCTTTTTAACCATTTGTAAGTGTACAATTCAGTGGCAATGCTTACATTCCCAATATTTTGCTGCCATTATCCATTACCCAAACTTTTCCTTTTCCCAAAATGGAAACCTTGTAGTCATCAAGCAGTAACTCTGCATCCCCCCAACCTATAATCTATTTTCTGTCTCTATGTAGTTTCTTATTTTAGATACTTGAAGTGAACTGAATCATTCACTATTTACCTTATTGGGTCTAGTCAATTTCACTTAGCATAATGTGTACAAAGTTCATCCATGTCGCAGCTGGTACCAGGACTTGTCAAAGGAAAGTACACAAGAGTAGATAAAGTGGAGGGACACGTTCCCTTCAAACTGCCATGACTGAGGCATTTCCTTTTATGGTAATGACTCTGCCCTTGAGACTTTGCCAGCAGTGGCATAGGTGCTGCAAAGCAATTTTGGAGAAGTCACAGTAGAGCTGCACCATTCATTGCTGAAGGCCAACAATGACTAACATCTGTACAGTGTTGTTCTAGGATTTTTAAAGCAATCAGTTGTGTTAAAGGGTAATGTTTAATAGCTTAAGGCCACAACTGTTTTTCTAATTGACTTACTATATCTTAAAGAATAATTGTGATGCTTTGTATAAAATGTACAATGTGTGGGACTATATAACACAGTGAACCACGTGGTAGAAGAGGGACTGTGGTTAGCAGTACAAATAGGAGAGTGTTCTCTCATGAACCATAACAAATGTACAACACTAATACAGGGTATTAACAATAGGGGGTGTAAGGAAAAAATATACCAAGCGTATGCTATGGACCATAGTTAGTCGTAATAGTATGATCATGTTCTCTCATAATCTGTAACAAATATTCCGCGACAATGTAAGGTGTTGGTGGAAGGTGCTGTATGGGAATTCTGCACACTATGCAGATTGTTTTGTAAACTCACAACTTCTCTAATTAAAAAAATATTTTAAAAATTGTCAGAAATCAGTGTTGTGTTTGGCAGAAGAATTAATAAAAACTTTGAGGGAAATGGATGTGGCTCAACAGGCTGGGCTCGCACTACCATACAGGAAGCCCAGGGTTCAATGCCCAGGGCTTCCTGATGGGGGCACGCAGTGAGCTAGCCCCGGAGTGCCGGCCCGTGTGGGAATGCTGCCCCACTCAGGAATGCTGCCCTGCGTGGGAATGCCTCTGGGCATGGGAAAGCCTCCCTGTGCAGAAGTGCTGGCCTACATGGAGAGCTGGTGCAGCAAGATGACACAACAAGAGACACAGAGGAGAGAAAATAAGACACAGCAGAACAGGGAGCTGAGGTGGAGCAAGAGAGTAATTGCCTCTCTCCCACTCCGGAAGGTCCCAGGATCAGTTCCTGGAGCCGCCTAATGAGAATACAAGCAGACACAGAAGAACACACGGAATGGACACAGAGAGCAGACAATGGGGAGAATGGGGGTGGGAGGGAGAGAAATAAATCTTTTTAAAAAATCTTTGATTCAGACAGTTTATGGGGCACATTAAATGTTCTTTAACAAACTGGACCTCTTGTGTTTCCCCAATTATAAAAATAAACAAATAGAACTATAAAATACAATGTTTTGAGTGTTTTGTAACACAGTAATTTCTTTCTAGAGTTTAACCTTAAAGTACTAATCCAGTGACAGCATTATAATATGCTTAATTATTACCTTATTAAATAATGAAATAAAACATCACTTTAAAGCCCAAGTCAATATCTGAGCCTATTGGGACTTTTCAATAATCTACCTCTTCAGTAAGTAGATATGGATAGCTTGACAATGTCCTCTCTCTATACTATCGTCTTTTTATCCCAGGGCATGTCATTGAATTACATATCCCCAGGCATAAGAGTTCACACACCTGTAGTGCACACTTGTGTTAAAAGTGTTACCCAGTTCCCCTAGGTCCTTGGCTATGTTACATAAAAGAATTTAAGAACATGCCGGTTCAGTTAGGCCAGACGCTTATTAAGGAAATGAGAAGAGAATAGAAATGGGAGAAAATAACAGATTACAGGTCTCCAGGGGTACTTGCGGTCTGGTCTAGGCAGAAAGAGTTTTGGCCTGTGCACTTGCTTTTTTTTTTTTTTTTTAATTATTTCTCTCCCCTTTCCGCCCCCCCCCCCCCACCCCGGTTGTCTGTTCTCTGTGTCTATTTGCTGCGTCGTCTTTGTCCGCTTCTGTTGTTGTCAGCGGCACGGGAATCTTTTTTTTTTTTTTTGGTTGTGTGTCAGCTCTCCATGTGTTTGGCCCATTCCTGGGCAGGCTGCACTTTTCTTTCACCCTGGGCTGCTCTCCTTATGGGGCACACTCCTTGGGCGAGGGCTCCCCAGCACGGGGACACCCCTGCATGGCAGGGCACTCCTTGCGCGCATCAGCACCGCGCATGGGCCAGCTGCACATGGGTCAAGGAGGCCTGGGGTTTGAACTGTGGACCTCCCATGTGGTAGACAGACGTCCTAACCACTGGGCCAAGTCTGCTGCCCTGCACTTGCTTTTTAAACCATTAATTACTCCTCCCTCACCCCGTTCATTTTGGGGGAGGGGGTCCCACCTCTTTGCTGTTTTGATTGGTTACCCTACCTGTCAATTCCCCGGGGAGGCCCAATGACAAGGCCCCTTGAGAATATCCAGGGCTTTTCCTTGATCCCAGGTAAATCTCCTTCCAAATGGAGGATTCTTGTGGGGTTCTTCCAACAGCCCTTTCGTGGGAGTCTTTCCCTCCGGAGGTTCCAGGTGGGTTCCGTGGCCACGTGCTTCAAGGCCATGTGTATCTGCCAGATCCCAGATTCGTCTTCTCATTTCCTAAACTATCCTGCCTCAAAAGATAGGAAAGAGAATGATTTGTGGATTTAATCTTTAGCATCTATGATTATACTTAATTTTTGTGTTTATCTAGTTTATTTCATAAGGAAGTCAGACTACTCTGCCTCTAAAATTTAATTATATCCAGAAAGGACACTGATTTGTTTTTTAGTTGCAGGAGAATTTAATGTAAAGCAAGAACATCCTCAGATGGGTGTGCGGGCGTTCTCGTAGGAGTGGCACGAGTCGTGCCTGCAGGGGCTGAGTCCTGTTCTCTTAAGGCTTCGCCGCTTCCTCCTCCACGTAAATTAGGAGTGGTAAGTCCCAACATTCTCATTGGTCTGCCTTAGAAAAAGAGGGATCGAAAACTACAACTTTTGAATGGCTCTTATTCCTCTGAGTGGGAACTGTCCAGGGGAGGGTGCAGCGCGTGGCGGGGGCGGTGGCCTTTTGTCGTCTGGAGTCTTCGGGCTCTGGGCCTGGGTGGGTGACTCTCCACTGCAGTTAGGTGCTATCTGATGGTGGCTTCCCGCTGGTCCTCCGTTGCCAAGTTTTCTCCCTTCTCCTCCCTTTTCCTACCTCTTTCCTCCCTCAGAGAATTCCATCCCTTAGTCTCAGGGTGATGAGGGAGGATGATGGTCTTCTTCATGCCGTCACTGGACCTTGCCCCTCCTGTCATGGGAGTGGAATTCTCTGGCCACTAACTCTAAAGGCCTCAAGGGCGGAGTGTGGGAGGTTTTCAGCTGGGACTGGAGAAAATCCTTGCATGACCATCACCTTAAATTGGAGCTGTTGAAGTCTGGAAGATTTAAATTTAGTTAGTATGTTGAATAAGGATGGCCCGAAGAAAAAGAGTAGAATGATCAGAACTAACGGCCCAACGAGGAGAAGCAACCAAGTGAGGGAGGGGAGAGCAGATTTTATGGCTTCCCAGATGAACGAGGAGTCAAGCCCTTGTTTGTTTGGCTATTTATTCATCACCAGTCGCGATGATAGCAAATGAGGTCCAGCCTCTTTAGAGGAAATACTGAGAGAGGGAGCTGTACCCAGAAAGAACCAGGGTACACCAGGGACTGAATGGTAGTTAACTCTTAGGGGTGTGCGAAAGGATGCATGCGTGATGGCCGTCCCTTCCACCCCTGTGGATGTGTTTGCTAAGATATTACCAATACGTTCTGTAACCAAAAACGTCTTTAAAAATTAAGTTAAAAAGAGATGTTACCAATAAGGATGCTGTCAGTGAGGGGAGGGTTGGCGTGGTTCATCTGACAGTCCGACTGACCATAGAGGACCTTGGAAGAAGCTGCGTGAGTCTGGAAAAGGAGTCTAACGGCACAGGCATAAATGTTTAGCAGGGGTCTGGATGGTGAGGTTTTCTCCTTTGAGTAAAATAACAATGGGATTTTCTCCCATGGCCCCAGGACATTTGCTGAGAGTAGGGGAGATGCATCGTCCAATACCGCACATTGGCCCTCCCTGGGAGCAGGGGGACGCCAACTCTGTCTTTAGGTTCTACCACATCACTCTCAAGTGCTGCGCCGTTGGCCTGCCTTCCGGGCACACACTCTGTAGAGTGAGCAGGAAGGTGGGCCCACATCCCACGGCTGAGGCAGAGCCAGGCTGGTGGCAGTGTCCACTGTAGGCTAAGGAGACCGAGCCCTTGCCTGGCAGAGCCACAGGAGTCGTCAGCAGCAGATGCCTCCATCCACCTGGGGGCACGGCCAGGTGTTGTAGCAAATACTTTATTGTTTCAGTGGCTGTACCAAGTGACATGCCAATAACTCACATGGAGAAACACCCTGTGTGGTAGTTGGGGCCTGGTCTAAATGCACAGACCTATGTGCCAGTCCCTTAAGGGTACGTTGGTTTTGTGCCCACGCCTACTGCTGTAAGGCACCGAACACGGTTGGAGCCGTGAACAGGCTTTGCACTCTTGTATGACATGAACCAGGTCACAGCACTGAATGGGGATGCCTAGTGCTTTAGCCAGGTGCTGCCTCGTGGCAGCTCCTCTATGGCCACTCGTTTTGTGAAACCAGAGGGCAGCTTCTTTTAGGGCTGGCTAACTTTGAATCTGAGATCCAGGTGTCATACCAGTGCTAGAAAAAGTCTAGGGTGCTATCAGGTTACACACAAAGAGCAAAGCATCTCAGGATTTAGAAATAATAATTAGAGATCAGAGCCCAGGGATAAATGTGACTGCTGCAAGAGCTTCCAATCTAGGCCTTAATTTCCTTAAATAAAGCTGTTTCTAGAGATCACTAACTATGACTTACGGTAGAAGTTTTGCATCATTTTAATTTCACACTTTTACTAAGATTATATTGATCAACAGATATTTTACTTCAGCAGTACAGGAAAAAACATTTTCCTAATTATTTCATGAAAACCTAAGACTCCCAATGGAATCAAGATAATGTTCCTGTTATCATTTTATAAATAATATTTCCCTTTGAAGCAGGCTATATAAGGAATCAGTAGGCGGATCTGGAGTCTGGCAAGAAGTCCGTGTGTCATTCGGTGCCAATGATGGCTCCTGGGAGACCCTCACAGATTCCGCCATTCAGAATGAGATTTCCTCTGGGAGCCTGGAGAAGCCTCGGATATTCTCAGGGGACTTATCACTGGGCTTTCCCGGGAGATCGATGGGTTGAGTAATCAGTCAAAACAGCAAACAGGGAAGCGGCTGTGGCTCCATCAGCTGGGCTCCTGTCTACCATATGGGAGGCCCTGGGTTCGCGTCCTGGGGCCTCCTGGTGAAGGCGGGCTCACCCGCATGCCATGGAGAGCCACCTGGCTCGCCTGCGCTGTGGAGAGCTGACTCAGCAAGGTGACACAACAAAAAGGGAGACAATAAAAACACAGAAAAGCGCAGGGAAGAGACACAGAGAGCAGACAGCAAACAAACAAAAAAGCCACAAAGAGGGGGAATAAAAAAAAAAGTAATTATAAAAAATAAAGAGTTATCTCTGAAAAATAACAAGAAAACAGCAAACAGCTGCAACTCCTCCCCTGCCATTAGCCTTCACCTGTCCTGGTGCCTGTTCGTGTCCTATTCTGCCTTCTTCACCCCGCCTGGATCAATACGCAAGTAAACCTGGGGATTTCTAATCTGGAATGGGGAACTGCAGTCTGTAAATCAGCCCTCTTTATCACTCTTCAGCCCCTCCCTCCCTGCCTGGGTCCCATGATCTGTTATTTTCTCCCATCTCTCTTCTCATCATTTCTTAATAAATTACTGGCCTAACTCACCCGACATGCTTCTGAAATTCATTTCTTGTTGCTTAGTCAAGAACCTAGAAAAAATCCAGTGACACCTTATTAGGATGTAAAGCTACATATTTACAATAGGAAATAAACACTTAACAAATTTCAGTCAGCATTGACTATGAATTCACTTCCACAAACCTTTCACTTCTTTCTGTATCTATTTAAGTTTCATCTTACATCCTCATTCTATTCTGTGAAAACTAGTCATTTCACTCTAGGACAGATCTACATACTTTTCTTTAACTTAATTTCATTAAACACAAACTTTCCATTTTTATCCTAAAGATCTAATAAATATAATGCTAATTTGTTTCACTAGGATCCATATTAGCCTATGGAGATTATACCCAAGTTGAATAAAAGTGAAACAATTACAGTTTATGCATGAAATATATATATTTTTTCCTCCATAGAAAATCCTCTTTAACCTCTTTTTCATAATATTCTTAAAGCTGTGAATAACCTCAAAAGCATACTAACTACTGGATTTTGGAATGTATTATAATTTTTTAATTTGTTTCAATAACAATTTAGAAAAACCTTTCCATAGCTTTCAAGGACTTTTTTTTACTTACTGAAAATTGGCAATTGGATTATTAATTGATATCATCCTGAGGCTGTTAAAAGGTTTAAATTGGGGAATTACAGGACAAACTATGCAAACCAAGGTTTGTCTGTGACATTTTTTCTGTCCCCATCATGCATCATTTCGAGGCCTTGTAGGCAGGGTTCTGAGCTAAACTTAAATTTCCCCATCTTAGCGTACCTAGCCCTTCCTCCATGGCTCCCTCAAAGAGAAGACCTGGAGGGGGGTATAGGTCAAAGAGTATAGGAAAAAAACTTTTTTTTCTCCATTAGTTCCTATATTCAGATTTCTATATTTCTATATTCAGATTTCATCCTGCTTAACCTTTCTAGAGGGGTATGAGCATAACATAGAGGGCAGGTCCCTTGGAGGTCAGGGTTTTGATCTAATTCCCTGGAGGCCTGAACATAAGGCATCTTGGTCCATTTTTCCTGTTGCTTACGGAAGAGGTCTAAGAGGAATATGTATTGCAACTAAACATTCCTTTTCAGGTTATGTTTCTCTAGCCTCCAATTTACATTGGGGCCATGCAATACTATAGGAAAGATCGATTTTTTCCATTCTAGGCCACCCATCTTGAAACCTGGGTGGAAGTCTGTAATCTACTTGGTCTTGTGGTATCATGTTCATGTTGGAATCACCCACTTGGATAAAAGAGTGGGGCTGGGGATTGTCCATCTGGCCACCAGCAAGCTCCATTGGCAGGTCCATCATGAATCCCTTTGAAGAGTCCATTTTCAATCCTGCTTGATGTGTCTCTCTCTGGAAATGCAGTTTCTTCAGTGTGTCCTCATGGCAACTTCCTAAATTTAATGTAAAATGTGTGTACATTTGAGAACTCCAAAGAACTCCAAACAGGATAAACTCAAAGAATACCAAGACCCAGATACAGAGTAGTCAAATTGTCCAATGCCAAGGACTAGGAGCATGTTCTGAAAGGTGTAAGAGAAAGGCAATGAATTGTGTACAAGGGAATGCCAACAAGATTAAGTGGTGATTTCTCATCAGAAACCATGGAGGCAAGAAGGTAGTGGTATGAAATATTTACAGTGCTGAAAGAAAACCAGTGTCAACCAAGAAATTTATATCCAGCAAGATTTTATTACAAAAATGAAATGTTTCCTTGGCTACACAAGCAAATAACATGCCAAGGATTGGTTTAAACAATGGGAATTTAATGAATCACAGCTTTGAGGCCATATCAAGACATAATCAAAGCAATGTTTTCTTCCCAAAGTCTGTGGTGTTCTGGGGCTGGCTTCTGGTGATCCTTGGTCCTGGGCTACTCTGTCACATGGCAATATGCATGGTAGCCTCTCTTGGCCTCTCATTTCTCTTCTGTATTCCATTGATGTTCAGAGTCTGGCTGCTTCCTCTGTGGCTTTCTCTCTTATGTGAATTTCATTCTACTTATAAAGGATTCCAATAATTGGCTAAGACCCATCCTGATTGGACTGGGCCATACCTTAACTGAAGTAATCTCATCAAAAGCACTTACTTAAATGGATTCAAACCCACAAGAGTAAGTTAAGTTTAGGAACATGTTTTTCTGGGATACAAACAGCTCCCAACCACCACATGAGATAAACAAAACCTGGGGGAAATTGTCATCAGTAGACATGGTCTACAAACAATGATAGAGGGAGTTCTTCAGAATGAAAAGAAAGGTCACTCAACAGTGGATTGAAGCAGCATAAAGAAATAAAGACCTAACCATATGTGCAATTATGAGTACTGTATTACTGTTTTTTTGTTATGTAAGCCACTTCTTGATTCTTGCAGGTGATAAAATGCAAGTGCATAAAAGTATGATAAACCCATGGTTTTAGACATATAATGTACAAAGTTATAATTTGTAACAAGCACAAAACAAAGGGAGGTAAATAGAAACAGTGGATGTCTATGCCACTGAAAAGAAGTTGGTATCAAGTCAAATATGATGGTTACAGACTTAGGATGCTAAATTTTAACCCCATGGTAACCACAAACAAAATATATGAAAAATATATTCAGAAAGTAATGACAAGGGACTCAAAATAGTACAACAAAAAAGGTCAAATAAATATGGAAGTAGGAAGTAATGGAAAGGTTGAGGGTCAAAAAAAGTATAAGGCTTAGAAACAGAAAATAGCAAAATGGCTCAAGAAAGACCTGCATTATCAGTACTTTAAGTATAAATGGGTTAAACTCCCCAGTTAAAAGGCAAAGGCTGGCAGAATGGATAAAAAAGCATGGCCCAGGGATTAAAGGGAAGATGGTGTTGGAGTAGCTCAGGCTGGTTTTGTAAAAGAGGGGAGAAGACAAAGAAGTCATCCAAGGGGCTGCTTTGGGGCACTGCAGACCAGTAGAGTGCTACACGCATTGTCCAGGAGGGACTGGGAGTGGAGAGATGAAGAGGCCAAAGGGAAAACCATGAGTTGAAGCCTCCATGACTGGGAGCATAGGTAAGAGAAACTGAAAGGGTTAAAAGACAGACAATAGTAAGATATGGCAATGGAAAGCCAATAGATAAAATAGACAAGTAAGTAATGCCTTTATAGTAGTAACACTGAATGTTAATTAATTAAACTACCAATTAAAAGAATTAGACTGATAGAGTAGATAAAAACAAAATAAGCCATCTATTTGTTGTCTATATGTGATTCACCTTAGATGCAAGGACACCATCAGGCTGAAAGTGAAAGGTTGGAAAAAGATATTCCATGTTAATAGCAATAAAAAAAGTGTGGATATAGCAATACCAATAGTGGATAAAATAGATTTTAAATGCAAAACTGTTATAAGAGATGAAAAAGGTGACTTTTTACTCATAAAAGGGACAATTCACCAAGAAGAAATAACAATAAATATTTTTGAGCCTAACTTAGGTGTCACAACATACTTGAAACACACACTGGCAAAAATGAAGGGAAACAGAAACTTTTACAATAATAGTTGGAGACTTCAACACACCACACTCAGTTAGCTGTCATGTGTTGAAGCAAGATGGTGGGTGATCTCTGCCTGGTCTTGGGCCTTCTCAGCTGCTCAGCTGCTCTGTTCTCTTTGGTTGTTTGTGCCTTCTCCTTTCTGTTACATGTCAGGACCGAAACAACTAAGTTTTCTCCTCTTCCGTGGCTCCAGGATCAAAACTGACAAAACTCTCTCCTCTTCTGTTGTCTTCTTGAGTGAGTGTTCATTTATATAGGCCCACTAAGGGTGCAGGGATTTAACTTGAGCCACACCCTTACTGACATTGTCAAATGAAAAGCCCTAAATTGATTTTATCAAGTAAACTTCAAACCTTTGAATTTAATACAATCAAAGGGTATCACAACCAGAGGAACAGACCAATTTACACACATAATCTTTCTTTTTTTTTAGGATTCATAAATAATATAAAACTGCCATAGATAGTTTAATTTTTAGGGGTTGGTGTCCAGTGGTGATTGGCTTCTGGCTATTGTTTTGAGCCATGCTTTAGTTTGTTGCATGAGGGGCTTGTGAAAATAGGTGGGTAGTGTGGGAATTTCCTGTTTTTCATCTTTTTTGCTGGGTGGGTACCACAAGCTGCATTCCCATAGCTTGTTTGTGCACATCTGTAGGCACAAGCTGCCAGTGCTGCTTCCACAGTTGATGGATGAATGCTACAAGCTGCCTTCCCTTAACTTGTTTGTGTGAGTACAGCAGGATGTTGCTTCAGGTTTTTTTTTTTTTTCCTAGTGGGTCGTTTTTTGTATGAAATTTATTAGGTTTTCTGCCCACTTCCTTATTAGGTCTCTAGTCTATCTTACCGCAAATCTCCCCTGAGAGACACATATTATATCAGAATACTTTATGGGAACACCTAATGCTTTAGCAATGCCCCACCCTGTGGCAGCCCCCCAGTGGCCACTCTTTCTGGGTAGCCATAGAGCTGCTTCTTCAGTGGGTGTGACACACGCAGGTATGGGCCAAAGCATTTGCCTCTTGAGTCCCAGGAGAGATTTTGTGTGTGACATATAACATCTTTAAAATAATTAAAACTATGATTAACATACTGTTATTTAATATTATACAGGAACATGGTTAAATCTTTAGGAATTTAACACAATCTATAAGTATTTATATGAACATTCTGCCCATACAACTTTGCTTAACAGAAGGTTAAACAACCCATTTTAATTTTTATATACTTTCTATACATTTTCTATTAAACTTATAACATGTTAAATGAACTATTTTTAGTACTTCACTTTTTTAAGGTGAAAGAACAAATCTTTTGCAATAGCTTGAAATAAAAAGATACCTTTTAGGGTTTGACTTTGAGACAGAACAGTGTTAAAAGTTATTAGGTTTGAACTATTGTGGTTAGTATTTGAAGAAAATGTGGCATTGGTGTGGAAAAAGTGGCCATGGTGGCTGCTGGGTGCAGGGAATGGGAGGAAGAGATGAGATGTGGAGGCATTTTCAGGACTTGGAGTTGTCCTGGGTGGTGCTGCAGGGACAATTACCAGACATTGTAGATCCTCCCATTGCCCACTGGATGGAACGTGGGAAAGTGTGGGCTATGATGTGGACCATTGACCATGAAGTGCAGTGATGCTCAGAGATGTATTCACCAAATGCAATGGATGTGTCATGATGATGGGGGAGAGTGTTGCTGTGGGGGGAGTGGTGGGGTGGGGGGTGGGGGATGCATGGGGACCTCATATTTTTTGAATGTAATATTTTTAAAAAATGAATTAAAAAAAATAAAACTTATGTGAAGACAAAAAATAAATAAATTTCCTTTTGACCACTGCTTCTTCTAAAAAAAAAAAGTTATTAGGTTTGATCATTATTTTCTTTTAAAAGTGAGAAGACTTGTTTTTCTTAAACAACCAAGGACATGATAAGGTTAAAGTGCAAGAAGCTATTTGATAAAACAGACTTTTTCCTTGTATAATGATTATTCAGGAGAAAACTTTATAAACTTTTACTAAAACCAATTAATGATTTAAGAAACTTTGTACTCTAACAGAGAGAGAACTAAATTTTAGTTTGACACTAAAGCTTTTAGAATTTTGGAGATAGACCTATTAAATCTTACTTAACTTTGACTACACAAATTCCTTCTTTGTGTACCTTCTGTACTTCATGCATTTATTCAGGTTTTGTTCCACATTCTTAAAAAAAGTTGTTTTATCTTAGGACAAAATTTCTTTTCTTTTCTTTCCCCCTTAATTAAAAAAATCCACATATTTTACATACCTTACATACTTAAATTACCAAAATGATTTTGAAAACAGTCTCCAAGCAAAACCTCTTACAACATATAATTACCATTAAAAATAAACAAACTTGTCAGAATAATGACTTAATTTAGTTATATACAAACATAATTTTTCTTCATTTTAAATACCTAGAAGCCTGCAATACTAGAACATTGATAGCTCACAGGGAATGATTTTCAGAAATATACTCTTTCTTTAGTTTATTATTGTATCAGTACTTCAGTGAGATTCAGTATGAAACTTTTATAAGGACACATATCTGAAACAGTTTTCTAGAGGCAAGTTGGCAGGGGAGACTGGTTGCTATCAGAGCTAAGCTAAGATTGAATTGCAGGCTTACAAAGTGGCCAGCATTTTTCTATAATTTTTTCCATTTCCTTTTATATGTTTATCATGATTACATTAATTAACAGATATTTTACTTTAGCAGTAAAGGAAAAACTACTTCCTCCATTATCTTATGAAAACCTAAGATTCCAAAAAGAATCAAGATTATTTTTCTCTTTACCATCACTTTAATATGCAGATGAGCCTCTGACAGATTTCCCTGTTATGAAGTTACTTTTTGTTATTATTAATATCAATTTAGGTTTCTATTTAATAATGGCTTTCTGGAATTACTCATTTAAATACTTCAGTTTAGAAGATGCTTTTACTAACCAACCATAATTACATAAACTAGATACTTTTATCTTTACATAAGATAAAATAAGTTTAATTTTATCCATTTAAGTCTTGTCTTATATTCCTCATTCTGTTCTGTGAAACTAGTCATTTCACTTTAGGACAGATCTACATTTCATTAAAGATGAACTTACAATTTTCATCATCTTAAATAAAGATTTAATATATATAATGCTAATTCATTTTATTAGTATCCTATAAACCTAGGGAGATTAATTAGAAAAGAGATAGGTACACACCTGAGGCATGGGTGTAGGCTGTGCTACAGGGTGCAATGTGTGCCCTTTCTCTAGGGGCTTCTAGTTTTATTGGCTATCATTGGGGGTTAGGGTTTGCACTGATTGGCCCATTTAGGACAAAGCAGGGAACTTTATTGGATAGTTTGACCTTTAGGGGTTGGTGTTCAGTGGTGATTGGCCCCTGCCTTTTGCTCTTGAGTCCTGTTGGAGTTTGCTGTATGAGGGGCTTGTGAAAATAGATGGATAGTATGGGAATTTCCTGTTTTTCTCCTTCTTTTTACTGGGTGGGTGCAGCAGCTGCATTCCCACAGCTTGGGTGTGCATGGCAGCAGGCACAAGCTGCCAGCTGATGGGTGACTGTGCAAGCTGCCTCCTGATAACATGCCCGCGTTGAGTCCAGCAGGATGATGCTTCAGGCTTTTCTGCTGGGTGGTGTTTGTGTGGAAATGTATGAGCTGCTTGGCCCCTCTCCATCAGTTCCCTCTTCTCTCTTGCCTCACTTCCTTGGCTCTGACCATTAGAAGTGATGTTCTCTGAACTATGGGCACAAGAGTCTTGGGGAGACCCTTAGGCTCCCACTCCAGCCAAAGGATAAAGTGCATTTCCCTGCAGAGACTGCAACCAGCTAGAGTGTGACGGACTGGGGGGCAGGCCTGGGAGCATCTCCCACCCTCTGGGCCTACCTGAGAATGTTTGTGAGGACCCTGGCCAAGGTGTGGGAGGACCAGCAATGGAGAGTGAAGGCGGGCCCTCAGGGTGCAGCCAGGGCAGGGTCCTCTTGATGGGGGGAGTGGGCGGGCTCTGCAGCGAGGGAGGGGAGCACCTAGACAGCCTTCTCCTGGGCAGGCTTCCCAGGCAGGTTTCCCAGGGTAACCTGGCCCCACCTGAACTGGTTCAGTTTGGGGGTGGTGGTGGGGAGGGTCCACTGAACACTGATGGACTAGGGGTCCCTGTCTCCAGGCTGGGAAGGTTTATTATAATAGGGACCTGCGATGAGGGTGGGACTGCACACAGCCAGCCGCCGTGAACTCAGTTCCTCAAGAGGGGAGGGGCTGAAGCGCAGGGCCCCTGGCCCAGCCCCCCAAAATGAGGACTCAACCTCTGTGCCTTCTGCAAGGAAGGACACTGGAAGAGGGACTGCCCTTGTGCCCCTACCTATTCCAGAGCCCCAAGGGGGTGACACAGGGACTGAAGGGGCCGGGGCTCCTGGAAAAACACCACCTTCTTCAACCTCCCACCAGCAGCCTCAGCTAACAACACAGCTGGGGAAAAAATTGGCTTCTTGTTGGTATTGGGGCCACTTATGCAGTATTTTAAAAATCTAATGCAATTTCTAACCGATCAGCAACTGTAACCGGAGTATCACGTAAAACTGCAAATAAGCCATTTCTGCCTAATTGGGACCCAAAGTTTAAAGCATAGTTTCCTTTATCTACCTGAATGTCCAGTTCCCTTCCTGAGAAGGGATCTGTTAACCAAATGAGATGCTCAAATGACCTTCTCTCCTGATTGTCAGTTGAGATGTCTCCAGGACAAGCCTTGCCTCACAAGGTGCTTTGCTGCTTGTCAAGAGGATAAGCAGACCACTCCCATTCCTGAAGAGATCCTGAGAGCTGTGAAGCCAGAAGTGCAGGCTGATGGAAAACCCAGATGAGCAAAAACAGTGAGACCTGCTAAGGTAAGACTCCAGCAACCAGGCACTAATTCCACTTAAGTTGGAATCCAGAGAAGGAATTGCTCCATTAATAAAGACATTGTTGAAATACCAGCTAACATGGCCCTGACACTCCAATTGCCAGTGAGGAAACCAGGCACCCAAATGAATATCAGTCTGCTCAAGATTTTTGAGCTATAAACCAGATTGTAGAAGATATTCATTGTGTAGCTCCAAATCCATACACTTTACTTATGACCTTATCTGGAGATCTCTGCTTGCTCACAGTCCTTGATTTAAAAGATGACTTTTGCTGTAAACCTGATCCAATGTCTCAAGAACTCTGTTTTTGAATGGGAAGTCCCCGTGACTCACACAAAACAGCAATATCATTGGACCATTCTTCCATAAAGATCTGAGAATGTTCCCACAATATCTGGAGATGTTTTAGCTAGAGACTTGAATTACACTTATAGGAAGGAGTGATGTGACAATATGTGGGTGCTATCCTAATTGCAAGCTGTAATAGAGAAATGTCAGATAAGAATACTATTCAAACTCTTAATTTCTAAGTGGTCTGAAAGAAAGAGCCTCAAATTTCTCAGCCATTAGTAAAATATCTGGGCTTTGAGTTACCAAATAGAGAAATCTATTACCAGATCGAGTATTCCTGGGAATGGCAGGTTTTTGCAGGATCTGTATACATAATCTTGGACTCATAACAAAACCATTACACGAGGCTCTTATAGGATCTGAGCAGGAGATTTTAAGTCAGACTACTGAATATAAAAATGCCTTCCAAGACATAAAGAGAGAACTTTTAACAGCCCCTGCCCTAGGGCTTATGAACCCAATGAAACAGTTGGGTCTTGTTGTACATGAAAGGAAGAGTCTGGGGTTGGGGCGCTGACCCAAAAGCTGTTTCATGCCAGATTAATATAGCCTATGCATGAATTCAAACTTCTCTAATTCTGTATCCAAGTTTGCCTAGTTTCTGGAAACCCAATTAAGTGATACAGACCCTGTAGGCTTTGAATATTCAGAAAGGATGTAGACAGAATGTGTATTCAAACTTACATCCAGACAGAATGAGGGCAATATGTTAATTCAAGCTTACTTGGAATGTGGGTGCTATGTTAATTCAAGCTCAGCTAGTATTCAAACAAACCCCTAAACCCTAAAAAAAAAAAAGGAAAAAACAAAGAAAGTCTTTTTGACCTCTCAACCATTCCTGGTTCCACCCCATGTGTCTCTTGTATAAAAATAAACTAAAGGCTCTACTCTGGGCTTGGGTTTTTGGAGAGGAGTCTGCTGGTCCTGGCCGGTTATAATAAATCTTCCTTCTCAGAGAATTCCTGTGTCCTAGCCTTCAATATGCAATCCCTAACTTCTCTCTGCTTCCACAACATTCTGAGGGTTCATCCAGGACCGCTATGAAGGATTGAGATGGCAGCATTTCGTTGCCTCTGTTGAAGACCTCCGAGGAAGCTAGAAGGGCCAGACAAACCCCAGTCCAGGACACCCCTGGACCCCTTTTAATCCAGTCCTCCCAGAAGAAACAGGAGGCTCCGAAGAGTCTAAAGGAAATCCCGAGAATGAAAAAGGACACCAGTTGGGTAAGACCCCCAGGGGCATAGTGTAAGAGAAGCATAACTATGAATGTTAGAAGGGGGCCCTGATCAACTCCAAAGAGAACTCTAGTACCTCCAAAAGTTTGAGGGGAAGCCCTCTTCTCCAGCTCTGAAGAGGAAAAAAAAAAGCCTAATGTTTGGTTTTAGCTGACTGCAGGGTTGGCATCTGGTTTGTCTTCATTAAGATAGTGAAGGTTTGATTACAGTGGGAGAGGCACTGATGGGTTTAAGTCCCACTCCCTCATTCCCTTTAAAAAAAGCTCACTGTCTCTCACTCCTTTATTTTGGCAGCTCCCCACCCCCCTCTCTGCTGCCATAGGAAATGAGGTGTCAGTATCCCAGCACCCCACTGGAATGTATCCTGAAGAACTGGTTTAAATTTGAAAGATCTTGGTTATAGAAAAATGAATTGGTTTTTGTGATAAAGCTTAGTCTGAATATGAATTCAGCAACAGAAAAGTTTAGTCAGAAATTTCTTTTAATTTTAATGGTGGGTTGAAATTGAGCCTGTTTTGTAAACAGCAAGGGTAGGCGAAGAGTCCTGTTAGAAGTTCCCCTCACTAAGGTTGCAGTAACTAACTATCTGTAGCTCACTTCCCCTGATAGGCATTAAAGATAAGGCCCCTCTACCCATAGCCTACAACAGCACTTCCCAAAAGTTAAAGAAACTTCCTAAAAATAAAAGTAAAAAGTAGAAAGCTCGGAAATGGTCACACCGGAGAAATGGAAATTATTAGTCAAATTGATGGGCTTTGTGTTTCTGTCTGTGTGCCATGGCTCTTTAGTGTTTGTTTATTTGGTGTCACTGTATGTTTTCATGCCTCTGGATGGTGGTATTCAATTGTATGAAATAGTAACTTTGGTTAGGCTGGAACTCTGGGATGCCAGTTCGGTCAACTAAAAAGGTGTCTCTTCATTCTTCCTAAATGATAAACAGAGCTTCTGGCATGCCAGAAGCCTCCCCATGGGACGCTCTTCTCAGGAATTGGGAAGTTCTTCCTGCTGCTTGGCCACATGGCCACAAAGTAGCCTCTGTGTGGAACCCTGAACTCCAGTTAAACTGGTGTAAAAAAAGAAACAAATTGATCTGAGACCTAGAAACCTCATGTCATATCTCCTTAACGAAATGAGGAAATAATTCTCAAACTTCTCAGTTTAAATTCAGTCATGCATATAAAACGTGTGAACAGTGATCAAAAAAAAAGAAACTTCATGTGCCATCAATTAAGGTCAAAGAGTTTCTAGAAATGCTAAAGGTATAAAATTCTTATGTTTTAATCTGTGCATAACCTTGTGTTCAACTTTGAAATCTGTGTTTAACTTTGTCAGTTTGCTTGGGCCTAGGAAATCAGATTTGGGGTTCACCTGTTACTGTTGTGGCATCAGAGAGAAGTTGGTGATCACATATTGAAGGCTAGGATGCAGGAATTCTCTTAGAAGGAAAATTTATTATGACTGGCTGGGCCCGGCAGACTCCTGTCCAAGAAGCTGAGCCTGGAGTAGGGCCTTTAGGTTATTTTTATACAAGAGACACACCAGGAGAGGGTTAGGGGTCAAAAAGACTTTCTTTGTTAGTTTCTTTTTCAGGGTTTAGGGGTTTGTTTGAATACCAGCTAAGCTTGAATTAACATATCGCCCACATTCTGTCTGGATGTAAGTTTGAATACACAGTCCATCTATATCCTTTCTGAATATTCAAAGCCTATAGGGTCTATATCACTTAATTGGGTTTCCAGGAACTAGGCAAACTTGGATACAGATTAGAGAAGTTTGAATTCATACACAGGCTATATTATCTGCCCCCTTTGATGTGTGCTTAAGTTCGTTAAGCTTTGGCTTCACTATTTTCAGAGTTATGGGGTGGGTGGCTGTCTGTGTACTTACTGCATTATTTATTAAAGTGTGCACTCTAGTTATTATTAAGGGGAGGAAGCAGGGAAGTATAATGAGAGCACGGGAGGAGTTTCAGTTGTTCACTGCCTCGACTGCTTATTTTTTTCCATTAATTTTTCAGGAGGGCCTAATGATAAAGTTTCTGGGAACATCTGGGGCTTCTCTTGGCTTCTGGAGGGAGTCTTCTTCCAAGTGTTGGAAACTTGGGAAGATTTTTTGCTAGGTTCCAGATCCATCTACTGATTTCTTATCTTACTAGCCTGCCCTATTTTTCCCTTTAAAGAGTTTACACCTTTAATCTTAAAGGGGGTTCTGAAGAGAGGTGATCTTTTTTCTGTAGCTACTTCCTGCTGGTCAGGGGCAGTCAGCCCTACCTGACAAGGTGTGAAACTCTCTTGCTATTTTATCTTGGCTGAAGGAGGATGGATCTGGCATCCTGGGTGAAGCTGGATGAAGTTTTCATGTGGCTAACAAGATGTTGACTCTGGAAGAAATAAACTTAATTAGAATTTTGATAATATATAGTCCCACTAAGAGGACAATGGGCTTCAGAAGTAGAAAAGCTCAGGTGCCTGCACAGGCTGCATTTTCCTGAAGTTGGTGGGAAACAATATTTTTCTTTGAGTTATTTTACGCTGTTGGTTAACTTCAGAGAGAAATTGCAATAGACAATGGAGTTAGGTATAAATTGTCAGTATCAGTTCCTATGGCAGAGGAATGAGAAGAGGCATTTTTCTTTTCAGTTAAGCTAAAGGAGATGAAAAAAGGCAAGGTTTTTTCAAAGGGATGTCTGGTTTGCCTTTCCCCTATTAATAGGCATTTGAGCTAGAGTTGGAGGGAACAGTTGATTTTGACATAGACACTGCTTAGCTTTGTCTTTTGAAGAGGTATCTCAGGCTGCCCAATGACTGGCACTCGTGTGTTCCGTCATGTGCTTCTGGAGACCTGACACTCTTGGGCAGCTGGCTTTACTCAGGACTAGTGCACCAAGCTGGACATTCCTTTAGCTTTAATAGATGTGGGCATGATGAGAACTACAGAGTAAAGTTTTTTTATACTTTGGCTCTAATTGAACAACTCCTGGTAATTTCTTTGACTGTTTTAACCAGGCTCTTTGTCTTTTGAAAACACTTTTGGCTAAGCTGGTTAGGGCATCCCTCCCCAGATGAGGGGCTTGGTGAACTTCATAAAGGACTTTCCACTGTACTGTTCCTGGCAGGTAGACTTGAGTATTTTTAACAAGTCACTCATTACCTTCCAGGGTGAACCCCAGGCTAGCTGCCCTGGCTTCTTCATCCTGGGTACACTGTGGACTTCAAGTACTGGTACAGGTGCTGGCATAAGGGGTCGGAGGGAAACCTGGGTTTGTGCTGCTGTTTTAGCAGCTGTGTTAGCTTGACCATTTCTTTTTGCTATTGCAGTGTTTGTTTTTTAATGCCCTGGATGATACATAACTGCTATTTCCTGAGTAACAGTATGGCTTCTAAACAAATCTAGGAGTTCTTGCCTGTGCTTAATAGGTGACCCACTGTTAGTAAGCAAGCCTTGTTCTCATTATACAGCAGAGTGAGCATGAAGGGCAAGGAAAGCATACTTAGAGTCTGTGTAAATATTAGCCCATTTCCCAGCTGCTGGCTTTAAACTGTGTATAAGGGCAATTAGCTCTTCTCTCTGGGCTGAATTTCAGGGGGAAGAGCTTTGACTTCCATGGTTTCAAATTAAGAAACCACTGCCTGGCCTGCCTTTTTAATTCCTCTCTTAATAAAACTGCTTTTATCTGTGAACCATTTAATGTTTGGGTTCACAAGAGGTTTATTCTTTAGATCTGGAATGCTTGAGTAGTTTTGGTTAAGAGTTTTAAAGCAGGAGTGAAGAAGGGGTTTTTCAGGATCTGATTTTGGGCCCTCTACCAGTAGTAGGGAGCTGGGTTAAGAGTTTGACATACTCTTATTTACACTTCAGGGGTTTTTAATAACTGAGCCTGTTATTAATTAACTGGCTACCTGTGAGTCTCTGGTGGCCCTGGTCTCAAGCACATCCTTCACCTGGTGTAGGGTGAAGATGGTGAGTGGTTGCCCCCAAGTTAATTTGGTGGCTTTTTTTTGAATCAAAAGGGCCATTGGCTCCACTGTTGCCAATAAATGGCAAGGTGGCCATTTATTTTTATTTCACAGACGTGTTTACTAATTACTTAGAAAATGAAGTTGACCAGGACTTTTAACATATTCAATGTCCTTCTGCATATGATTTACTAGAAGTATTAACATAATCATCAGACATATATTTAGAATAGGATATAGGTACAGTAGTTAATACTAATTAATGTACTACTCAATGCATAAGTTTCTCCTTGAGTTGCAATTAATAGCTTTAAGTTTCAGGTTTGCAATACCATACAGGTTATCTCTCCATGGGAGCAAGCTATAGTGCCAATTGTGTTTAAGTTCCACTCACAGTATTCTGGTATTCATTGCTCCACTTCGTATGTTCTTCACAGAAGCTCCAGCACCATTGACCTTAGAGAGAGACTAGGAAAGTAGATTCCAGTATTTCACCAGCATGGTGCATAGTGCTCTTTGGCACTATGAAACAGTACCAATGTGGAGACGATATCATTGTACGTTTGACTGTACTGAGCCACTGTTGCCTGCTGTAGGAGTTTGAAACTGCAAAGTAGTTCCTATCCGCTTCAGGAGCATGACCAGAGATGTAGTAGATACTTCTATTGTTTTAGGGGTCAGTGACCAACCTAGCCAATAGCTCATATGGAGAAGTACCCTGCAGTGTACTGGATGCCTGGTTTGAATGCACAAGAGAGTTTGACAATGCTGAAGTCTATCTCTTGATTTTCATGTATCTTTTAAACATTTTTAATGCAATGTATTATATATTAAATGAACTTTTAGTATTTTGGTTTTTACTTCTACACTTTTACCATGAAGGTGTTAATTACACAGGTATTTTACTTTAGCAGTAGAAGAAAAACTACTTTTTCTATTTTTAAAATGAAAACTGAAGATTCCCAATGGAATTAAGGTAACTTTTTATAACCATCACTTGAATATGCACATTAAGGTGACTTCCAGACAGATTTTATTGCTATGGAGTTACTTTTTGCCATTAACATCAATTTAGGTTTTTAGTTAATATTGGCTTTTTAGAGCTAGCTATTTAAATGCTTCAGCTTAGAGGATGCTTTTGCAAACTCTTTATAATTAACAGCAACTATATAGACTGGTTAATTTACTTTAGACTACAATTAGCAACCACTGGATTTTACTTTATGCATTTATGAGAGGGCAGATCTACATTTCTTCAACTAAATTTCATTAGATATGAATGTAGAATTTTTATCATATTAAAGACAATACATATAATGTTGATTTATTAACTTGGTATTTTATAAACCAAACAGATAACACCCAAGCTAAATAAATTGAAACTGTTATAGTTTATGCAAAGATTTTTCCTTTCTTTTTTTTTTACAGGTGGCTAGACCCCTTTTAATATGGACTGTTTCTTATTTTTTTCTGCTTAGAAGAGTTTTTTTCCCTACAATCTCTTCATATATTTTTTAAATGTTACATTCAAAAAATATAAGACATTCCCATATACCTCCCACCCACCTCACTCCACTCCTCCCACATCAACAACCCCCCTCACCACTGCAGCACACTCCTTGCACTTCGAGAACACACCTGGATCACTGCTGCACCACATGGGTAACAGTCCACGTTGTAATTTAACCTCTCCCCCAGTCCACCCAGTGGGTTGTGGCAGGATATATAATGTCCAGCATCTGTCCCTGCAACATCATTCAGGACAATTCCAAGCCCCCAAACACCCCCATCACATCTCTTCTTCCCTCTCTCTGCCCCCAGCAACTACTGTGGCCACTTTCTCCACATTAATGATACAATTTCTTCCATTACTAGTCACAATAGTTCCATAGTAGAATATCAGTAAGCCCACTCAAATTCATATTTTATTCCTTCATCCCATGGGCCCTGGGATGGTGATGTCCACTCCACCTCTATATTGAGAGGGGGCTTAGATTCCACATGGATGATGGATGCAGTTCTCCTGCTTGTAGTTGTAAGCACTCTCGGTTCCCTGGTGCGGTGGTTGACCATCTTCACCTCCCTGTTAGCTGGCCTGGGTAAGTCCAACGAACCAGAGGGTAGGAGTTGCAAGTCTGCTGAAGCTCAGGGCCCAGCTGGTACATGGACAGTTCAGAGATTCAAGTCTCCCGAATATATACCAACTCTAGCGCCAACCACAGGTTCAGTAAAAGTGAAAGAAGAGGCATGTGTAGAAAGGTCACATCTGAGTCCAACTCCATCACACTCAGGAACACAAATCCCAAAGTAGGGCCAGCTGACACAGCACTGAATTCCAGAGCCATTTGCCATGACCATAGAACCTGTTGGTCTCTGTAGCCCTCAGGAGAACCAGTACCTGGGGTTGTATTGACTATGGCTGTCTCTGGGGTCCTGCTGAAGTGTGCATAAGCATGACCCCTCTGATGACCTCCTGACTTTTTGAAGACTCTAGCTAAATAAACTCATTTGTCTTTATTCAAGGTCAAAAAGCAGTTTTTAACACATGATCCTACATGTAGGCTAAGATAGTCTGGTGGTCTGAGTTGACCCTTTTATTCAAGGTCTTTTTCTAGTTACATTACCAGCTGGTGCTTGGTAGTAATCCCTCAGTGCCAGGGAGGTTCATCCCTGGGAGTCATGTTCCATGTTGGGGGGAAGGTAATTTACCTGCTGAGTTTGTCTTAGAGAGTGGCCACATTTGAGCAACATGGAGGCTCTCAGGAGATAACTCTTAGGCACCCTGCAGCTCCAGGCCTAGTTCATATTTCAGGCACACAGGTTCCTAAGCATAGTAATCAGTATCAAGGACTCATTGTTGGACCATCCTTCTTTGTTGGTCTTTGCCATTGCGCGTGGGGTGATTGTTGCTGCTCCATTGGGGAATGTGACAGAGCTCCCCTGGCTAGGAACTCAGCACCCCCTCAGTTGTCATTTGTAACTGTAACTACTATGAAAATACCCAACATATATGCAAACATTTTTATGTACACTATATACAGACCTGGAGAACTCCCTGCCAACCATGTGTCCCCTGTCAATAACATCCCACACCAGTATTCCTCCCTTGCCATAGTTGAACCTCTCTGTGGTCCAAAACTTCTTAAAAACTGAAGCCTAATATATTGCCAAATTCGGTTAATATGAAAATGAAATATAGTGATGGGTTTAAAGATTAGAAATACAATACATATTAATTTAGAAAAACTAAAATAAAGTAAAAATAAATTGGGGTATTAAAAAATGAAAAATATTATAAAGCTTTGTTTTGATGTTTTGCATTTCATCACTGCAGTAGGTGTTGCCCTGTATGTACAGTGGCAAGGCATTTTCTTTCATTTCTTCTACAGTGTCTCCATCCTTTCTTTCTTTATTTTTTTCTAACTTTTAATTTTGTCTTTACAAAAGTTTTAGATCATAGTAATTCACATATACAATATAGGGGACTCCTATATATCCAACATCAAACCCTTTTCCCCCTTCCCCAGCAATGATCTTTTCACATGTTCATTTTATATTTGCTCGGCTGTTGTACAAATATTGAAACATAGCTTTCAAACATGGCTCCATTTTGGTTTACATTATGGTTATATTTTAGACTGTACAATTTTCTAAAATTTTAGTGACCTTATGTTTTACACTATGGTTTACACTTTAGCCTATAAACTTTTATATATTTTTAGTGTAATTTAACATGTCCTATATCCATCATTGCATGATCTTATGGAACACTTTCAGTGCCCCCCAGTTTTCCTGATTTCATCTATTCTATACATCTGTCCCCCTCCCCTAGGGCCCACAGTGACAATCAATCTTCATTACTTGAAGGACCAGATTCACACATACTCACAACAATGCCGAGGGCTTAACATAATAGACTGCCCTAAACAACTGGGAGCCACCAATTCTCTTGAGAGACACAATTCCCTCTGTTTGAGAACATCAGTCCTCCCCAGGATGTGGGTACACCTTCACATTCATTGTATGGGTCTCCACCCAATGATATAACACACTATGACAAAATGAGCACTCACACACTCCCTAGAAGCCTGCCCCTGTGCCAGATGTGCCCCCCCCCCTTTAAGCATCTTAAACAGGTAATCCTTCCTTATTATATTTTCTAAAGAGTTTTTTCAACATTATAGTTTCAACCACATACCTGACAATCTCCCATGTTCAAATGTTTCCCCCAGCCATCCCCCCAATTCTTTGGGCCATCTGACCCATCCTCCCAACCCTAGCCCCCCGCAGGCCTGCAAAACCCCAGCCAAAGATATCCCTATGCCCCCATCTTATCCCTTTCCTTTACAAATACTTACCTCCAGCTTATCATAGATTTCACCCATGTAGGCATCAGCTTACAACCTTCCTCTCCCCCACAATTTCCTTTGAACCTATCATCCAGTCTCTAAGTCTCTGAGACAGCTTGGTTTACTTATTTCATATCACAGAGGTCGTAGTATTTGTTCTTCAATGCCTGGCTTACTTCACTCAAAATAAGGTCCTCAAGATTCATCAAGTTATCGCATGTGTTTGTACTGTATTCCTTTTTATAGCTGAGTGGTATTCCATTGTATGTATATATCACATTTTATTTATCCATTTTTCTGTTGATGGTTTACATTTAAAAAAAGATTTTTTTCTTTTTTTTTTTACAGTAGACTGTTTCTTAATTTTTTCTGCTTAGAAGAGTTTTGTCACATCTAGTCTTTCTTTAGCTTGGCTCTAGGAATATTCATTATATATATATAACTGTATATTTAATTTTTAACAGTTTGAATAGAGCTCTTTTAGGAATTATTTGTTAATTTGATATTATCATCCTGCTGCATGAAGATATACGGTGAACAAATAGGCAGACATGAATAGTTAGACATGGAAATACAACTTGGTTACTTAAAACTTTCCTTTTTTTTTTTTTTAATAAAACAAGTTAAACTGTAAAACAACATTTGAAAGGTCTCCCTCAAGGCTTTCCTTTGTGGGCTTCTTCAGACTTAGGGGTTTGTGGTTTCCCCCCTTTGTGGCTTTCTTAAGTAATGGCTTATAACCAAAATGTTTCCAATGTTATGAAACAATTTTTCTTTGCTTCAGAACCATCAGCAGAGGGAAGGGGTGGGGCCAGACTTGCAGTAACCATAGCCAAAGGCAAACTCTGTTTATAATTATCATCATCAAAATAATTATTTTATTATAAAATAACCATAATTAAAGATAAGTTAGAGTTATAATTACCATTACTGAAGTAAGCAGTAGATAGATTTGAAGTAGCCATAAACAAACAAATTAGTTTAAGATTATCATTACAATAGCTGAAATCTAGGTTATAACTACTCCATTGTAATAATTTCAGTTATTAATTTTTTTTACTGTTTTATATATAAAGGCACTTATACAATGATTTTAACTCTTAGTTTCTAGAAAGTTTTTACTTAAAATCAATTTGGGAAACTTTATTTACTAACTAAGCAATTAAAACAATTTTATTAGTAACAACTTTGTGTAGTTTTTCTGCTTTTCCCACAATTAAATAAATTTCACTTGTAATTTATGCATTAAACCCACTAGCAAGACAGTATTGGCATTTAAAGATTCCTTTAATAATAACTAGAGTACGTGCTTTAATAAATAATGCAGTAAGAACACAGACAGCTACCCACCCCATAACTCCAAAAGTAATGATGCCAAAGCTTAACAAACTTAAGCATGCATCAAAGGGGGGAAATAATATAGGCTGTGCATGAATTCAAACTTCTCTAATTCTGTATCCAAGTTTGCCTATTTTCTGGAAACCCAATTAAGTGATATAGACCCTATAGACTTTGAATATTCCGAAAGGATATAGATGGCCTGTGTATTCAAACTTCCATCCAGACAGAATGTGGGCGATATGTTAATTCAAGCTTACCTGGAATGTGGGCGATAGGTTAATTCAAGCTTACCTGGAATGTGGGCGATAGGTTAATTCAAGCTTACCTCGTATTCAAACAAACCCCTAAACCCTGAAAAACAAAACTAACAAAGGAAGTCTTTTTGATCCCTAAACCTCTCCTGGGCCCACCCTGTGTGTTCTCTTGTGTAAAAGTAACCTAAAGGCCCTACTCTGGGCTCAGCTTTTTGGACAGGAGTCAGCTGGACCTGGCCCATTGTAATAAATTTTCCTTCTAAGGGAATTCCTGCATCCTACCCTTCAATACGCGATCACCAACTTCTCTCTGATGCCACAACAAGACGTCCTGTGGCTTACTTTTCTAAACAACTAGACAACACCGCACAAGGGAGGCCAGGGTGCCTAAGGGCTATAGCAGCCACTTATGACCTACTCAAAGAGGCCAAAAAATTCACCTGAGGTCAACCCACTGCTGTGCACACAGCACATTGTGTACTGCTGTTACCTGAACAGAAGGGTGGCTATTGGCTTACTGCTGCAAACTATTCTGTTGGACAATCCACACATTACCCTGAAGGATTCCTCTGGTTTAAATCCAAAGAAAAAATAAAAATTAAAATTAAAAAAAAAAAAACAACGAAAAAATACAAAGCAAAAATAAAAACATATTCAGATACTTTACTCCAAGTGGGAAGGGGAACCTGTGCATGATGAATACAAATAATTGTTGAAGTCTATTTCTGTCACCTCCATCTAGCAGGCCAAACTTTAGAACATCCTACATGGAGATGCACACTGAGAGCAGTTTCATGGATCAGGGACTTTGAAAAGTTGGCATGTAATAGTAACTCTATAAACAGTGCTGGGAAGTGGAGCCCGCTCACCAAGTATGTCTGTGCAAAGGGCAGAACTCATTGCACACACCAGAGTCCTACATTGGGAAAAGGACAGAAAGTAAAAATATATTCAGACTCTGCATATGCTTTTTATTTAACATATATTTTCTGTTCTTTAGAAGATGCTTAGATTACATTAAATGTTATACACAAAAATATAAAGGATTCCCAAATACCCCACTCCCCATACCTCCCACCCTTCTGCACTTTAATAACTTCTTTCATTAGTTGAGTACATCAGTTACAATTGATGAACACATTTGTAGCATTGTCGGAATTGTTGACCTGAAGGGTATCAGGAATGAAAGACAAAGAGAGATTGGGATCAGGGGGTCTAAGAGCACAGACTCATTAGACAAGTTTATTAGTTTCAGGGGCTCTTTTTTATACCCCTAGTATCTGTGAGAGCAAGCAATATCCTAGTTAGCTATTCCCATTACCTCAGCCTTTCCAGCATTTGATAGGTATATATCTTAACTTACAAGAACTACATGATCATAACTCAAGGTACAGAATCTCAGTGTTCTAATACATTGTCAAGAAAACATACTCATAAATCTTGTTGCCCAGGACGTCTTGTTCCACCTGAATGTACACATCTCCTTACTAAACTTGTGACCTGCATGCATAGCTACGGAGACAGTATGCCTCAGTGGTCCAGGAAGTAACTTGCTCCATGGAAACAACATGCCTTTGTTTCCCACACAGCATTGCCACTAATTGTGGATTATAATTTACATTGTCATTTACACTCTTTCCCACTCAATTCTGTAGGTTATATCAGGATATATAATGGCCTGTTATCTGTCATTGCAATTCTACATATGCCTTTTTTATGGATTTTTTAAAAAAGATTTATTTACAATAAATTTATTTATTTATAATAAATAAATATGTTAACCCCTCGAAGACTTAAAATACCTCTTCAGGAGGACAGATCAGAAATGATATATATGGACAAAGCTGATGTTCCATATATTTTAGTATTTCTTCTTGCTGGAGTATTATTAATTCTATTCAGAGCTAAAACTTAAAGGTTAGAACAGTTTTACCTGAAGCCAGTAGATAATAGAATATTGTATCGCAACAGTAAACTGCTCCCAATCTGTATTCCTTGGAATTACATCCTTCTTCTCCAGTCCTCCTTTGGGATAGTCCAAGAAGCTGAAATGCTTTCAAACACCAGTGTTTTCACAGCGGCCCTCTCAGGCAACCACTACGAACCAACGAGATGGTGAGGGAGGTGGGCGGCGGGGGGGCGTGCCTGCTTGCTTCAGGCTGGGGAGATGCTCAAGCCCCCCTGGGGAGCCATCTGGCCGGCGTGTCCCTGCCAAAGTCCTGGGTGGGGGGTCCCCAGTGGAAAGCGCTTCTGAAGGCCCCCACAGACCCGGGTCCCAGTGAGACCCCGCGGAGGGCCCCAGGGCAGCAGAGCCAGAAACCACGAGGGTGGTGGGGACTGTCAGCACCAGCCGTGGGGGCAAAGGGCTGATGGGAGTCCGTCCTCCTGTGGGGAGGGGTCAGGCAGGTGGGTGCCAGCCAGGGTCCTGCGACTCAGCCCCAAGGACGTGCCGGGACCTCCTCAACGTGCCGCCTGTGGCCGGGCCTTCCCTCTCTCCTGACAATCCCTCCCTTCTCGGAACCTACCCACCAGGAATTCTTGGCCCCACTCTGCAGGCAATGTGGGATCCTCCCACTCCCTCAGGCCCGTGGACTCTTCTGCTCCCTGGGAAGTCCTTGGGATGGACCCGGGCCTGGGGCTCGTTCCTGGGTCTCCTCGGCCTCCAGAGTGGGGTATTTGTCCTCGTAATGTTGCTAGGGCGCCTCTGTGTCCCCAGGAGTACAGGCTCTCAAGAAGGTGCTATCAGGGAAGCGGACTTGGCCCAGTGGTTAGGGCGTCCACCTACCACATGGGAGGTCCGCGGTTCAAGCCCTGGGCCTCCTTGACCTGTGTGGAGCTGGCCCATGCGCAGTGCTGATGCACGCAAGGAGTGCCCTGCCACGCAGGGGTGTCCCCCGCGTGGGGGAGTCCCACGTGCAAGGAGTGCGCCCCGTAATGAGAGCTGCCCCATGCGAAAGAAAGTGCAGCCTGCCCAGGAATGGCACCGCACACACGGAAAGCTGACACAACACAATGACTCAAAAACAAGAGACACAGATTCTGGGTGCCACTGACAAGGATAGAAGCAGTCACAGCAGAACACACGGCGAATGGACACAGGGAATAGACAACTGGGGGGCAGGGAGAGAAATAAATAAAAATAAATCTTAAAAAAAAAAAAAAGGCGCTATCACGGCCCGCACAGGCCTGACCCATGGTCCAGCACTGGACACTTGCAGGAATCACAGCCAGTAACTTCCCAGGGGTCCGATGGGGCGGGCGACTGGACTTAGGACCCCGGGGAGGCCCACAGGGGTCCACGGTGTACCCTCCCTCAGGGCCTGTGCCTGGTATTCCCACAGCCTCCCCGAAACAGGCCAAGGGCCTCGCCAAAGGCTGGAAATCTTGACTGCGGCATTGCCGAGGGACCCAGGCAGGTGGCAGGCCCGCTCCGGGCCCCCTCGGTGCCCAGTGTCCGGATGACCGTCTCCCAGATGCTCCCAATCCAGGACAGCGGCCCTGGCCCAGCCCGGGAGGCCCCAGGGCCTCAGCGCCCCTGCCCTCCCCGGGGGTCTCGCTGCTCCGCATCTGCTGAGGGAACCTCCGAGTGTGGTGCCCACCCGCTGGCACCCGCGAACCCCTCCCCCTGGGCACACGGCGGCTGCCAGGACCGGCCCCCGCCCCGCCTGGGCCCCGCACGGCCTCCCACGGCTCGTCCGTCCCCAGCTCCGGGCGGTCACCTAAGCCCGGTGCCGGACAAGGAAGGGACGTCCCGGCCGGCGCGGTCCGGGGAGGTCAGGCCCCTGACCCGGGGCCGGCGTTCGCGGAGGAGGGACGCGGCGGCCCGGGTCCACTCACAAAACGTTCCCCAGCCCCCTCGGCGCAGTCCCTGGAGCCGCCCTGCCCGCGGGGCCCCGGAGGCCGCCCTGGGCGCGGAACCCTCGGCCCACGCGCTCCCCGGCTCCGGCCCCTGCGCGGGGGCGCCACCGCGTGGCCACCCGGTCGACGGTCCCAGAGGGCCGGCGGGCCGGGAGGGCTGCCTGAGGGAGGCGGAGGCGCCGGGGTCCAGGTGGACCTCCCGCACCTCGGAGGACAGGGGCTCGGTGGTCCGAACCCAGTGTCCCCCCGTCAAGTCAGGGTCAAGGCTGGGACGACGGCGAGGCGGAGCGTTCATTTTCAGGCCAGAGAGTTACAGTGGCAGCGAAGGGGGCCGTGAGGGGGCCGCCGAGCTGGACGCCAGCGGCCTCAGTGCGCACAAGGGGCTTGAGTCAGGCCTGGTGCCGGCTGTTCGTGCCCCGCCCGCAATGCTTAGACCTGTCCCGAAGGCGGGAGGCCCAGGAGGGAGTTCTCAGAGGCCCCCAGGGGCCCTTTGGTGCCTTCCTGCTGGATGTATGTCAGCAAAATGGTCCACGTGCCCCCACGGCACGGGTGGCCGCTGCCTCGAAGGCTCTGAGCGGTGGAGTCCCTTTACCTGACCTGGATCTTTCTCCCCTTGGATCAAGGAGGCTCGGGAAAACAAGCTGCGACTCCCCACCCACCTGCACAGGGTCTGCTAGGAACGGCCCCAGACCCCGTCTGCCTGGAGACCCCCGGGGCAGCCCCAGCCACTCCGAGCCTCTGGGAGGCATTCCTAGTCCAGTCCCAGAATGGGAACCAAGTCATGCTGGTCTGGAAGCTTCCAGGTGCTTCCTGGTCAGTAGCCGTCCTCTGAGGCAAGGGAGTCCCAGCGGCAAAGCCCAATTCTTTTCCCAGGCCCCCTTCGGCGGCAGGAACGTGGCCCTGCTGAGCCTCCGGGCAGGGTCGACCTGGGGCACGCCCGTGGCTAAAAACAGCCGTCCTCCCAGGTGAGCCTCCAGAAGCGTTCAGTCATCTCTGAAGACTCTACCTGCCAGGCAGGTGGAATTCCTGGACGCCTATCCCAAGCCCTTTGCGGTGCCGTTTTGTGAAGGGAGGGCTTTTCTGGTGTTGAAGCTGGCTGGTGGGAACTGCTGGAGGCCGACTTGGGGCCCATGGCTGGCACCGCAGCGCTGGTCTGCACTGGCTGTGGCTCCTTGGGTGCATGTACATCCGCGGAATTTTCAAGTCCCCGCGGGGCGTTGTGCACATGCCAGCACAGCTGGGAGGCCTGGGGCAGGCGGCCAGGTCTCTTGATGGGCATCCCAGGGGTCACTGGTGGACGAGCCTCTGGAAAGCCTTTAATGTCCCACTCCAGCGACCTGGACAAGACACAGCTTAGGCGAGAGGCCCATGGAAGGCTTTTTGGCACAAAACGCCGAAAGACCGTCCAGTTCCTCTTAGGGAGCTGCGGAAGCACTTGCCAGGCAGCGAGGCCTTTGCTGGGCGTGTCTCCTGGTGGGGAGCTGCTCCTGCCACAGTCTTAGTGCACTTTCTGGAGAAATGTGCGAGGGCTCCCTGCAGCTCCTGGGGTCTTGATGAACCTGCAATGAACAGGTAAGGGGCCGCAGTACTAATCCAAGCAGGAAGGCTGGGTGGTCAGGGTGGGAGACAGTGCTCCCAGGCGCCTTCCTCTGGCCTCTGGGCTGCAGTAGCCCCGTCAGCACCTGGAGGGGAGGGCCGAGCCCCCGGGGCTGTCTAGGCAGGTACAGACCCCTCCAAGCCCCCCAGCACCTGGAGGGTAAAGCACAGTGCAGGCTGTCCTGCGCCACCTTGGCGAGACCCTCCTGCTAAATGCGCACCGCCTGGGGGGCAGCGCCTCCTCTTTGCCCACTTCTCACCACTGCCCCCCCCCCAGGCCTCACCTCCGGCAGGGATGAGCGTGCTCTGCCCACCTCCCACGGCAAGGCCGTCTGCCTGAGGCAGGGTCAGCCTCTACGGGTGGGGACCGCAGCCTGCGGGTCCAGGCGGCCCACTGGGGAGCCTGGGCGTGCACCCCGAGGAGGAGCAGGGACCAGGCTGCCTCACGGCCGCTGGGAGCAGTATCCGCGTCTAAAGGGGGCTGAGGCCGGGCGCTGCCAGAGCCAACGCGAGCGCCCGCAGAGCCGCGGGGGCTGCCGGGAACGCGGGGCTCGCGGGGAGTGACGGGAAGTTGGCCGCCGCGATGCTCTTCTACCCTGACCGCTGAGCAGAAGGGATGGCGCCGCCACTGCTGCCGTGCCGCTCACGCAGGGCCTTCCAGAGCTAGAAAAAGAGGTTGAGCGAGACAGAGGGAGAGGGGCGGGTGCGCGTGCAGTGGGCGGGGAACGAAGCAGTGTGAGGAGAGGCAGGCAATGGCGCCCTGAGGCCGCGGTGGCTGCTGGGAGGCGGGGCCGCAGCGCCTGCCGGGAAGCCGCCGCCTTGTGGCTTTTGCACCTTGGCCGAGGAGGAGCGTTGGGGCTGCCTCGGCTTTGGCTACAATTCCTGCCCCAGGGTGCCCAACGTCAGCCACAGGTGGGACCCACGGGTCGCCCAGCTTCTCTGACCGCAGCTGCGTCGCCAGCGCCCCTCGGCCAGCCCCTCGGAGCTCTGACTCCCCGCTTCCCTGCCTCTGAGTACACGCAGAGTCCAGACGCTTCTCGCCCCAGGGCCAAGCCTCGGCCGAGGCAGTGACCGCCTGAGCGGGCTCCCCCTTCCAGCTCACCCCCTTCACGCCAGAGCGACCCCGTTCAAGCCTCAGTGAGCTCTCCTCAGTCTAAGCTCAGAGACCGTCAGCGTTCCCCAGCTCACTCGCAGCAAAAGCTGGAGACCCCAGAGCACCTCCAGGCCGACCCTGCCCTCACCTTGTTCTACAGATGTTACTGCTCCTGTTCTGCGCCTGCTCGCTTTGCCCCAGCGACGCTGGCCTCCTGTGGCATCTCCCAGCACACTCAGGACACTGCCCCTCAGGGCTTTGCACATGGTGGACTGTCTGGTTCCCTCTTGCCTGAGACATTTATGTGACTTATTGGTCCTGCCTTTATTAAAATGTTGTGGTCATATAAACTCATTTGTCCTTTCCATTTCCCCCCTTTTTCAAGGTTAAAAAGCATTTTTAACACCTGATATTATATGTGGGCTGAGATATTGTGGTGGTCTGAGTTGACCCTTTTATTCAAGGTCATTTTCTGGTTACATCACTTGGTAGTGATCCCTCCCAGGGTCCACAGGATGGAGGAATAGAGTATGGATTAGAGTGGACTTACTGATATTCTACTGTGGAATTATTGTGATTAGTGATGAAAGAAATTGTAGCATTGATGTGGAGAAAGTGGCCACGGTAGCTGCTGACGGCAGGGAGAGGGAAGAAGAGATGTGATGTGGGGCATTTTCAGGACTTAGAGTTGTCCTGGGTGGTGCTGCAGGGACAGATGCTGGACATTGTGTGTCCTGCCATGGCCCACTGGGTGGACTGGGGGAGAGTGTAAACTACAATGTAAACCATTACCCATGTGGTGCAGCAGTGCTCCAAAAGGTATTCACCAAATGCAATGAATGTCCCATGATGATGAAAGAGGTTGTTGATATGGGAGGAGTGGGGTGAGGGGAGTATATGGGGACCTCATATTTTTTGAATGTAACATTAAAAAAAAGAAAGACAAAATAAAATATACCTAAAAAAAAAAGTTATGGTATTTTAAAATTCAGCCCCTTCCCATTTTATTCTGCTTTCCTTTGTGAGTGATGCACATTGTATTATAATTTGATATTTTCTCTTGATAATTTATCTTGGACACCTTTATATTTTAAAAGATACTTTTTTATTAATTTTTGTAGGTTCATAGAATTTTGTATGTTTATAGAAATTTCACATAAAATGTATAAAAAACAGAGTTCCCCATATACCATCCTATTATTAACACCTTTTATTAGTGTGGCACATTTGTTATAATTTTTGAAAGTACATATTTATAATTATAAACCATAGTCCATTGTTTACAATAGAGTTCACTGTGTTGTACACTCCTATAGTGTTTTTTAAAAAATTTTAATTCTATTAACATATATAGGATCTAAAATTCCCTTTTTAACCACTTTCATATATATATCATTCAGTGCTCTTAATTTTACTTTATTTTTGTAGAGCTGTTTTACATTAGCAGATCACTTGTACAGGTAGTACATAGATGGTGCAGAGTAGTCAAATTTCCTCAATTTTTAAAAAACTTAAACATTGTTTTATTAGCATATGTACGGCATAAAGTTGAAACTAAGAAACACAAGTTTTTATTGACTAAACCCAAAGAGTAATAATGATAACTGAGTACAGTGTTTTGTAGTACAGATCTCATAGTGAGAAGAATAGATACCACCATTTTGCTTAGTGAGCTTCTGGGTAAGTCTTCCCTGTCATCAAAATTGATTGCAAATATACATCTGTTAATGCTCATTGTTTGCACAAGAGCAAATGAAAGTTCACGTGACCCAATCATTCATTTTTTTTTTAATTCATTTTTTAAAAAATATTACATTCAAAAAATATGCAGTCCCATTCAACCCCACCGCCCCACCCCCCACTTCCCCCACAGCAACACTCTCTCCCATTATCATGACACATCCATTGCATTTGGTAAGTACATCTCTGGTCATCGCTGCACCTCATAGTTAATGGTCCACATCATAGCCCACACTCCCACGTTCCATCCAGTGGGCCCTGGGGGGGATCTACAGTGTCCCATAATTGTCCGTGAAGCATCACCCAGGACAACTCCAAGTCCCGAAAATGCCTCCACATCTCATCTCTTCCTCCCATTCCCCTCACCCAGCAGCCACCATGGCCACCCTTCCCACACCAATGCCACATTTTCTCTGTGGACATTGGATTGTTTGTGTCCATTGCACATCTATGTCAAGAGGGGGCTTAAATTCCACATGGATACTGGATGCAATCCTCCTGCTTTCAGTTGTAGGCACTCTAGGCTCCATGGTGTGGTGGTTGACCAATCATTCTTTAACACATGAGAGATTCAAATGTTTTCCAGAACTGCTGATGAATAGTACAATAAAAAGCCATAGGCTTTAAATGCCTTAGATTTTTACCAGCTGTGTGAATTTATACAGATAAACCTTTTCTCCTCCACACATATTTTTACCACCACCAGTGATACCTTGTTAGCAGAGTCCACTTCAGGATATACTGAGTTAGAGATTTTGCCATATATTTGAAAATATTCTCACCTGTACTTAAGTAATTCCATGCAAACTATGCATAGAGGGTGCTATTTCAGTCACTTCCAGCTCAGCAGTGAGGCACTGACTCCTTGAATCAATAACCATAACTGAACTGCCTCAGTAGCACCTGTGCACTCATCAAGAGCCAGGGGAAACATCTTCTATCATTGCCTTGTCTTTTTCTACCATTTTAACCATTTCCATGGCATTGTTTACATTCACAGTGTTGTGCTCGTTATCACCTCCCTCCATTACCAAAGCTTTTTCATCACACCTAACAAGCCCTCAGTTATCAATGACTCCCCATCACCCACCCCAGCCCCTGGTAACGTGTAATTTACTTTCTGTCTCTGTGTTGTAGTTCTGTATTCCACTTACTTCATGTAAGTGCATCTATACAATATTTTTATACATCTTGCTCGTTTTACTTTCAAGGTTCATCCATGTTGAAGCTTGTATCAGAAACCCATTCCTTTTTTTTTAATTAAAAAAAGTATATTACTTATACATAAATGTACATAATCAATAAGTGTATAATAATAGTTGTGAACTTACAAAGCAAACATACATAGCATCATACAGGACTCTCATATCTCATCCTACCACTAATACCTTGCATTGTTGTTAAACATTTTAAAATAATGATTAAAGAGCATTGTCAAAATATTACTACTAATCAAAGTATATTTCCCCCAACCCACCTTATTATTATCTTTATATTATTTATATATGAACATACATAAACAGTAAGTGTATAGTAATAGTTGTCAACGTACAAAGCAAACATAAATAACATCATACAGGGTCATAGACATCAACCCTCCACCAACACTTTGTGTTGTTGTGAAACATGTTACAAATTATGAAAGAATATTGTCAAAATCTTACTACTAATTGTAGTCCTTATATTTGGTGTATTTTTCCCCCAACCCACCCTAATATTATGTTTTAAATATATTTTTTTATGACAGAAATTGTAAACTTACAAAACAATCATACACATGTGCAGAATTCCAAACAACACTGTGGTGGAACATTTGTTACAGATAAGATAATGTCATCTGATTGTTAACATGTCCATAGTGTACATTTGTCTCATATTTTCCATACTGACTCATTATCAACACAGTACATCTTTGGCATAAATGCAGGAATATTACACTATTACTGTTAACCACAGTCCATAGGTCTCTCCAGTTGTGTTTTCCCCATACTTCTCCACATTCCCAACACCCTGCAGTAGTGATGTACATTTGCTCTAGCTCACAAAGGACACTCTTGGATCTGTGCCATCAACCACAATTCTCATCCATCTCTGGGTTTACTGTGCTATTCAGTTCCTAGATTATTCTCTAGTATTCTGTCAAATGGCATTTACATCCCTAGACTACCATTTTCAGCCACATACCATTTATTAATTGGCTGTTACTATGTATTACATCCACTGTATACATTTTCACACTTTTACAGTAAAGCTAATTAAAACTTCTACATACATTAAACATCAATAGTCCACCTCAGTCCTCCTCCTCCTTTAAGAATCCACCACCTACAATCAGGTCTTGAAGATATTTTCCTACATTTTCTTCTAGAAGCTTTATGGTTCTTGCTTTTATATTTAGGTTTTTGATTCATTTTGAGTTAATTTTTGGATAAGGTGTGAGATAGGGGTCTTCTTTCCTTCTTTTTGCTGTGGCTATCCAGTTCTTTCAGCACCATTTTTTGAATGGACTGTTCTGCCTGAGCTGGGTGTTTGACAGGCTTGTCAAAAATCAATTGACCATCTATGTGGGGATCTGTTTCTGAACCATCAGTTTGGTTCCATTGGTTTATGTGTCTGTCTTTATGCCAATACCATGCTCTTTTTACTGCTGTAACTAGGTAATATGATTTAAAGTCTAGAGATGACAGTCCTCCAACTTTACTTTTCCTTTTTAAGATGTTTCTGGCTATTCAGGACCCTTATCCTTCCAGATAAATTGATAATTGTGTTTTCAATTTATTTTAAAAATGCTGGTGGAATTTTTATCAGGATTATGTTGAATCTGTATATCGATTTGAGTAGAATTGACATCTTAATGGTATTTAGTCTTCTAGTCTGTGAGCATGGAATGTTCTTCCAGTTATTTAGACCTTTTTTGATTTCTTTTAAAATTGAGTTGTAGTTTTCTTAATATAAGTGCTTTACATCATTGGTTAAGTTTATTCCTGACTATTTGGGTTTTATCTGTCATATTTTATTTTCACCACTCTTGACACTTTTAGTTACTTTTATTGATCTAATCTTCATTTCCAGACTGTCTTTTCTTTTCAGGCTCTAGCACACTCTTTATATTTTCTGAAAATCCAGTCTCTTGGTTAGAAATTTCCTCAGTTTCTGTTTATTCGTGAGTATTTTAAACTTGCCCTCATTTTTTAAAGACAGTCTTGCTGGATATAAGATTCTTGGCTGGAAGTTTTTCTCTTGTAGTATCTTAAATATATCAACCCACTCTCTTCTTGCTTCCATGGTGAGAAATCAGCACTTAATCTTATTGGGTATCCCATATATGTTATGTATTGCTTTTCTCTTGCTCTCAGAATTCTGTCTTTGGCATTTGAGATTCTGATTAGTATGTGTCTTGGAATTGGTCTGTTCAGATTTTTTCAGATGGGCGCACATTGTGCTTCTTGGACATGGATATCTATGTCCTTCAACAGGGTTGGGAAGTGTTTGACCATTATTTCTTCAAATATTCCTTTTGCCCCTTCTCCCTTCTCTTCTCCTTTTGGGAAACCTATGACATGTATATTTTCACCTCCCTTCCTGTCATTTATTTCCCTGATATCTTGTTCTATTTTTTCCATTCTTTTCTTCATCTGTTCTTTTATATGTTCACTTTCAGAGGTCATTTTTTCAAGCTCACCAATCCTTTCTTCTGCCTCCACAAATCTGCTATTACATGATTCCAATGTTTTTAAAAATTTCATTTATTGCACCTTTCATTCCCGTAAGATCTATTTTTCTATGTATCCTTTCAAATTCTTCTTCGTGCTCATCCAATGTCTTCTTAATATCATTAGCTGGCTCATTGAATTTATTAAGGAGATTTGTTTGAACAATAATGGCTAGTTGTCTCAACCTGTTTATGTGATTTGGAGTTTATCTTGTTCCTTTGACTGGTCCATATCTTCTTGTTTCTTGGTGTGAACTGTAATTTTTGTTGGTGTCTTGGCATCTGGCTTACTAGAGTATTCTGGGTGCAGTTTTTCTCTTTAGTTTAGGGCTTCCTGCCCTTTCTGCCTTGCTGATTGTATAGTAGGAGCCAAGGATGTAGTTGGTGCTATAAGCTGTGGAGGCTCAAGCTGCTCTCATTATCCCAGGGACTGATGCAGCTTCTCCCAGCTTTCTCCTTTGGCAGGGGTAGGGACAGAGTCACAACTGTGTGGAATAATCCAAATCATGCAGGCCTAGACTGTGGTTGCCCAGAGTGTCTGCTAATTCAAGCCTATGAAGAACTGAAACAAAAGGACCATTTGACCTTTCCTCTCTATAAAAGGAACTCAATAATCTTGTTCTGGGCTCGGGTTTGCAACAGAAAGCTCCCGAGTCCGGCCGGCCGTCAATAAACAATTTTTCCTTCTCAAAATCATTCCTGAGTCCTGGCTTTTCTATACGCAAATAATTGAACCTCTCTGAAATTCTACAACACTGTGTCAGTCACTTTATTTTTTATGTCAAATTCTTCTTGACTATGCTTTGGTTGATTGCTTCTTAGAATTTTCCCATTACGTCTAGGTATGCTGCATAAGACAAAAAATTAATTGAAGGATATTTCATCTCTACTAAAGTGGGAGTTCTTTTTTTGTGGCTTCATGTTCATTTTGATGTTAGAAGTTAGGGATAGGCTTTGGCACTGGGGATGGGGATTGGAGCAGGGTATAAAGTTCATATTAGGGGATGAGAGTTAAGGGTAGAGCTTAGCGTTCAGTTTGCAATAATGGTGTTTGATACAGTTTTGGGTGTAGGTTTTAGTGGTCAGGACCATGTTAAAGATTTCAGGTTTATTTTTGGTTTGTGGGTGAGAGTAAGATTATGGTAATAGGATTTGGCTTAGGGATAGTGATATGGCAGTAGAGCTGGGGTGGGAGCAAGGGCTTAGCCTAAGAGGTTAGAGGGTTATTGTCAGGGAGTTAGGGTCTAGGGTTTGGGGAACTGGTACCAGGGACATGGTTAATGGTTTGGAGTTACGGGGTTGGGTTTCTGGGGTAGGGGGTTGGGGAGATGGTTGAGGTGCGGGTTAGGGGTTAGTTGGTGAGGGTTATAGGGTTAGAGCAGTAAGAGGTTAGAGGGTTTAGGGTTTAAATGTTGGGATTTAAGAGCTGGGGTAGGTGTTAGGAAATTGGGGTTAAGGGTTAGGGTTTTTCTTTAAGGGGAGTCCCTGAAGTACATTCCCACCTCAGGAGAGTGAAAGGAGTCTTGCTGTATAGTTCCTGAACATTTACTGTGCCCTACAGGGTATCTATGTTCATCTGTCTGGTTTCTAGGGAAACTCCTGTTTCTTGAGTTAAAGAGGCCACATTGTCATCACAGACTCTTGAGGTGTAGATAAGAGTCATTCCAGGGAGGATCTATCTGGGTATATCTGAGGTTTACTGTCAGGGTCAGTCAACAAGTGTAGGGGGATGTTTACTAGAGGAGTACCTGTTTGGGGACTAAATGAGGATGAGCACAGAGTGAGGAGTTACTGAGACTGGTTTCATTTGCTATATGTTCTGCAAGAAGGTTGAAGGAATATGGTAGGAGTACATAGGACAGAATATGGTAGAGGGGAGACAAAAAAATCACGATGGAAGAAGGGTGTTGGGGATGGAGATTTGACATGTGGGTGGAGGATGATAACAAAATTGCTAGACAGACAGTTTTCTGAGTACAGGTTCTTTAATTCTTTGTTTAAATTTATTCCTAGCTATTTGATTCTTTAAGATGCTACTGTAAATGAAATTTGTTTCCTGATTTCCTCCTCAGATTGTTCATTTCTGTTGTATAGAAACACTACTGATTTTTGGGTGTTGATCTTGTATCCTGCACCTTGCTGGACTTATTTATTAGCTCTAGAGTTTTGTTATAGGTTTTTCATGATTTTTAAAAATATAGGTCATGTCAACTGAAAATAGTGAAAGTTTTACTTCTTTCTTTCCTATTTGGACTCCTATTTCTTGTTTAAGTGCTCTAGTTAGAACTTGTAGTACAGTGTTGAATAACAGTGGTGACAGTGGGCATTCATATTGTTCATGATCTCAGAGGGAAAGCTTTCAGCCTATTACCATTAAGTATGATGCTTTTCTTAGTAAGTCAAGCTAAGGGTTTTTCAATTTAGGTGATGTTCTTGAAGAACCAACTCTTGTATTTGTTCATTCTCTCTATTGTTTTTTCATTCTTCTCAATTTCATTTATTTCTGCTCTGTTCTTTGCTATTTCTTTCCTTCTGCTTGCTTTGGGAATGGTTTGCTCTTCTTTTTCTAGTCACTCCAGCCATGTAGTCAGGTCATTTATTTTAGCTCTTTCTTCTTTTTAAATGTTAAGCGTTGAGGGCTATAGGTTTCACTGTCAGTACTGCCTTTGCTGCATCTCATAGGTTTTTTTTTTAAAGATTTATTTTATTTATTTCTCTCCCCTCCTCCTTCCCCCCAGTTGTCTGCTTGCTTCTGTCCATTCACTGTGTGTTCTTCTGTGCCTGCTTGTATTCTTGTCAGTGGCACTGGGAATCTGTGTCTCTTTTTTGTTGCATCATCTTGCTGTGTCAGCTCTCCGTGTGTGCAGTGCTGCTCCTGGGCAGGCTGTGCTTTTTTTGCATGGGGTGGCTCTTCTTACAGGGTGCACTCCTTGTGCGTGGGGCTTCCCTATGTGGGGGACACCCCTGCATGACACAGCACTCCTTGCACGCATCAGCACTATGCATGGGCCAGCTAACCACATGGGTCAGGAGGCCCTGGGTTTGAACCCTGGACCTCCCATGTGGTAGGCAGATGCTCTGTCAGTTGAGCCAAATCCACTTCCCTCTCATAGGTTTTGTTCTCTTGTGTTCTTATTTTCACTTACCTCAAGATAATTATTGATTTCTCTTTCAATTTCTTCTTTGACCAGTGATTGCTTAAGGTGTCTTGTTTAACTTCCTTATATTTGTAAATTTTCCCTTTTTGCACCTGTTATTGATTTCCAGTTTCATTCCATTATGATCAGAGAAACTGTTTTATATAATTTCAATGCTTTTTAATTTATTGAGAGCTGTTTTGTAACCCAACATATGGTCTATCCTTGAGAAAGATCCGTGCGCCATTAACATTGATGGTTATTACTGTAAAGGCATTAATTTCATCATTTTATTCTTTGGCTTTTTTTTCTTCTTATTTTTAAAAAAATTAATTTATTTATTTCTCCCTACCCCTTCATTATTTTTGCATTTGCTGTGTCTGTTTGTTGTGTGCTGGTCTTTTTTTTTTTTTTAGGAGGCACTGGGAACTGAACCTGTGACCTCCCATGTGGGAGGAAGGCATCTAATCATTGGATCCACTTCCGCTCCCTGCTTTGTTGTGTCTCTTATTATGTTTTCCTCCATATGTCTTGGTGCATCATCTCACTGAGTCACCTTGCTGCGCCAGCCCATCGCTTCAGCTTGTGGTTTTGCTTGTACTCCCCAGGAAGCACCAGGAACCGAATCTGGACCTCCCATGTGGTAGGCGGGAGCTCAATTGCTTGAGCCATGTCTGCTTTCCATCTTTTGGCTTTTATATATCATATCTTACTGTCTGCTTTTTTAGGTACTGGGGCCAGTGATTGAACCTGGGATTGTAGATGGGAAACTAGCACTCCACCACTAAGCTATACTGGCTACTCTGAGTTGTTGTTGTTGTTTTTTTTTTTAGGAGATATTGGGGATCAGACCTGGGAGCTGGTACATGGGAAACAGGTGCTTAACCACTTGAGCCACATCTGCTCCAGTCTGTCTTCTTACCTTGTTAGTTACTCTTACTAATAATCTTCATTCTGCACTCTCCTCCAAGCCTCTCTCTCTCTCTCCTGTCTTTTCCTTTCAGGCTACAGCACTCCCTTTAGTATTTTTTGTAGGGTTGGTCTGTTGATGACATAACTCTCTGATTCTGTTTATCTGTGAAAACTTTACCCTCACCCTCATTTTTTGAGGACAGTTTTGTTTGTAAAGAATTCTTGGTTGGCAATTTTTTCTTTCAATATATTGAATTTATAATTCCTTGCCTCCATGATTTGTGAAGGGAATTCCACACTAAGTCTTTTTGGACATCCTTTGTATGCGATGGATCACTTTTCTGTTGTTGCTTTGAGAATTCTTTCTTTATCTTTTGCATTTGACATTCTGAATATATCTGTCTCAGAGTGAATCTTATCATATTTATTCTGTTTGGAGTGTGTTGTCATTCTTGGATATGAATATGTATGTCTTTAATAAGAATTGAGAAATTTTTGGCCATTATTTCCTTAAATGTTCTTTCTGCCCCTTTTCCAATCTTTTTCCTTCAGAGACACCCATGAAGCAAATGTTTGTGTGCCTCGCACTGTCATTCAATTCCCTGATACTTGTTCAAATTTTCCCACTCTTTTTTCTGTCTGTTCTTCTGTCTTTTCAAATTCAGATGCCTTGTCCTCTAATTTGGGGTTCTGTTCTTCTAGCATTGCAAATCTTTTATTGTATGCCCATAATGTACTTGTACTTTAAATCTTATCCATTGTGTCTTTCATTCCCAAAGATTTGTTACTTTTCTTTGCAAGCTTTCAAATTTTTCTTATACTCACCCAGTATCTTCTTAATACCCTCCAGCTTTTTAGCTATATTTTCCTTCAATTCCTTGAGTTGACTTAGGAGGTTTGTTTGAACATCAATTGACTAGTTGTTTCACATCCTGTGTCTAATCTGCATTTTTAATTTGTTTGATTGGGCATATTTTCCTGTTTCTTAGTATGGCTTGTAATTTTTGCTGCTGTCTAAACATCTAATTATGTTTGTAAGTGTACCCTGATGGTCAATTTTTCTGTCTTGCCTAGATTTTTTTTGGTTTTTAATTTATTGAAGTATCTCAGTCATACATAAACATACATAATAAGTATGTAGTAATAGTTGTGAACTTCAAAACAAACATACTTAACATCATACAGGGCTCTCATAACTCACCCTACCACCAACACCTACATTGTTATTAAACCTTTTTAACTAATGATTAAAGAGCATTGTCAAAATATTACTACTAACCAAAGTATTTTCCCCCAGTCCTCTCAGTTATTATTATCCCTATGTCATTTATATATGAACATATATAAACAATTAAGTGTATAGTAAAAGTTGTGAACTTACAAAGCAAATGTGCATAACATCATACAGGGATCCCATACATCAACCCACCACCAACAGCTTGCATTGTTGTGAGACATTTGTTACAAATTATGAAAGAATATTGTCAAAATCTTACTACTAACTATAGTCCTTTTCTTACATTTGGTGTATTTTCCCCCAACTTACCCTATTATTATTAAAAATGTTTTTATGACAAGTTACAAATCAATTATGCACATCTGCTGAATTCCCATACAACACCCCTCTATCAACACACGATGCCATGGTGGAACATTTATTACAGATTATGAGATAATATCATCAGATTATTACCATGTCTTGCCTAGATTCTTTTTGTTGATTTGTTTTGTTTTATGGCTCTGCTTTGACTCTTGTCTCAATCTACTCCAGATATTTAAAATTGTGTTTAAGTTATCAAAACAGGGCCAGGGACCCACTAATGGGGTACAGACCATATCCAAAGGGGCTTGATAATGGGGACAGGAAAGACACCATAAAGCCTTTTTCCACGTCGCTTTCAAGGCCTGCCAGCAGATAGCACTCTTCATTGAGCTTTCAATGGAGGTGTCTGTTCCAGCCTCCACAGATGGTGTTTCCAGCCTGGCTGTAGCAGGGATCCAAAGCTGGGCTCAGTTGCACACTCCCTCTTCCCAGGGAGGCTGGCGCTGTCAGCCATGGGTTGTACCGAGTCTGTCTGCCTTGGGAGTGGGGATGGGCACGGTTCCTTGCCACTGGGGTGATGAATGCACAGTTTCACTTGGGTCTCCTCACCCCTCCATCCCACTATCTTCTGGACCGTGCATGGCACTTCCCTGGAGTGCTGAGCCCCAGAGCAGCTGCTCTTTTTTTAAATTTATTTTTTAATGATTTTGTAAAAATATTACATTAAAAAAAAATGAGGTCCCATTCAACCCCACCACCCCCACCCCACCACTCCCCCCCCAGCAACATTCACTCCCATCATCATGATACATCCATTGCATTTGGTAAGTACATCTCTGGGCATTTCTGCACCTCATGGTCACTGGTCCACATCATGGACCATATTCTCCCCCATTCCATCCAGTGGGCCCTGGGAGGATTTACAATGTCCGGTGATTGCCCCTGAAGCACCATCCAGGGCAACTCCAAGTCCCAAAGGCGCCTCCACATCTCATCTCTTCCTGCCATTCCCCATACCCATTAGCCACCATGTCCACTTTTCCCACTCCAATGCCACCTTTTCTCTGAGGTCCTTGCATTGGTTGTGTCCGTTGCACCTCTATGTCAAGAGGAGGCTCAGATTCCACATGGATAGTGGATGCAATACTCCTGCTTTCAGTTGTAGGCACTCTAGGTTCCATGGCGTGGTGGTTGTCCTTCTTCAACTCCATCTTAGCTGAGTGAGGTGAGTCCAATAAATCAGATTGTAGGTGCTGGAGTCTGTTGAGGCTCAGTGCCTGGCTATCACATTGTCAGTCCAGAGATTCAGATCCCCTAAATATATCTTAAACCCCAACACCATCTACAATTCCAGTAAAGTAGCATGAAAGTCTTATGAAAAGAGATCCCATCTGAGTCCAGTTTCATCACGCAGAAACACCAGCTCCAAAGAAGAGCCATCTGACATGGCAGTGAACCCCATCTGCCATGACCATAGAACCCGTGGGTCTCTTTAGCCCTCCAAGGAACCAATACCTGGGGATTGTATCTACTTTATCTGTCTCTTAGACTCTGCTCAGTTGTGCATAAGGGCAATCCTTCTGACAGCCTCCAGACTCTTTTTTAGAGACTCGTAGCCATATAAACTCATTTCTCCTTTCCTTTTCCCCCTTACATTAGGTTAAACAGCATTTTAAAGTCATGTTATTATATGTAGACAGGGATATTCTGCTGACCTGCATCAAACCTTCAATTCAAGGTCATTTTCCAGTTGCATCATCAGTTGGTAGTTGATATTGATCCCTCGGTGCCAGGAAGGGTCATCCCTGGGTGTCATGTCCCATGCTGGGGGGAAGGCACTGCATTTACATGCTGAGTTTGGCTTCGAGATTGGCCACATTTGAGTAACATGAAGGCTGTCAGGAGGAAATTCCCAGGCACAGTGCTGCTCAAGGCCTTGTTCTTATTTCAGGCATATAGGTCACAAGCATAGTCATTAGTATCATGCTCTCACTGTTGGACCCGCATTCCTTCCCGGTCCTTGCCGCTGCACCTGGAGGACTGCTGCTGCTCCCCTAGGGACCACGACAGAGCACCACCGGCCAGGAACCCGGTACCCCCCCAGCTGTAGTTTTTAATTGTTGCCACTATGAGTATTTCCAAACATTACCATGCACCCTGGACATATGCCCTGTATAGCTCCCTGTCAGCCATATATCACCTGTCAATAGTATCCTATACCAGTATTCCTCCATTGCCATTGTTGAACCACTCTGTGATCCAGAACTTCCTGAAAATTGAAGCCCAATATAATGTCAGGATCCCTTATTAGCAAAATGGCATATAGCGATGGGTTTAAAGGTTAGATATAGAATATGTGTTGAATTGGAAAAATTCTACATCCTATCTTTTTCTTTTTTCCCTAATTATTGAACTTCTCTTCACATGAGCCCTAGACCACAGCAATTCATATATACAATATACAGCACTCCCACACATCCACCACAAAACCTTTTCCCTTCCACAGCGATACTCTTAGAACCTATTCACATCATATTTACTTACAGTGATGTACAGAGTCTGAGACAATAGCTTTCAAACAAGGTGACATCTGTGCTTACATTGTGGTGCTTACTTTAGGACACACAGTTTTCTAAATTTTTAGTTATCCTATGTTTTACATTATGGTTTACATTATCAGTCTGTCGTCCCTTATATGTTTATGGTATAATATTACATGTTTTATATCCATTCTTGTGTACTCTCGCGAAACTCCTCTCTTACCTCACATTTACCTTGGTTCCACACATTTAACATCCATTTTCCCATCCCCTTGGTGCCCACAGTGACATCCAACCTCCATTTCCCGAGGAGCTACGTCCAGAGATACTTGCAACAGTATTCAGGGCCTAACTTGCTCAATGCCCCAATGCCCTGGGAGCCACCCTTTCTCTCGAGAGATACAGTTCCCTCTATTTGATGGCATTCGTCCTCCCCAGGATGTGGATCCACCCCCACTCTCACTACTTGGGTCTCTACCCAATGGTACCACCCACTCTGGCACAATGAGCATTCAGATATTCTCCAGGAGCCTGTCCCACATCAGACCATCCCCTCCGAGCATCCTAAACAGGTAACCCTCTTAATTATATATATATATATATTTTTTTAATACATATTTTTTAATTGATTTTGTAAAAATATTACATAAAAAAAAAATATATGAGGACCCATTCAACCCCACCACCCCCACCCCACCACTCCCCCCCAGCAACACTCATTCCCATCATCATGACACATCCATTGCATTTGGTAAGTACATCTCTGGGCACCTCTGCACCTCATGGTCAATAGTCCACATCATGGCCCATACTCTCCCCCATTCCATCCAGTGGGCCCTGTGAGGATTTACAATGTCCGGTGATTGCCCCTAAAGCACCATCCAGGGCAGCTCCAAGTCCCAAAGACGCCTCCACATCTCGTCTCTTCCTGCCATTCCCCATACCCATTAGCCACCATGTCCACTTTTCCCACTCCAATGCCACCTTTTCTCTGTGGACATTGGATTGGTTGTGTCCATTGCACCTCTATGTCAAGAGGAGGCTCAGATTCCACATGGATACTGGATGCAATCCTCCCGCTTTCAGTTGTAGGCACTCTAGGCTCCATGGCATGGTGGTTGTCCTTCTTCAACTCCATCTTAGCTGAGTGAGGTGAGTCCAATAAATCAGATTGTAGGTGCTGGAGTCTGTTGAGGCTCAGTGCTTGGCTATCACATTGTCAGTCCAGAGATTCAGATCCCCTAAATATATCTTAAACCCCAACACCATCTACAATTTCAGTAAAGTAGCATGAAAGTCTTATGAAGAGAGATCCCATCTGAGTCCAGATTCATCACACATAAACACCAGCTCCAAAGAAGGGCCATCTGACATGGCAGTTAACCCCATCTGCCATGACCATAGCACCCATGGGTCTCTTTAGCCCTCAAAGGAACCAATACCTGGGGGTTGTATCTACTTTATCTGTCTCTTAGACTCTGCTCAGTTGTGCATAAGGGCAATCCTTCTGACAGCCTCCAGACTCTTTTAGAGACTCGTAGCCATATAAACTCATTTCTCCTTTCCATTTCCCCCTTACATTAGGTCAAACAGCATTTTAAAGTCATGTTATTTTATGTAGACAGGGATATTCTGCTGATCCGCATTGAACCTTCCATTCAAGGTTATTTTCCAGTTGCATCATCAGTTGGTAGTTGATAGTGATCCCTCGGTGCCAGGGAGGCTCATCCCCGGGTGTCATGTCCCACGCTGGGGGGAAGGCATTGCATTTACATGCTGAGTTTGGCTTTGAGACTGGCCACATTTGAGTAACATGAAGGCTGTCAGGAGGAAATTCCCAGGCACAATGCTGCTCTAGGCCTTGTTCTTATATCAGGCATATCAGCTCACAAGCATAGTCATTAGCATCAGGGGCTCACTGTTGGACCCTCATTCCTTCCCGGTCCTTGCCGCTGCACCTGGGAGCCTGTTGCTGCTCCCCTATTGACCACGACAGAGCACCACCGGCCAGGAACCCGGTACCCCCCCAGCTGTAGTTTTTAATTGTTGCCACTATGAGTATTTCCAAACATTACCATGCACCCTGGACATATGCCCTGTATAGCTCCCTGTCAGCCATATATCACCTGTCAATAGTATCCTATACCAGTATTCCTCCATTGCCATTGTTGAACCACTCTGTGATCCAGAACTTCCTGAAAATTGAAGCCCAATATAATGTCAGGATCCCTTATTAGCAAAATGGCATATAGCGATGGGTTTAAAGGTTAGATATAGAATATGTGTTGAATTGGAAAAATTCTACATCCTATCTTTTTCTTTTTTCCCTAATTATTGAACTTCTCTTCACATGAGCCCTAGACCACAGCAATTCATATATACAATATACAGCACTCCCACACACCCACCACAAAACCTTTTCCCTTCCACAGCGATACTCTTAGAACCTATTCACATCATATTTACTTACAGTGATGTACAGAGTCTGAGACAATAGCTTTCAAACAAGGTGACATGCGGCGGCTTGCTCGGTCGGTAGAGGTGGGGTCTGGCTGCGGACGAGGGGTCGGTCCAGCTCTGGACAAGGGGTCGGTCCCGCTTGGGACGAGGGGTCGGTCCCACCTGGGACGAGGGGTCAGTCCGGCAGCAGACGAGGGATCGGTCTCACAAGGGGTTGCGCGGTTCGGCTGACGGGGTCGCCCGGCGAAGCCGGCGACGAAGGGGTCGCCCGGAGAAGCAGGCGACGAAGGGGTCGCCCGGAGAAGCAGGCGACGAACTGGGGACAAGGGAGGCCAGGCCCTTGTCGGGGGCTCTCAGGACTGGAGGGCGCACAGCAGAAGAACTACCGTGGAGACAAGGTAAACACGCAAGTCCACTTTACTGAGGGAGAGGCAACAGTTTTATAGGTGCTGGGGAAGGCTGATTGGTCGAAGCCACGCCCTGTTCTGATTGGTTGCCGGCAAAAGGTCAGTGGGCGGTACTGGACGGGGGAGGGGTGGTGGTTAGGGATTGGCTGTCGCTGTTGCTGGGGGAAGGGGCAGGGTTTAGGGATTGGCGGCTGCTGTTGCTGGGGTGGAGGGCAGACTTGAGTTTCCCGCCCACGCCTGGCTGTTGCTGCTGTCGGGGGAAGGGAAAAGGGCGGGCTGGATTTTTCCGCCCACACCTGGCTGTTGCTGCTGTTGGGGGAGGGGAAAAGGGCGGGCTGGATTTTTCCGCCCACACCTGTCTGTTGCTGCTGTCGGGGGAGGGGAAAAGGGCAGACTGGAATTTTCTGCCCTGCGCCTGCGCAGGGAGAAGGAAGAAGAAGGGTGCCGCCCCACAAGGCATCGGGTGGCGCCATCTGGGAGGAGGGGCGGCTGCGGAAGCATGGCTGCCGAGAAGGGGAGACCCGAGGGCACTCTGCGCCCATGCCGAGCTTCCTTCAGGGGTGGCGGTGGGCCCGACCAACCACCCTATTATGGGGGCAGCAGATTTAGGCCTACCGCGGCCGCTCCCCTGCCAGGCCAGCAAACCACACTTCAGCCCGAGGGTGACCGCAGTGACATCTGTGCTTACATTGTGGTGCTTACTTTAGGACACACAGTTTTCTAAATTTTTAGTTATCCTATGTTTTACATTATGGTTTACATTATCAGTCTGTCGTCCCTTATATGTTTATGGTATAATATTACATGTTTTATATCCATTCTTGTGTACTCTCGCGAAACTCCTCTCTTACCTCACATTTACCTTGGTTCCACACATTTAACATCCATTTTCCCATCCCCTTGGTGCCCACAGTGACATCCAACCTCCATTTCCCGAGGAGCTACGTCCAGAGATACTTGCAACAGTATTCAGGGCCTAACTTGCTCAATGCCCCAATGCCCTGGGAGCCACCCTTTCTCTCGAGAGATACAGTTCCCTCTATTTGATGGCATTCGTCCTCCCCAGGATGTGGATCCACCCCCACTCTCACTACTTGGATCTCTACCCAATGGTATCACCCACTCTGGCACAATGAGCATTCAGATATTCCCTAGGAGCCCATCCCACATCAGACCATCCTCTCCGAGCATCCTAAACAAGTAACCCTCTTAATTATATTTTGATACGATTTTCTCAGCATTTTACTCTCAACCAACACCTGTCGCTCTCCTATGTTCATATGCTACCCCTTCCTCCCCCCAGTTTTTGGGCAATATTACCCATCCGCCCATCCCCAGCCCCCCTCAAACCCACAAAGCCCCTCCCAAAGGCAACCCCTTGCCCCCATTTTATCTCTTCTTTGTGTTTATACTTACTGCCAGCTCATCATAAACTCCCCCCCTGCAGACGTTGGCTCACATCCTTCCTCCACCCCCCAATTTTCTGTAAGCCTATTGTTCAGTCTCTAGCTCTCTGAGGCAGCTTGCTTATTTCATATCATTGAGGTCATGTAGTATTTGTCCTTCAATGCCTGGGTTGCTTCACTCAACATAAGGTTCTCAAGATTCATCCATGTTATCACGTGTGTTTGTAGTGTATTTGTTCTTACAGCCGAGTAGTATTCCATTGTGTGTATATACCACATTTTATTGATCCATTCATCTGTTGATGGGCATTTGGGTTGATTCCAACTTTTGGCTATAGTGAACAATGCTGCTATGAACATTGGTGTACATATATCGGTTTGTGTCCTTGTTTTCAGTTCTGCTGGTATACCCAGCAGTGGTATTGCTGGATCATATGGCAAAGCTATGGTTAGTTTTTTGAGAAACCGCCAAACTGTCCTCCAGAATGGTTGGATCCTTCTGCATTCCCACCAGCAGTGGATGAGTGTTCACCTTTCTTCACATCCTCTCCAGCATTTGTGTTCTTCTGTTTTTTTCATAGCTGCCAATCTTATGGGAGTAAGATGGTATCTCATTGTAGTTTTGATTTGCATTTCCCTGATAGCTAGAGATTTGGAGCATTTTTTCATATGCTTTTTTAGCCATTTGTATTTCTTCTTTGGAGAAGTGTCTGTTTAAATCTTTTTTCCCATTTTTTAAATAGGTTGTTTATCTTTTTATTTTCAAGATATATGAGTTCTTTATATATGCAAGTTATAAGTTTCTTATCAGATATATGGTTGCCAAATATTTTCTCCCACTGTGTGGGCTCCCTTTTTACTTTCTTGACAAACTCCTTTGAGGTGCAGGAGGCTTTAATTTTGAGGAAGTCCCATTTATCTATTATTTTGCTGCTCGTGCTTTTGGTGTGATATTCATGAATCCATTTCCTATTACAAGGTCCTGTACTTGTTTCCCTACACTGCTTTCCAAGGTTTTTATGGTCTTGGCTCTTATATTTAGGTCTTTGATCCATCTTGAGTTGATCTTTGTATAAGATGTGAGATGGTAATCCTCTTTCATTCTTCTACATATGGCTATCCAGTTCTCCAGGCACCATTTGTTGAATAGGCCACTCTCTCCCAGTTGAGAGGGTTTGGTGGCTTTATCAAATATTATATGGCTATATATGTGAGGTGCTATATCAGAGCTTTCAGTTCAATTCCATTGGTCTGTGTGTCTCTCCTGATGCCAATACCGTGCTTTTTTCACTGCTGTAGCTTTGTAGTATGTTTTGAAGTCACATAGTGTGATTCCTCCAATTTCGTTTTCCTTTTTCAATATGTCTTTGGCTATTCGGGGCCTCTTTCCTTTCCAAATAAATTTCATAGTTAGTTTTGCTAGTTCCTTAAAGAAGGCTGTCTTGATTTATATTGGGATTGCATTGAATGTGTAGATCAGTTTTGGTAGGATAGACATCTTAATAATATTCAGTCTTCCTATTCATGAACAAGGAATAATCTTCCATTTATTTAGGTCTTCTTTGATTTCCTTGAACAGTCTTGTATAGTTCTCAGTGTATAAGTTCTTTACCTCTTTAGTTAAATTTATTCCTAAGTATTTGATTTTTTAATTTACTATTGTGAATGGTATTTGTTTCTTGATTTCCTCCTGATCTTGCTCACTATTGGTGTACAGAAAGGCTACTGATTTTTGCACATTGATCTTATAACCTGTGATTTTTCTGAACTCATTTATGAGTTCTAGAAGCTTTGTTGTAGACTTCTCAGGGTTTTGATCATGTCATCTGCAAATAATGAAATTTTGACTTCTTCCTTTCCACTTTGAATGCCTTTTATATCTGGTTCTTGCCTCAGTGCTCGAGCAAGTACTTCTAAGACAATGTTAAATAGGAGTGGAGACAATGGGCATCCTTGTCTTGTTCCTGAGTTTAGAGGGAAGGATTTTAGGATTTCTCCATTGTAAACAATGTTGGCTGTAGTTTTTTCGTATATACTCTTTATCATGTTCAAAAAATTTCCTTGTATTCCAATCTTTTGGAGTGTTTTTATCAAGAAAGGGTGCTGTATTTTGTCAAATGCTTTTTCTGCATCTATAGATATAATCATGTGATTTTTTTCCTTCAATCTGTTTATATGGTGTATTACATTGATTGATTTTCTTATGTTGAACCATCCTTGCATACCTGGAATAAATCTCACTTGGTCGTGGTGTATAATTCGTTTAATGTGTTGTTGAATACGATTAGCAAGTATTTTGTTAAGTATTTTTGTGTCTAGGTTCATTAGAGAAATTGGTCTGTAATTTTCCTTTCTTGTGGTGTTTTGTTTGGCTTTGGTACTAGGGTAATGTTGGCATCATAGAAGGAGTTTGGCAATGTTCCTTCTGTTTCGATTTTTTGGAATAGTTTCAGCAGGATTGGTGTTAGTTCTTTCCAGAATGTTTGTAGAATTCACCTGTGAAGCCATCTGGCCCTGGGCTCTTCTTAGTTGGGAGATTTTTAATGACTGATTCTATCTCTCTGCTTGTGATTGGTTCGTTAAGATCATCAATTTCTTCTTTCATCAATATGGGTTGCTTATGTGTTTCTAGGAATTTGTCCATTTCCTCTAAATTGTCATTTTTGTTGGAATATAGTTTTTCAAAGTATCCTCTTATGATAGTCTTTATTTCTGTGGGGTCAATGGTGATATCACCTTTCTCATTTCTTATTTTGTGTATATGCATCTTCTCTCTTTTTTCTTTGTTAGTCTCGCTAAAGGTTTGTCAATTTTGTTGATCTTCTCAAAAAACCAGCTCTTGGTCTTGTTTATCTTTTCAAGTGCTTTCTTATTTTCTATTTCATTTAGTTCCAGAGCAGCTGCTCTTGACAGCCGCTGCCTTTCCTCTGCCATTTTTGTAGGTGAGGTGAGCCCTGCTGTTCTCTACTCCACTGTCATCTTCCCATAACTCCCTTTTCAAGACAGGTGACTGAAGTCTTTGAAATAATTTTAGTGTATGAGGTTTCTCAGCAATGTTTTCTTGCAATTTTTTTTTGTGTGAATGGGTTATAGTTTATTTCTTTGTATGTTTTGTAATTTTTTGTTGATTCATGGATATTTTATTATGTTGTTAGAATTTTGGAAAGCTATTGCTCTGGGATCATTAGTTTGTTTTGTTTTGCTTATTTTTGCCATGTATTAGTTTGCCAAAGGGTTGCTGATGCTAAGTACCAGAAACGTGTTGGCTTTTATAAAGGGTATTTATTTGGGGTAAAAGTTTACAGGTTCAAGGCTCTAAAGAGTCCAACTCAAGGTTGCTTTCTCACCAAAGTCAGTTGCTATGTGTTGAAGCAAGATGGTCGCTGAATCTCTGCCGGGCTCTGCTTCCTGGGCCTCCTCTTCCTCTTGAGGCTCCGTGGGCCCAGCTTCTTCTGAATTCAGCTGTGGGCTGGCCTAGGGTTGTGTAAAGGCTTCCTATATCAGTCTGCACTCTCTTCCCAAGGTTAGCTGCAAACTATTAGGCCTGTGGCTCATCTCTCTTTGTGTGGCCCCTGCATCAAAACTGACAGAGCTCTCTTGTTCTGTGTTTTCTTGAGTGGTCATTTATATCGGCCCATCCAGGGGATAGGTACTTAACCTGAGGTATGCCTTACTGGTGTGGTAAAATTAATGGCCCTAAATTGATTTTATCATGTAAACTTAATCAGAGGCTCCTGATATCAAAGGATATCACATCTAGAAGAATAGTTCACAAACATAATCTTTCTCATAAATAATCTCAGACTGCCACACAGCATGTTTGACTGCTTGGTGTGCTGTTTTGTGAGTTTTCCTAACTATATGTTGCTCCCGAATGGGGAAGGGAATAAGAAAAGTGAATAAAAGTCTCTACCTCAGTAAGATACTTCTGTTACTTTTCCTGAGAGGGTTTGGAAGAATGGTTGCCCTTAATGCCAGTCATTCAGTGATATGACTTAACTGATCAAGAGCAGTGATTAATAATCATACCACACACTACTTGACTTTGAGGAAATTGTTCCTTTTTGCCCTCCTAGTACAAGCAAACTCCACTGGGAACCCAGGCTATATCCCTGCAGGTGCCTGCTGTGTTAAGGAGGTGGTATTCATCAGATTTACCTCAATTTAACAGTTTTCGTCCTTCTTTTCCTTGAATATTACAGTGTTTCCTGAGACTCCAGAGTTCCAAAAGATTGTTTTGGACAATTTCTTCTAATGCTATAGATTTTTAAGAGGGTTAGGGTTAAGGGTTAGGATCGGGGTCAGGGCTAGGAGTTAGGGGTTAGAGGCTAGGGCCAGGGGCTGCATCAGGGGTCAGGGTCAGGGTCAGGGTTAGGTTAGGGTTGGGTTTAGGGTTTAGGGTTAGGGGTTACGGATGGGGGTTAGGGTTAGGGTATCAGGGTGTTAGGGTCAGGGTTAGTGTCAGGGTCAAAGGTCAGGGACAAGGGTCAGTGTTAGTGTTAGGGTTATGGTATTAGGGTTACGGTACTAGGGTTAGGACTAGGGATCAATCAAGGGTCAAAGTCAGGGTCAGGGTCAAATGGGAGCTGTGAGGTATGAAATAGGGCAGAAGGAACCATCCTACAGAACAGGAAGATGGAGGACTGGAGAGGTTAAGAAAGGAGATGAGTACTCATACTCCTGAGGTCAGAGCTGGAATTCCAGCCAGTCCTTCTGTCTAGGCCAGGAAGACAGGAGGAAAATAGGACTGAGGTGTAAATTTGTGCTCGGCGTCAGGTACTGCGTGGTCATGGAGGCCTGGTCCAGGGCTGCCCTTCACTGCCTCAGCAGTCTTGTCCTGGGTAGCGCTGTATTCAGGGATATGCACTGGTTTTAGAAAGACAATTTCAGGGAAAATGGATGTGGCTCAAGTGATGGAGCTTCTGCATATATGGGATGACCTGGGTTTAATCCCTGGGGCCTCCTGGTGAAAAAGGAGAAGAGAAACCATGCCCAAAGGTGAGCCAGTGCCTCTGCAAATGCCAACGTGGTGAGCCAGTGCCTGTGCAAGTGAGTCATGCAGCAAGATGATGACGCATCAAAAGGGAGACAAGGGAAGAGTCAAGGTGAAGCACAGGGGAGACCAGGAACTGAGGAGGCACAATTGACAGGGAACTTCTCTCCACATCAGGTGTCTCCAGGATCGGATCCTAGAGGAGAGAAAATAAGAAGAGATAACAACACAGACAGCAAAAACAGCAGGGTGGGAGGAGGGGAAGGGGAAAAAATCTTAAAAAAAAAAAAGTCAATTACAGTGTTGCGTTCCTGCACAGTGAGAGTGGGAGAGGTGGTTGGGGGAGGAGAAAATGGGGGAGGTCCCCCATTTTCAGCTGTGCCTCTGCAGAGTCTTCCCTTCAGGCAGGTGTCGTTCAGATGGTTCCTCTTTGGTCCTGGAGTTGGAATGGGGAACTCGGGTCCCCGCCTGAGGCCGGCTCTCATGGGGACACAGAGGGTGGGGTTCATCCATGCCCCAGACCCCCCCTTCTGTCCCACACCCCCAGCACTGCAGATCCCAGATGGCGCCAATGTGTATTACGCTATGGCGCCCTAGCCCGACTATCGGTTTCGTTTCCTGAGGAAGACCACGCCCCTGGATGCTGAGGTCAAGGAGAGAGCTCTCTCAGTCCTTTGGGGGAGTTGGCAGAAGGGACCCAGGTTCTGAAAGGGGAAACTGTAACTGGCCCCTGCTGCCCCCCAGCCTCAGGGCCCCCTTCCCTTCCAGGTCCACCTGGCCAAGTTGTTCTGGCCGTGGGCCAGGCCAGGCAGTCGCTTCCCTCCCCAGCAGCCAGCCTGGGCCACCCCCAGACTCCACTCACACCCCTGGACCTGTCCTGCCCCTCAAAACATGGCTAGTTGGTGGGAGGATCTGCGCGGGATTGTCAAAGAACTGAATTGAGAATCAACAATAACAAAGACTATCTATCTAAAGGGGAGGGGCAGTATCTACCTTTGTCCTTAGTAGATGTTTGATGTGAAGGTTTTATTATTAAATTCTTGTTTCTACTACAGCCTGGGAGTTGAGTTTGGTTCTTGCATTCCCTGTGTTAATCGAAATGAGATACAGGCTCTCACAGTGCTCAATCAGAGGAGAAATCATGCAGAGTTACCCGGTTTATTTTAGAAGGGAGAAATGAAAAGAGCCAGCTGCCCCTCCCTGGGTTCCTGAAGCCAACGCGGGAATCCACACCAGAGAGCACACGTGCATTTTGGTGTTCCACCCGGGGAGCTGAGAGCACCCAGGAGGACTGCTGGGCTTAGACCATTCACAAAGACCATTTCCCGAGCCCGGGCAGGGCAGCAGCCACCTTTCTACCACTTTGGAGGAAGAAGGAACCTTTTCTGCTTCTTGCCTGAGGCTTTGCTTGTGCACCAAATAGGAACTTGTAGTTTTCAAGGGCAAATGATAGGGTGACACCAGCAGTAGGTAGGGCAAGAATGAGAACATAGCTCAGAATGTGGAATGGAAAGGGACAAAGGAGGAAAAGAGGAGGATTCTTGACACCAGTCCAAGGGCAGGCAGACCTGGCCTCCTCAGTGCCCCTCAGGGCCTCATGGTCCAAGTTTGACCTTGGATTTCCTGCTTTGCAATCCTCATACCTGGCACCAGAATTCCTTTTTCCTAGGCAGGGATGGGGGTTTGAGCTGCAGCATCCTGGGCTCCAGCTGGGTCTCCTTTGTGTCCACACCACTGCTCCCTGTGAACGAGTGCTTCCCACTGCCATGCCATTCCCTGTGCAAGTCCTTCCCCTGGAAAATCCCTGGAAGGCCCCGCCTCTGTGCGGGGTTCCCAGTGGGCTCTCCTTGCTGGCCAGGGCCTGTGGTAGCCCGCGGGAGCTCTTGATGCCAAGACAAGAGCACTCCTTCCTGTTGGCCAGAGACCCCACGCGCCCTTTTCTGTAGGTCGAGGGGAAGTTGGGCCGTGTGGTCTGAGGTTCACACTCCCTGCCGTGTGGCCACTCCCTGGCCTCAGGAGGAGCTTGGCTCTGAGCGCTTCGAGCTCAAGGGACCTTGGGAGGGCTGCATCTATCGGTCCACAACTTGTGCTTTGCTGATATCACGGGGGTGTGGACAGTTCCTGTTGGGAGGGCGTTGCAAGTCACAGCCTGATGGACCCAATGACTAGTCTTGCCCCGATTCCCCTCATGGCACATTTAATCACTAACTGGCTCCCTGTTTGGGTGGTGACAGGCCCTGTCCTGAGCTCCCCATGGGCTCTAGCCCAGCTTCCCCATGACCAGGAGCTAAAGGTTGAAACCCTGGCTCAACACAGAGCCCAGGAGCCTGCACCAGCCTCCCACCTGCCCTAGGTGAGGGCCGAGAGTCCCCTTCCATCTAGGTGATCAGGGAAGTCCAACACTCTAATCATACATTTTAATTAGGAAATATTGGTCTCAAAAGCATTTTCTCTGCAAATAACAGAGTTTCTAGCTCTACCAGTCACCATGAGCTTTTGGTGCTAGATGCTCACCTCTAAAAGGGAAAGATTCACTGATTGCCAGAGGGTTGCTCTGACACCAGTAATTGCCCCCAACACTTGGTCCACCCTGGTAGTGGGGCTCGGTTCCCTGGGCTCCCTTGTGTCCTCTCATACACCAGCTGGATACAGACTGGACATCCAGTTCAGGGATCCTGTCTGCAAACACAGGGGCTAGGAGGCCGAAGAGGAAGAGGAGGGGGCCGCCTGGCCTTGTCAGCCACACTCACCTGCCTGCCTCCAGGTGCCCTGCTCCTGGCTGTCCTCTGTGGGTGACACCTGGGCACCTTGACCATGGGGAGGTGGCCAGATATCAGGCAGTCCCCCTGCCCTCTTCACCCCTAGCTTCTCCAGGCTCTCCAAGCCCACCAAGTCCATCAGCAGCATGGCCCCCCCACCCGGCAGTGTTCCAGGTGGCCCCAAGGTCCATGGGACCAGGGAGGCATGGGGAGAGCTGGTGGCACATGGCGTTGGCCAGTGTCTGCAAGCAGAGCCATGGAGGCATCGCCCACGTGTGCCCTGCAGTGACCATCAGGCACTACTGCCCTGCACACAGAGTCCCCCTGGTTGACCTAGTCAGCCAGGGGCTGTGGGTGCATGCGCTCCCTGATCCTGTGGTGGGAGCAGAGCTCTGGAGCCTGCTGCTCACACCTGTGGGTCCCTGGGTGAAGCTTGGTCTTGCCAGAGACTCTCCCTGCCCACTCCTACCTGAGCACCAGAACAGAAGTTGAACTGGGCAGCAAGGAGGGAACATTCAGCAGCATGGCACTGCCCTGGTGATGGGAGCTGCATCAGCCGGAGAGGCTGCCAGGCAGTGGCTGGTGCAATGAGCCCCAGCCCCGGGCGGCTGGGGGAGGACATCCCTGCCTGGAGCCCAGCAGCAGGTCAGCAGTCAGAAGCTGCCTGGAGAGCCGTGGGCAGGGGAGGAGTGGCCAAGCCTGAGGCTGAGGGCAGTTTCCCAGATGAGTGCCCTGTCCTGTCCTCTCCCAGGGTGTGGGTGGTAGGCATGCCAGCCATGTGCCCACACCCCATCCATGGGAAGCGAGCTGGCGTGTGCTCTCTGAGTGCATGCTCACACACTTTATGTCCAGCTCTTCCATATAAAATTGGGAAACTGACACCGAGAGAGAGGGAGTGATTGGCCCGGGGCACAGGGCTGGGCAGAGTCCTGAGTGTAAGGTAGGGTTGCGGCCTCCAAGCCAGGGCTCCACACCCCCCCACAGGGTTTCCTACCCAGGCAGAAACCTCCAGGACTTGTCTCAGGGCCAGGAGCCAAGGGCAGCCTTGGACCACTTCCCTGGTGGAGTGCAGTCTGGGAAGATTCCTGGGCCAGGGCTTCTCCTAGAGGCAGGTGCTTCTTTTCCTCCCCCACTTGCTCCAGGTCCCAGGGAACCTTCAGGAACTTCTCTATTTGAAAAGAGAAGGATGAACTCCAGGGCTGCAGTTTCCTTGGGACCACTGCTTTGGGCCAATCAGTGCTCTCACCCACTTGACAGAAGGCAAGTGCATCAGGCTGTTCACAACCACACCAGCATTTCCAGTGAGGAGCACAGAATGAATGAGTGGACAGTCAAGTGATGGTGCCACAAGATCCCTTGACCCCAAGGTAACAGGAAACTCTCCCCTGGCTCCAAGTCCCCCACTGAGACCTCAAGACTCTTGGCAAAATGGACTAAAGGAGGACAATTCCAGCTGAGCACTTGTCTTTGCAAAGCAAGCCCAAAGAGGTGTTATTCAAACAAAGGTCAGTCTTTGACCATCAATGTCATGGACCAGGCCATTCAGGGTGTCCCTGCCCCATGTGTAAGGAGATGCAAACCAAGAGCAGCCCCTTTCCTAGCTGCATCATCTTCAATTTGAACTCTTCCTGTCTCAGCCAGAGAGCGATGGTGACAACTGGCTCTGCCTGCTAGACAGTGGCCTGGTTTGTGGATGCACTGAACCAGGGTATCCTTCCTTCAAGGAATGTCCCCTCCACCCAGGGCTTGGGGGATGGCATCAAGCATCATGTCACAGTCAGGGCCAGACCCAGTTGCTCCCAGTGTTGCAATCCCAGCTCTCCGAGAGGGCACTGCCAGGGCTTTTCTGGCTACTGCGCTGACAGCAGGGGCCAGGGCTTGTCCTGAGCTCTTGATTTGACCTGGGCACAAGCTTCTGCTGGTTGGGGCAGCCCCAGCCTTCAGGTCCAACCTTAATGGTCAAAGTCTCCCTCCCTGATGTTCCACTTCCACATCGCACACAGTGTGGCTGTTTGAAATTATTGGATGAATACCAAAGAAGGGAAAGTTGATGTTTTTATAGTCATCTCTTGCTGTGGGTGTGATCCACTTTGAACTTGAGTAGAGAAGTTCAAAGCATGACCGTCCGTAGAGAGGCCTTTGATTAGATGACTTAATAAGACCACTCGAGGGTCTCGATTGGACTATGTCAGTGAGGCCTGACTCAGGTCTAGTCTCCCCCGACTGCACTCACTGGCACCGATATAAGCAGAAAACAGAGAGAGAAACAGACCAAGGCAGGGAAAGCATGCTGCCATGTTTGATCCTGCTGCTCTGAGCCTGAGCGAGGAGGCCCAGAAGAGAGCAGCCCTGCACCAGCTTTGCTGAGAGCTGTGGAAGATCAGAGGCCTCGGCAGAGACCCTCGGCCATCTCGTGGCGGCTGACTTTGGTGAGAAAGCACCTGTCACCATGCCTGGAGTTGGACTTTTCACATTCTTGCCACTTTGACACCAAAGAAATCCCCTAACCAAAGCCAACCCATTGCTGGTACTTTGCAATGGCCGCCCTTGGGCCAAGGAAAACACTCGGACTTTGGGGGGCCTGGCCCAGTACAGCCATGCTCACCCTGCCCACCAGTCAGCCTGCTCTTCCCACCATACCCACTCCCCCTACCTGCACCATTCTAGGGACTCCCCGTTCTGTCCACGGCCCCAGGTAGCCTGCCTTGATGTGTCCCCTCTGGAGTGGGTGACTGCAGCACCTTCTCCTCGTCTTTGTGTCAGCAGTGACCATATTCTTATGCCCAAATCTACCCCTCCCCAGCTGTCAGCTCTAGCAGGGCCCAGACAGTGCCTGAGTCCCTGTCCCCAGTGCCAAACCCCCAGAAGGCATCCCATAAAGGTTTGTGGAGTGACTGCATGACTGGGAGGCAGTGGGAAGAAAAGAGATTTGGAAGCTTTCCAGCATCACCTCTCAGCTGGAGACCATCAGGCTGGTGACTGCAGGCCTTTGAGCCCTGAGGAGGAGGATAGGACCTCAAGGCCAGAAGTCATCTGGGCACTGACCTTCCTGACCAGCTGCTTGACTCTTACACTGGATGTGCATGCAGCATGGTCAACAGGGAGATGACCGCACACCCACCGTGTTCAGAGCAAGATGCCGAGTGCGGCGGCTTGCTCGGTCGGTAGAGGTGGGGTCTGGCTGCGGACGAGGAGTCGGTCCAGCTCTGGACGAGGGGTCGGTCCCGCTTGGGACGAGGGATCGGTCTCACAAGGGGTTGCGCGGTTCGGCTGACGGGGTCGCCCGGCGAAGCCGGCGACGAAGGGGTCGCCTGGCGAAGCCGGCGACGAAGGGGTCGCCCGGAGAAGCAGGCGATGAACTGGGGACAAGGGAGGCCAGGCCCTTGTCGGGGGCTCTCAGGACTGGAGGGCGCACGGCAGAAGAACTACCGCGGAGACAAGGTAAACACGCAAGTCCACTTTACTGAGGGAGAGGCAACAGTTTTATAGGGGCTGGGGAAGGCTGATTGGTCGAAGCCACGCCCTGTTCTGATTGGTTGCCGGTGAAAGGTCAGTGGGCGGTACTGGACGGGGGAGGGGTGGTGGTTAGGGATTGGCTGTCGCTGTTGCTGGGGGAAGGGGCAGGGTTTAGGGATTGGTGGCTGCTGTTGCTGGGGTGGAGGGCAGACTGGATTTTTCCGCCCACGCCTGGCTGTTGCTGCTGTCGGGGGAGGGAAAAGGGCAGACTGGAATTTTCCGCCCTGCGCCTGCACAGGGAGAAAGAAGAAGAAGGGTGCTGCCCCACAGGCATCGTGTGGCGCCATCCGGGAGGAGGGGCAGCCGCGGAAGCTTGGCTGCCGAGAAGGGGAGACCCGAGGGCACTCTGCACCCATGCCGAGCTCCCTTCAGGGGTGGCGGTGAGTCCGACCAGCCACCCTATTATGGGGGCAGCAGCTTGGCCTGCCACGGCTGCTCCCCCGCCAGGCCAGCAAACCACACTTCAGTCCGAGGGGTGACCGCATTTCCCCCTTCTTTTCAAATAAGGGCCAGGATGGCAGCAGCAACAAGTAGCCGAGGCCCAAGAGGCAGTAAGCAATGAGGGAAGCGGGGCTGAAGAGGGAGGTGAGTATGACGGGGATATAAATGTACAATTTAGGGGGCGGTATCTTGCCGTTGCAAGCAAGGGTGGCCAATGTCCAATTCTCGTTGATCTCGGCGGCTATAAGATCCATCTGTTGTTAAAAGTCCCGAATGACAGCGCGTTGCAGGTAGTTGATCTATCCTTGGCAGCGAAGACATTGTAGGAGAGGATTACTTTTTCCTGCCAGAGGCTTACTGTCCAATTAAAAGGCTGATGGCTGGGGTTGGTGAGTGCAATGGGGAGTGTGAGGAAAAGAAGGGTAACGGTTTTGGACAAGAGGAGGCTTGGTGAAGTCATTATGGGAGGAAGATAAGGAGTAAAGCATAAAAGAGGATAATAAACAGAAAGGCGACGGAGAGTAGAATTCGTTGGCCGAGGTTCCAATCTTCTGGTGCGGTAGCGGCTAGACAGATGGCGGAAAATATTATCAAGAAAGCAAAGGTTATGAGGAAGAAATAAAGTATTAAAGGCTGTGGGGGAAGTGAGAAGATCATTTAGAGGATAGGGTTGAGAATGGTATGTTTAAGACAGAAGCTTTGTGGTTTGTAGGAGACTGCTTTATAAACGAAGGAGAATGAGGGCAGTAAATATAGTAATGATAGATAGGAAGATGACAGTGAGGAGGAGTCTTTGTTTAAGGTTCCAATCGTCCAGCGCAACAGTGGCTAGGCCCATAGCGAGGGGTGTTGCTAAATAGACAATGGCTGCAAAGACAAAATCATCTTCTGTTTCCTTAAGAATAACTTTTCTTTAAATACTTAGTAGCATGCAATATTAGAAACCGTTTCCTAAAAGCAAGTTGGCAGGGGAGCTTGGTTGCTGTTAATCTTTCCTGTTATAAAATTACCTTTTATTATTATTATCATCAATTTAGTTTTATATATATATATATTTAAGAATGACCTTTTGGAATTAGCCATTTAATACCTTAATGTAAACTATTGAAGATAAATTTTATCTTTACAGAACACATTCCCTTATGTAAAGTTATCACAATACCTTTTACACTTGCTGCATGCAAATTAAATTTCAAGAGTTTATGAAAAATTAGCCATCTTACTTTAGGACAAAATATGTCTTTTTGCAAAACTTATTACATTTCCGTTAGCATTTTTACAAACTTTTAACCTTTTTAATATTCATATAAGTTTTACATTCTTTATATTATCCTGTGAAGAAAAATAAGTTATTCATTTTAATCTAGGCAAGAACAACTTTTTATGAAGACGTACAGTTAATTTTGTTAATTAAGACAATTTTTTAAATTGTAGATATCTTATTAACATTTAAACTTATGTATTAATATAATAAACTTAAGTATTAATATAAGCGCTTATTTAATTTTTGGCCATTTGAATAGAGCTCTTTTAAAGATTTCTAGTAATTTATATTTACCATCCGGAGGTATCACAATATATGTTGACATTGAACGAACAGACAGACAGACACAGAACAATTACAACACATTAACAGAAATATATAATTTATTTACAGTTGACTCATAATTCTTACTTTCTTGGTATAGCTGCTTTTAAATCCTTTTTTATATAGCATATCATAGATTATACCCTTCAAGATTTCTTCTGGACTTCATGTTGCCTTGAGAGCACGGCGATGGGAGCCGAGGTGTGCGGTGAGATGAGGGGTCGGAGCCGATGGGACTCCGACGGTGGTCGTGGGCCAAAAGAAGGCCCCGACGAGGGGAGGGCGGAACGACGAGCAGTGGAGCAAGGCAAAGGGGAGCAAGCACAGAGGGGAAGAGGCAGAGGTGAAGGCAGGGGTGGATGTGCTCAGGCACGCGCTCCTGAGAGTTTTATTGGCGCCTCTTAATCATAGCGGGTCGGTATAAGCCCCCGACATGGAAGGAGAAAGCCATCCAGCGATTCTCCCAGACCGCCGTGGATCATATGAGGTCACCAAGGTTCAGGAGAGCAATGCAGAGTGAAAAGATAGGGGTGAGAAGAGAGGAGAGCGTAGGGCTATGGTAGGGTTACTTCAGACGTGCAAGCGTGTGCTCCCGAGAAATCCAAGGCTCCTCTTAATCATAGCAGGTTGGTATAAGCCCCCGACATGGAAGGAGAAAGCCATCCAGCGATTCTCCCAGACTGCCGTGGATCGTATGAGGTAGCCAAGGCTCAGGTAGCAGCAATGTTGCACGAGAGAAGTCCCAAGGTGAGAAGAGAGGAGGGCGTAGGGCTGTGGTAGGATTACTTCAGACGTGCAAGCGCGCGCTCCCGAGAAATCCAAGGCTCCTCTTAATCATAGCGGGTCGGTATAAGCCCCCGACATGGAAGGAGAAAGCCATCCAGCGATTCTCCCAGACCGCCGTGGATCATATGAGGTAGCCAAGGCTCAGGTAGCAGCAATGTTGCATGAGAGAAGTCACACGGTGAGAAGAGAGGAGGGGGGGGCCGCCAGGTTATGGAGTGAGGCTGTGGTGGGGTTGCCTTGCCCCACGTTGTGCTGTGGTGGGGTTGCCTTGCCCCATGTTGGGCGCCAGCTGCGGTGGCTTGCTCAGTCGGTAGAGGTGGGGTCTGGCTGCAGACGAGGGGTCAGTCCAGCTCTGGACGAGGGGTCGGTCCCGCTTGGGACGAGGGGTCGGTCCGGCAGCAGACGAGGGATCGGTCTCACAAGGGGTTGCGCGGTTCGGCTGACGGGGTTGCCCGGCGAAGCCGGCGACGAAGGGGTCGCCCGGAGAAGCAGGCGATGAACTGGGGACAAGGGAGGCCAGGCCCTTGTCGGGGGCTCTCAGGACTGGAGGGCGCACGGCAGAAGAACTACCGCGGAGACAAGGTAAACACGCAAGTCCACTTTACTGAGGGAGAGGCAACAGTTTTATAGGGGCTGGGGAAGGCTGATTGGTCGAAGCCATGCCCTGTTCTGATTGGTTGCCGGTGAAAGGTCAGTGGGCGGTACTGGATGGGGGAGGGGTGGTGGTTAGGGATTGGCTGTCGCTGTTGCTGGGGGAAGGGGCAGGGTTTAGGGATTGGTGGCTGCTGTTGCTGGGGTGGAGGGCAGACTGGATTTTTCCGCCCACGCCTGGCTGTTGCTGCTGTCGGGGGAGGGGAAAAGGGCAGACTGGAATTTTCCGCCCTGCGCCTGCGCAGGGAGAAAGAAGAAGAAGGGTGCCGCCCCACAGGCATCATGTGGCGCCATCTGGGAGGAGGGGCAGCCGTGGAAGCATGGCTGCCGAGAAGGGGAGACCCGAGGGCACTCTGCACCCATGCCGAGCTCCCTTCAGGGGTGGCGGTGAGTCCAACCAGCCACCCTATTATGGGGGCAGCGGCTTGGCCTGCCGTGGCTGCTCCCCCGCCAGGCCAGCAAACCACACTTCAGCCCGAGGGGTGACCGCAGCCGAGGCCAGCCTCCTTACTGTGGAGGTGCTCGGGGACCCAGGCCTGGGTGTGGGGAGAGCTCATGCCCCTTTGGCAGCCCCCAGCTCTGCCATTCTGTGTGCCGTGGCCAGGAGCCCTCACGGTGTGCCCCCCATCCTGCATTCCAGCTTCATGGTAGCCTTGTTCAGTCTTAAGCAGGCAAGGCCTTGTCCACCCCAGAGCCCCCTGCCCACACGACTATTCCCTGTAACCCACCACCTCCTTGGGCTCTTCTGAAAAGCACGGACTTTGGAGTCAGAGTGTCCGAGGTGGAAAACACACAGCTGGAGCAGGTCATGGCCTTTGTCAGAATTGTAAACCCTGCATTTTCTACAAGGCAAAAGGAAGCCAGTGATAGCCAGCTCAGGTGGGTGTGTTGGGGTTGAAGAGTTGGTGTGAAGCCTCTAAAGAGCTTTGACTCAGGAGGTCCCTTGGCCCAGTGAGCATGCCAGGGGCAAGGCCCAGCGGAGGAAGAGGAGCGGGCAGGAGAAGGGACCATGAGCTCACCTCGGAGGCTGGGCTTGCTCTCTTGGAGCTGCAGGACTTGAGTGCCAGAACTGCCTGCTCACCATCAATGGGGCAGGGTCAGGTGGCCCAGGAGGGCTCCTTAGCAGGAGTAAGCATCCCGACCCTCAGCACTGGGGGTCTGCCCTGCCTCCATCCTGGGCTTCCCTGCCCCTCACACATCCCCCTGAGCTCTGCTGGAGACGGGGTGGGTTCAGGTGTCCTGGGTCTTCTCAGGGAGGACAGGAGGAGGCAGAGGAGAAGGAGCTCAAGGCTGACCTGCTTTCTCCCCTGCTCAGACTCCCAAGGCTGTGCCTGCCTCCAGGCCCACTCCAGGTTTGCCATCCCCTGGCACATGAGAAAATTAAAAATCAGTAAGAGAGGCTTTTCCAGCCTTCAGAGATTCCCTCTCCATGGTCCTAAGAAGCAGGTCTGCCACCAATTCCTGAGTCCAGAGCCCTGTTTTGAGCAAGGAGCAGGGCCCATCCTAACAATCCACATCTGGGTCGAGGCAAGAATCAAAGAGCAGTGGTAACACACAGCTTCCTGCCACTCCATTCCTACCAAAGGAAAAAAGGGAGCATCTGAGTACATCGCATTCTCATCAGATGCCCAGACATCAGCAAAAAATTATGAGCTCTACTAAGAAAATGGAAGGTACGGCCCAAGAAAAGGAATAGATCAAAGCCCCAGAAGAGATGCAGGATTTGAGAGGCCTCATTGGTGAGATGCACACAAATTTCCAAAATCACATTAATGAGCTGAGGGACAATGTGGCTAAGGAGATAAGTGACAACAAGAAGACATGGCAAGGGTGCGAAGTCACATTTGAAATCTTGACCAGCGAAGTGACAGAGCTCATGGGAATGAAAAACAAAAGAGGGGTGATCCATACCCCATCGGAGGCACACAACAGCAGACTCAAAATGACAGAAGAAAGAACAAGTGACACCAAAGACAGAACAAGTGAAATGGAAGGGAGCAAAGAACAGAGAGTGAGAAGAATGAGAAAGGACTTATCAGGGGCTCAGAGAGTTGGATGACAACACGGGACACAGCCATGTACACATCATGGTCATTCCAGAAGGAGAAGAGAAGGGAAAAGGGGCAGAAAGAGTCTTTGAGGAAAGATGAGTGGAAAAATTTCCCCACTCTCGCAGAAGAAATGAAGTCAGGAGGCCAAGAAGTGCACCATACTGCAATCAGAACAAGTCCAAAGAGACCTCCTCCAGGACACATACTCCTCAGAAGGTCAAATGTCAAAGACAAAAAGAAAATACTCAGAGCAGCAAGGGAGAAGCAAACCATCACCTACAAGGATGCCCAGTAAGACTCCATGTGGATTGCTCTTCAGAAACCATGAAGGCAAGAAGACAGAGGCATGATACGCTTAGGATAGTGAAGGAGCAAAACCGCCAGCCTAGAATTCTTTATCCCGCAAAATTGTCCTTCCATATGAGGGCAATTATAAACCACTCCCAAAGAAACAGAAAGTAAGAGACCTTGCCAGGAAGAGAATCGACCTTAGCAGGAAATAGTAAAGGAAGCCTTAGAACCTGGGATCAAAAGACAGGAGAGAGAGAGGCCTGGAGAAGAGCAGAGAAGAAAGACTAGCAGAATGGCTAACCCAAAGAGTAAGAAGACAGGCAAAAAGAGCATACGACCTAAGAAAACCCAAGAGTAAAATGGTGGAAGTAAATCATGCATTTAAAGCAACATCACTGAAGGTGAGTGGATGAAACTCCCCAATCAAAAGGTACAGGCTGACAGAATGGATTAAAAAAACATGAGTCCTCCATCTGCTGCTTTGTAAACCCAGGGCTGCAAAATGGCTGAAAGCGAAAGGTTGGAAAAAGATACTCCGTGCAAACAATCACCAAAAAGAGCAAGGGGAGCTAGACTGCTCTCAGGCAAAACAGACTTTAATGCAAAACGTTATGAGAGATAGAGAATGTATGAATAAAAGGGACCGTCCACCAGGAAGCAATTAGTTGTAAATATCTATGGAGCTAACCAGTGTAGCCCAAAATACATGGGACAAACTCTGGCAAAACTCAATGGAGAAATAGACATCTCTACGAGGATCGTTGGAGAGTTCAACGCCCCACTCATATCATGAGATAGAACAATTAGACTGAAGAGCAACAAGGAATGAGAGAAGTTGAACGGCATGATCAACAATGGTTGGAGACCTAACAGACATCTACAGAAGGCTGCATCTCAACTCAGCAGGTTCTGCATTCTTCTCAAGTACCCGTGGATCTTTTTTCCAGGAGTGACCACATGTTAGGGCACAGTGCAGCTCTTGATCAATAGAGAAAGACTGAAATGAATCAAAGCACTTTCTGAGATCCAAACAGAATGAAACTGGAAATCAGTCACAAACAGGACCAAAGTCAATTCGCCAAGGTGTGGAGGCTGAAGAACACATCCTTACATAGTCAGTGGGTCCAAGAAGAAATCGCCAGTGAAGTCAGTCTATTTTTTGAGACAAAGAAATATGAGGCAAAGAAATACATCAAAACATAGGGGATACAGAAAAAGCAATCTTGGGAGGGAACATTAGAGCCTTCAATGCTGACATGAAAAACCAAGAAAGAGGTAAACGCAAAGATTGAACTGAGCACCTAGAGAAACTAGAAGGAGAAGAGCAAGCAAATCTCTAAACAAGCAGGAGGAAAGAAAGAAAGAAAGAAAGAAAGATGAGAGCAGAAATAAATGAAATTGAGAACAACCACCACAAACGATAGAGCAAATCAACAAAACCTAAAGCTGGTTCTTTGAGACAAACCCCTAGCCAGACTAACCAAAAACAAATGAGAGAAGATACAAATCATTGGAATCAGAAATGAATGAAAGAGGGGACATTGTGATTGACCCCACAGAAATGAAAAGGATCACAAGAGCATATTATGAGAAGCTGCATGCCAAGAAAGTAGACAACCTGAATGAAATGGACAAATTCCTAGAAATGCACAGACCACCTACACCGATGCTACGAGAAATAGAATATCTTAACAGACCATTAGAGTGAAAGAGATTGAATCCATCATCCCAAATCTCCCGGCCAAGAAGAGTCCGGGGACAGATGGCTTCACAGGTGAGTTGTACCAAGCATTTAGAAAAGAATGAATAAAGCAGATACAACCCCCAGATATTGGTTCCTTTGAGGGCTAAAGAGACCCATGGGAGTTATGGTCATGGCCGATGGGGTTAACTACCAGGGCAGATGGACCCTCTTTGGAAATGGTGTTTATGTGTGATGAATCTGGACTCAGATGGGATCTCCCTTCATAAGACTTTCATGCTAATGTGCTGGAGGTGCAGTTAATGTTGGGGTTTAAGATATATTTAGGGGATTTGAATCTCTGGACTGACAATGTGATAGCCAGGTCCTGAGCCTCAACAGACTCCAGCACCTACAATCTGATCTATTGGACTTACCACACTCAGCTAAGATGGAGTTGAAGAAGGACAACCACCACACCATGGAGCCTAGAGTGATTACAACTGAAAATGGGAGGATTGCATCCAGCATCCAGGTGGAATCTGAGCCTCCTCTTGACATAGAGGTGCAATGGACACAACCAATCCAACGTCCACATAGAAGAGGTGGCATTGGATTGGGAAAAGTGGACATGGTGGACGATGGGTATGGGGAAAGGCAGGAAGAGATGAGAGGTGGAGGCGTCTTTGGGACATGGAGCTGCCCCGGATGGTGCTTCAGAGGTAATCACCGGACATTGTAAATCCTCACAGGGCCCACTGGATGGAATGGAGGAGAGTATGGGCCATGATGTGGACCATTGTCTATGAGGTGCAGAGGTGCCCAAAGATGTACTTACCAAATCCAATGGATGTGTCATGATGATGGGAACGAGTGTTGTTGGGGGGGGGGGGGAGAGGCGGGGTGGGGGGGTGGGGTTGAATGGGACCTCACATATATATTTTTAATGTAATATTATTACAAAGTCAATAAAAAAATATGAATGGAAAAAAAAAAAAAGAAAAGAATGAACACCAATCCTGTTTAGACTCTTCCCAAAAATTGAAGAGGAGGGAAAATGACCCAAGACAGTTGATGAAGCCAATGTCAGCCTAATCCAAAGCCAGGTAAAGATACCACAAGGAAAGAAAATTAGAGACCAATCTCTCTAAGGAACATCAACACAAAAACTCTGGACAAAATACTTGCCAATAGTATCCAAGAGCATATCAAAAGACTTATACATCACAGCCAAGTGGGATTTATTCCTGTGATGCACATCTGGTTCAACATAAGGAAATCAATCCAAGAGGAAAAACACATCATCCTCTCAATCAATGCGGAAAAGGCATTTGACAAAATCCAGTGTCCTTTTTCAGATACAAACTTCAAACAATAGGAATAGAAGGAAAATTCCTGAACATGATAATGGGCATAGGTGGAAAACCTGCAGCCATGATGTGCTCATGGACTGGAAGAATAAATATCATGAAGATGTCAATCTTTCCCAAACCGATTTATAGATTCAATGCAGTACCAACCAAAATTCCAACAGCCGTTTTACAGAATCAGAAAAGGCCATTACCAAATTCATTTGGAAGGGAAAGTGCATCCAAATAGCCAAAATCATTCTGAAAAAGAAGAGTGACATGGAGCAATTTCACTGCCTGGCCTTCAAAGGTACTACAAAGCTACAGTGGTCAAAACAGGAAGGTAACGGCATCAAGATAGACACATCTATCGGTGGAATAGAATTGAGAATAAAGAAAAACACCCTCACCTCTACTATCAACTGGCTTTTGACAAACATACCAAGGCCGTGTAAATGGGACATAATGGGTTCTTTGATGAATGGTGCTGGGGGAACTGGATATCTATAACCAAAAGAATGAAAGAGGACCCTATCTCACTCCCTACACAAGAATCAACTGAAACTGGATCAAAGACCTAGATAGAAAAGCAGATATGAAAGATCTAGGAGAAAACATATGGAAGCATCTTCAAGACCTTGTAGTAGGTGATGGTTTCTGTGACCTGATGCCCAAAGCTCAGGCCACAAGAGGAAAAAAAAATAGATAAAAGGGACCTCCACAAAATTAAACCCTTGTGTACCTCACAGGTCTTTGTCAAAAGGGTGAAAAGGCAGATGACTCAATAGAGGAAGATATTTGGAAATCACATGTGTAAGGGTCTAATATCCAGGATCTATAATGAGACATTTACATCTCAACAATAAAAGGAGAAACAATCCAATTTAAAATTGAGCAACAGACTTGAGTAGACGTTTGTCCAAAGAAGAAATACAAATGGCAAAAAAACACATGGAAAACATGCTCAAGATCTCTTCTGATTAGGGCAACACAAATCAAAACCCACAAGGACTTACCATTTCCCACCTATCAGAATGGCCACTATTCCCAAAGACAGAGAACTCCAAGTACTGGAGAGGCTGTGGAGAGATAGGAACACTTCTTCCCATTTGGCTGGTGGCAATGCAGGACGGTCCAGCCACTGTGGAGGACTGTTTGGCAGTCCCTCAAGAAGTTGAAAATAGACTCGCCATGTGACCCTGTAGTACCACCACTGGGTATATAGACAGAAGAACCGAGAGCAGTGACACGAACAGACATCTGCACATTGATTTTCGCAGTGGCATTCTTCACAATTGCCAGAAATTGGAAACAACTCAGGTGTCCATCGATGGATGAGTGGACAAACAAGCTGGTGAATTCACCCGAGGAAAAGTTAGGCAGCAGTAAGAAGACATGAATTGTCAAGAAGAAGACAACGTGAATGACCCTGGAGGAGATTCTTTTAAGTGAAGTGGGCCAGACATAAAAGGGCCAGTGCCATAGGATTGTGTTATGATGAACCAAATAGACTGTGTAACATACTGTACGATAAAAAACAATTTCTACATAGCCAGTCCATTCAATTGAGAGTTGTACGGTTTTATTCAATTGTGCTTGCTTTTTCTTTTTAAATGATTGCTTCTATCTGCAATTCTTAAGTGGACAAGATAGAGTTCAAAATAATCAAGGCAATGAGAAGCCTCTGGCAGGATTGATGGCACAGACGCCATGTCTGACTTTGGTCTCCTTTCCACCTCATCATGGGCCAGATGGAGACAGCAACCCAGGAGCACAAGTGGGTCTCTGCAGACCACACGGCCCTCCCCCAGCTGTGTGGAGTTGGACTCAGGGTTCTGTTTGTCCCCTTCCTGCTTCTCCCATGTCTGAGTGTGTGCATTCACTCCATGTGAAACCAGACTCCGGGACTCACAGACGTGATGCTGTCCCAGGAAGCTTATGCTAGAATGGATCCTGCTGTGTGGTGAGGAGACTGGGGGTGGGCCCCAGTGACTAGCCTGGGCTCCCCAAAATGGAAAGGACAGAGCAGCGGGCTCTGAACCCAGCTGGGTCTCCCCTGAGCTGGGGCCCAAGCCACCTGCAGCCTTCCCAGGGAGCTGTAGGGGGGACATGTTGGCAGAACGGCATCCAGGGAACAAGGCTATCCAGGAAAGTGGATGGACAGACAGCCATGCAGAGGGACTTTGGTGGGGTTCTGACAGTTGAAGGGCCCAGGGGAAATGACCTCAGGAGGTGACCTCACTTTTTCGGTGACAGAACTTGGAACCCTGGTAACCAGGCACCCAGATTCCACAGGCAGCCCCTTCACAGCTCACTTGGCAGGAGACACTTGAGAGAGCAACATGTTCCCCTGCTGCATTGCGCGACCCCGAGGCTCCAGCCTCAACCAAAGCAGGAATGAATTCCCTTGCCATTGCTTCCGACATTGGCTCAGGCATCAGCCATGGAGCCACTGGCCATCGGCACCCAGGAGGCACCCAGAGGTGACACGGGGTGGCCCAGGGGAGCCAGTTGAGCACAGGCCACAGCTGTGCTCCTCCTGGGGAGCTCCACGTCCATCCTCTTCCCAGGCCGTGGGGGCGTGGACAGGGGGACCACTGCGGGCAGGAGTGGCTGTCAGGGTTGGGGACCTGGAGGGCTTCCCTGTCCCCTGCCAGGTCATGGGTGGGGGTGGGAAGAGGTGGCTTGGGGACATTCCTGTGGACCATGCCTTTCCTGAGCCTCGAGCTCCCCTGTACTCTCCACCGGGCTCAGGGGAAGGCAGAGCCCACCTGGGCCTGCCCTGGGTCCTGGCCTGATGAGGGCCAGCTTCCCCTGTTGGGGAGGACAGGCCCCTCGCTGACGCCCCTCTGCCCGGCCGCCGGGCACCGTGTTCGCAGAGCTCCACACAGGTGGTCGGCGAGGAGCTGGAGGAGGAGCTGGTCTACACCGTCTCTCTGAGGAAGGTGATGGTCCATCCGGGCCCCGGCCAGGGCCGGCGCTGGTTCCAGGTGAGAGCAGGCGCCGAGGGGGGGACCGAGGCAGCCAGGGAGCACCCCGGGCCGTGTTCCACCCTGAACCCCCTGCATGCTCTTCAGGGCTTTCCGACCCGAGTGGCCCCATATCCTGCTTCCCGAGGAACCTGGGACCCCCCCAGTCCCCCAGCACACTGCCACTGCACAGACAGGGGAAGGTCACTGCACATGTGGAGGGGGCGCGGGGAGATGGTCTTTAGTGCAGGATTCCCGTCAGGGCCGGCTGGAGGGTGGGCGTGCCACAGACACGTGCACGTCGTGCTGCTGTGTTTGCCAGTCCCCTCCTCGGCCCCACGTCCCCGGTGGCATCTCCGTGACTGTCCTTGCCCATCTGCTCTGAGCTGTCCAGCTCTCTTGCTGAGGAGGGTTCTCGCTGTCTCCCAGAACTGCCTCCTTGACCTTCCCAGGTAGGAGCTGGGGCCTGCCTCGGCTGCCCAGGATTACAGGAGGGTGGTGGCTCAGAGGACCCTTGCGGCCTTCGGGGCTGCTGGAGCAAAGGTCCTGTCCCGGGGCCCTACCGGCTCTGCTGCTCTGGACACCACCCCCAGGCCCCCAGGCAGTGGTCCTCCCAGCCTCGGCAGAGGCCCCAGGAAAGGGCCAGCTGGGCAGAGGACACGCAGACCTCCCTTTCTCCAGCGAGGGCCAGCTGACCTTGCAGAGGGGCAGTGGCAGGAGACCACCAGCTGTCTTTGTGGGGAGCATCCTTGCAGCCCCTGGCCCTGGCCCTGGCATTTCCCTTCCTTGTTCTGATGTGGGCTCGGGTGGCCAACAGCATCCCCCTGTTCCTCTGGCCCCGTGACAGTACAGTCCAGAAGGTTGTCTCCTGACCAGGAGGGTCTGCAGTTCCCCAGGGTCTGCTCAGACCCTCGGCCCTGCAGGGGTCTTTCTCCCCCAAGGACTCTCCAAGCACCCACCCTTTCAGGTCAGGGGCCTCGCCTTTCAGGTGTTGGCTCACTTGCAGTTCAGTGTGAAGGCTGAGGACCTTTCTCCACTAGGTGCCTGCACGGCCCCTCGGCCAGACGTTGCTCAGGGCTCGGGGCAGCAGGTGGGCCCTGGCCACACCCAGCTGGGTCCAGGCACTGCGTCTGACCACACTGCCCCCTCTGTCCCACCCCAGAGGAAGAACAAGGGGGCCCTCATGAGGGGGGAGCGCTGCACTGTGCGCATGGTCAAGGCAGGCTGCTGGGAGGACCTGGCGGAGTGCCTGCTGCCCACCTTGCAGGAGGGTGACCTCGGCTATGTCCACACCTTCCTGGGGACCTACCGCATGTTCGCCTCCACCGAGCAGGTCCTGGACCAGCTTTTCCACCGGTGAGCGCCCGCCCCAACCAGTGCTGAAACTCCTACTGTGTGTCAGCACCGGGCTGTGGCCAGGCCAGTCAGAGCCCTTGCTGTCCTCATGGACTTTCTGTGGAGTGGGAGGGTCCCTGGGGGCAGCATGGAGGGCAAGGCTGGTGTCTGACCATGCAGCCCCCCTGCCTTCAGCACCCTCTGCTCCCTACTGGGCACCTGGATGGACCAGTACTGGGAGGACTTCCTGCAGCCTCCAGACTCTCCCTGCCTCCAGCTGCTGGCGGCTCATGCCCAGGAGCACCTGCCGGGCTCTGGCCTGCAGCACCGCGCCGGGCTTCTGCTTGCACAGATGAGACCCAGAGCCCACGGAGGCAGAGCCAGAAGGTGAGGGGGCCTCGGGGTGGGGGCACGTGAGCTTGTGGGCCCGGGGCAGGGATTGCACTGGAGAGGCAGGAGCCAGCAGAGGCTGCCCTCGGGCTGTGAGCAAGGCGGAGCCCCAGACATGTCCCCTGGGAGCCTGCGGTGGGGGACACTTTCCTGGGCAGGATCTTCCCCTAGAGGTAGTGGGATCTTCTCTGTATTGGAATGACACCCGGAGCCATTCATGGTGGGGAAACTGCCTCTTGTCCAGCTCCTGTGTCAGCTCCAGAGCCTCTGATGCCTCCAGCGTGACCGGCGGCACCAGTTCCACCCCCTGCAGCCGACACAGGTCCAGAGCCAGAGTCGGCTTCATCACCACCCGGAATGCCAGCTAGCGAGGTGGCGCCAGCGCCTGCCATGCAAATAGAGCCTGATGCATTCCACGCCGTGGCTTGAGCTCCTGAGCTGCAGGTGGCTCCAGCACCACCACAGCTGCCCCCCACAGAGATGGGGCCCGTGCCCTCCCTGGGGCTAGACCATCCGACCTGGTCAGCCGGAGCACCTGCTCAGGAGCTGCAGGCAGCTGCAGCACCATCAGGAGCACAAGCTGCAGAGCTGGAGGCACATCCAACACCTGCCTTGCCGCCGCTCCACGGATCGGCACTGTCCGCTCTCGAGGGAGAGCCTGCTCCTCCAGCAGCGGAAGCGCTGCCTTTCGAGCTGTGGAGGTAGTGCCAGTGCCCCCTCTGGAGGTAGAGCCGGCCCCTTCTGCAGGGGCAGCCCCTGCTGCACCATCTGCACCGCCAGTTGGTGAGGGGGAGGCGGTCCCACCGCCACCTCCAGTGCCACCTGCACAGGTCGCTCCAGTGCCCTCTCTGGAGCTCCAGCCGGTTCAGGCACCTTCAGGATCAATGGCTCTCGAGAGGGAGGCAAGTCTGGCAGCAGCACCTGAGCCACAGCCAGAACTCAGATCAGCAGCAGGGCAGGCTGCCCCCCCACAGCCTTCCTGCCCCTGACCTGGAACCTGTGGGGATGGTCTGCATCAGCAGAAGCCTGAGCTCCTGGCTTTCCCTCCTGAGCTGGTGGCAGAGCAGCTGCCACTCATGGATGCAGTGAGCAGCTGAGCTCAGCAGGGTGGAGCTGGGGGGGATCTTCCTCCCAGGACCTGCCGCCCCAGCCTTCCCCACCTTGATCCCGAATCCTGGGATCTGGGTCCAAGCCCTGGTCCACTGCCAGCCTTGTTCACTGGGCGAGTTTCTTGAGCCCAAGCCCGCACTTGCACCTCTGGAGAGGAGACCCAGGACACTAGCCATCCCTGCCACATGCACTGCTGTGACGATGACCCCGGCCAGGGTCCTGAGGGCCCGCGGGATCTGAGCTGGGGGTGGGTGTGGTTGGCTGACTTGCCCTCCTCCCCAGGAGCTGTTCAAGAAGGTGGTGCCCCACCACTGCCTGGGCTCCATCTGGTCCCAGCACCACCAGAAGGGCAAGGAGCACGTGGCGCCCACCGTGCACGCCGTCATCAGCCAGGTCAACCATGTGGCTGACTGCGTCATGGCCACCTGCCTCGAGGACCCCAGCATGAAGGCCGCAGACAAGGCCAGGGTGGTGGAGCACTGGATCGAGGTGGCCAGGGTGCGTGCTGGGGCCCTCTCTGGACTCCTGGAGCCCCCCCGTGCTCTGGTGGGCTCTCAGCCTCCGGGCCCTGCCCTGCCTGGAGCACAGCCCTCCTCCTTCCTCAAGTCCCGCCCAGGTTCTTCCCTCGGGTGGAGTGTGGGGGTCCTACTCTGGGGCCCCGGCTCGCTCTCAGGGGCTCCGTGGGGGTCTCTTATCCAGAGGGGGGGTCAGCTGAGGGGGCTGGAGTGGGAGCAGGGACTCTCAGACCACACCTCATGGCCCATTCTTTCTCCCTCCCCAGGAGTGCCGAACCCTCCACAACTTCTCCTCAGCCCACGCCATCCTCTCTGCTCTTGAAAGCCACGCGATTGGCCGTCAGAAGAAGACATGGGTGGAAATTTCCAGGTGGGTGGGATTCTCTCCAGGGGATGCTGGGGGGGACCAGGAGCCCCACAGGAGACTGGGCATCGCCCTGCAGGGCACCTGGAAGCAGCAGGATCCGGGCAGGGGCCGGGTGGGCTGGGGCTCCAGGTCTCGGCAGGACCTGAGGTCAGCTGTTGTGCATCAACACTGGTGCCATCCACAATCAGTCACAGTCAAACCAGATGAGAGCATGTCCAGGGTGTGCTGGTCAGTAGCCCGCTCTGTCCAGTGGACAGCTTCCCGTGTCAACACAAGCCGCTCATGAACTAGGAGTGGGGGTCCCCACGTTGCCCACCTGAGAGCTCAGCTTCCAAGCCTATGATGTCCTGCAGTGCTCGGAGCTGCCCAGTTTCAGCACCACCCACCCAGACAGTCTGGGTCCCAGGACCCGGCTACAACACAGTGGGTTGCCCCCTGGATGCTCCCACCCACTCCCATCTTTCTCCTTCCTTCTTGCCCTCTCCCATGGACAGCTTCTGTCTCTTTCAGACACTGTCTGAGATTTTCTCCACTGAGAACAACTCCTCCCAAGGCGGTGAGCTGATCTCCCAGGTGAAGAGCAGGTGGGGGGCCTGGGCTCAGGAGGTGGGCTTGTGAGTGTTTCCCTGGGTGTTTCTTTGCAAACATCCTGTCAGTTCTCTTCTGGAGGAAGATGAAGAGGGATCTGCCTGGTTCCTGGGCAGGTGGGGGGCAGCTGCTGGGCCATAGGCTGGGGTTGGTTCTTGGACGTGATGGGGAGGGGGGGCTGGGATGTTCCAGGAGGAGATGATGAAGCAGCAGGATGAGAAGTCTCCGTCCACGTGGGGGTCTCAGGCCTGTGCGTCGTTACGAATGGCTTGTGTCAGAGAGCTAGGAGAAGTATTTGGGAGATGGGAAACCACAGCGGGTCCTTTCTGACTGAAATTAGAAGCTTCCAGCTAGAAGATGCAGCACAACTTCGATGTCCAGTGTTGCAAGGACATGTGGTCCCAGCCGTGCAGCTGGAGGATGGGGTGCCCCTGCAGGCAGAACATCCCGAGTGGACCTCCAGGAGGGGGTGCCTTTGTGTGAGCCTTGGGCAGCCTTTGGGTTTTCAGTCGTGTGGGCTGGGGCAGGCAGGATCTGCTCAACTAGGCCTCCCAGGACACCCCATTCTCCAGCTCCACGACTGGGATGACACGAGGCCCCCGCACATCCACGCACAGAGGCTGGGAGAAGCGGACAGTTGTTGGCAGTGGCAGGCTGTGGGGCGATGTCAGTGCAGACGAGGCCTCTGACCGGAGGGAGCCGCCTGTCCTGGGGGCCCTGAGTGCATCTTTCCTTGGACCTGTGTGTCCTCCTGTGGAATGGAAGCATGAGCATCCAGCGGTGCCGCGCTCACGGCCAGCTGGCAGGGTTAATGGAAGAAAAGGAATGTGGTCCTGCATTCCCGGTACTCTCCCACCCACCTGGGGCCCATGGCTTTACAGATTTCCAAGTGCCCAATTGGCCTAAGGGTCCATGACCCCAGCGACAATGGGGAGGGGCAGAGGGCCTCACTGACCCCAACCTGCTCAATCCTGACAAGAGAGGAACCCCGATTTTGCCACGCTGGACACCCAAGAGATCAGAAGCAGCAGCAGCAGCAAGAGGGGGTGGGTATGGTTCCTGCCAGGGGCCCAGGGCAGGTGGCCTCCAAGTCAGGGTGGGGCCCTCCTCCCAGTCATCCCTCCTGGGCCTCTGAGCCTGGGGAGACTCCCATCCATGTCTGTTCCCCTGGAAGCGTGAGGGCCAGGAGCCAAGGGAATCCTTGGGGACTACTGGCAGGAAGTCAGAGCAAAATCCTGGAAGAGCCGATGCTGGTGGACTGGGTGGGGTGGGGTGTTAGCTTGTGATGGACAAAACACTGGTGCTGGGAGGTGACTGCAGGGGAGTTGGGGTCCTTGGAGGCTGGGTGGGGAACTTTGGGGTGACAGCTGAGTGCCTGAGCGTGTGCCAGGGTGCTGCTGGGTGGTCCTAGGAGTCTGAACCTGTGGGGTTGTCAGGGTGGGGTCCCAGGGGCACCCAAGAGCCTGTGCTCACCCACCCACCCAATGCCACAGGGTGCCACCCAGGGCACTGTCCCATGCCTGGGAATGTTCCTCAGTCAGTTTTCGATGGTGGACTGCCACGACCTGCACAGGTGAACAGAGAACCTGAGGGGAGGCGATGGAAGCTGAAGAAAGACACATAGTGACAAAGACAAGTTTAGAGGTGGGCCAGGGCTAGCTGATGGCAAAGCCAAGGCCCCAAGCTGGCACCACCAGCTTTATTTAAAGCAGTTAACTAGGTCACTGTTCTCAGAGCAGGGACTTTCGGGGATGAGGTTCTCTGAGGAAGGTTTTCTTAGAGTTTCTTCTTATCAGGACATCAGCTCCTTTCTGCTCACTTGCAGGTACAGACATGGTTGTCCACACCCTCACCTCTCTGTACACATTGATCCTCCCTAGCCACGTGGCTTGAGCCCCACACATTATGTTGGGGACACCTACAGGTCCCCTTTTTATTTTTTGTCTGGACATTGCCTGTGCCTGTCTTAGGTTGGTTTCCTCTGAAGCTTACCCATCATTCACTACCAGCTGGCTATGGACTATTGTGCATGGGGTGCCACAGGAGTGATCAGAGGCCATGCTGAGCCTTGTGTGCACGTTTAAGGTGTGTGGATTCAGTTTGCATGTGTCCAAGTGCTCAGCGGGTTTAGCTGCAAAATAGAGAAAACATGAACCACAACACAAGAACACAGACAATAAGGCCTGCCAAATACCAAAAGCTATGCTGCAACAGGTTCCAAGGATTGAAACCATGTAAAGTATGTAGGAGGTTCTTGGCCAATTGTTTGGGGTCTCTAACTGCCAGATGAGCAGTTTGGAGAGCTAAGATCTCATCATGCAAATATTTTAGATCCATACTAACTTCTTCATGATTCCATACCCTTGTCAGTGCAGTTTCACTGCCATCCAATTCCAGGAAGTTTCATTGAATTGGGCAGAGGTCACACAAACAAATGTGTACTGCAGATGGCATTGTAGCTGTACATGGTACTGCAGTGCCTCCACCTGATCTCCTAAAGAAAGGACCGTTTCTTCCAATGCATTTAATTTTGCTTTCAAATTTCAGTCGATATGTTCCTGATTTTCTAATGCTAGTGAAGTGTTTCTAGCCAAATCATTTACAAAATGAGCTGCCTGAATGCTCTTTGCTAAGGTCAGACCAGAGGTTACAGAGGAGGCTATAATGGGATTGAGGGCAACAATGCCAGCAATGATCAGGCTGAGGGCTCTACAATGTTGTGACTCTAGTGTGTGCTGCATGAGCTACAATGTTCATTCCCCAGGGTCATCACACCAGGGCTCTTCTAGGGTTACTGGGAGCATGACAAAGCTAGGTTGTCAGATGATGAGTAGATCATCATCCCAGGTAGCAGTGGCAATGCAGTTGATAAGGTTACAGAGGGGGGATTCTACCACATAGTAAGAACCCTGAAAGGAAATATTTACATGGCCCACTGAAACTGCACACAGGCTGAGGACACAGGCCTTCTATCCATATCGAAATTGGAGACCACAGTCTGCAGTCCCAGTTCCTGTGAAATTGACATGATGGGTCACAGCAACCATCTGCCACAGCTTATCCTGCAAAACAAACTTTGGAGAAGTGGTGACATTAGCAACAAAACCTCCTGCAGACATATAATGAAAACTTGGATGCTGGGGATCCACATGGTGGCCCAGGTGTATAAAGTACCCAAGCCTCCTGAGATGTTATGAGCACAAGCTGGTACATAAGCACACGAGACCCAAGGAGGAAAGCCCTTAAACTCTAAATTAGTGCTTTTAGAGCAGAGTGGCAAGGGGGGCCAATGGTGCATAGCCACTGGCGTGCCATTAGTGAGTCCCCATTTGCTTACAGTTTGGATGTATTTATAGAGACTCCATGGGCCAGCAACATTGGCTACATGACTGCCTCCATAGGCTTCTGATTTTCCTGCTGGGTAGGTAGACAACCCACAGTTTCCCAGGGAGAAAAACAAAGAGGCACTTTGACAGTGAGGCCACTGTAGTTAAATGGGTTGACAACAGGAGTCTGATATGATCCATCAACAAGCCTCCTATCATGGCTGTGGTTAGTCCCAAAGAGGGTTACAAACAATGTTCCCTAACAATTTTCTGGAAATCATTAAAGTAGCTAAATGTGACACATGAATAGTTGGCCTTTGTGGCACTGCTTACTGCTTTTCAACTAGATGGCCTAAGTAAGAGAAAGGAAAGTCTTTTGAACTTTTTCTGGAGCAATTTGCAGTCCCACTGCATAAGCAGCTGTTGGGTATCTGCAAAAAGTGAAAGCAACTGTTCTTGTGTCGCACAAGTCAATAAGATACCATCCATATAGTGAGTAATATAGGCAGAAGGGTATTTTTCTTGCACTGGGGTCAGTTCCTTAGCTACATAAGCTTGGCAGAGAGCAGGACTTTTGGCCATGCCTTGAGGCAGTACAGCCAAACAGAACTGGCATAAAGGTTGTTGAAAATTAGGGCTTGGCAAGGAAAAGTCAAAACAGGGGTGGTCGGCAGGGTGCAAGGGAACAGTGAAAAAGATATCCTTTAGGTCTAGTACTAAAAGGTGATATTGTAAAGGGACAGTGGTTGGAGATGGGAGTCCAGGTTGTAATGGACCCATAATCTGCATGGTTTTATTTACTATGCACAGATCTTGTAACAACCACCAATTTCCTGATTTCTTTTTAATAACAAAAATGGGAGTATTCCATGGACTAAGAGTTTCACAGAGATAGCTGGCAGCTCTCTGTTCATTCACTAGCATTTCTGCAGCAACTAACTTCTCCTGTGTAAGGGGTCACTGATCCACCCAGACAGGTTCATTGGATAGCCAGACTATGGGTGCTGCAGTTGTCTGGGTTGAAGTATCAGTGACCCCAGCTAAAAATGGGGGTACCCTAATCCCTGTTGAGGAGGAGGAGTCTGAGTATGCACAGGTTCCAACAAACCCTGCTTTTGTTTTCCCAGGTCCTTTTGTGGTCATAGCCCTGTTCTCACATCATTTGCGTAACAGCAGATGATGGGTTAACAAGAAAAGGCCAAGATTAGAAAGAATATCTCATCCCATAAATTAATAGGTAATGCTGGCAGGACAAAAGGCTGAAACCAGCCTTTATGTTTTTCTTCATCTTCCCATTGAATGAGTTGGGCACTACAGAAAGGGTGATGCACGGCACCCACCCCTTGTAAGTTACCTGATGCTGTTTTCACCAGCCAAGTTGCAGGCCAAAGCTGCTGGGCAATGGCAGGTTCATCAGCCCCTGTGTCTATGAGTCCTTCAAAAGCCTTGCCATTTAGATGCAGCATTAGCAATGGCCATTCTGCCTGAATTAACTGAGTACAGTAAGTGGCTGGTGAACGATCAGAGATAGGATGAGTTGAGGCAGCAGGAAGCAAAGTGAGGTGAGCAAGAGCATTATGAGGTTCTAGCACAAAAATAGACATAACAGTTACCACTAAGCAAATTTCTTCAGTATAAGTACGGGTGATTAACGATGGAAGAACAATTATTCCCTTCACAGCCAAATGGGGGAGTCCAAGAATTAGCTCATAGGTAGTTGGGGGCAGGATCCCAGACACCAGTGGGAAGAATCTGGGATCCCGTTTTAGGGTTAATACCCATTGGGTGGTGGGACTGAGTTCCATATTGTTGATACTTTGTTGTCAGGAACTGGAGGCAGTGAACTGGACAGGGCTGTTTCTGAGTGAAGGCTGTGCCACTTCAGGATTGGAATAGGTGGGGTAGTTAGAGCCCCTACTATTTGGCGGGGCTGGGGCCAGCCCCACAAGCCATCTCCCGGGGCCTGTACAGGTTGTCCCAATGCAGTGGTCTTAGACCGGCATTCATTTGCCCAATGCTTGCCTCGCTGGCAGTGAGGGCAAGTGCTAGGTGCTTGTGCTTGTGGATGCAACAGCAAAAGGGGAGAAGGATGCAAAGCCACAGAAGGGCAGTTGTGATGAAAATGGCCTGATTGTTGGCACTGAGAACAAACTGACTGAGGAATTTGGATGGTGGATTTAAGAGCAGACGCTAAAACTGCAGAAGGGCCGATATCTGCACAAAGCCAGATGTAGTCTGTGATGGTGGCAGTTTTTTGAATAAGGTCTGATAGCACTTTTGCAAGCTGCATCAGCATTTTCAAATGCAACCTGTTTCAACACGATGCCCCCAGCTTCAGGATCAGTGATCACTCACACTACCACCTTGAAAAGGCAGGCCACAAAGTCAGCATAAGGCTCATATGGTCCCTGCACGATTTTGGATGATTTTAAGGATTTCTCTCCCTGTGACGGCAATTGTCTCCAGGTGTGTAAGGTGCAGAGGCTGATTTGTTGGTAGGCCTGAAGCCCAAACAAGAACTGCTGTTGGAGAGGGTCATATTGACCTGTGCCAGTAAGCATTTCCATGGAAATAGGCACACCATGTGCTCAATTGCAATCAGCCTGTGCACTAGATTCCTCAAACCAATGACTTTTCCACAATAAATAATGCCCCCCAGGAAGACAGGCCTTAACAAGAACTGTCCAGTCCTTTGGGCAAAGGGTGTCAGTAGCCACGGATTCCAAAAGGGACATGGTGCCAGGCAAAGTAGAACAGTAAGTACTGCAAGCAGTGTGAGACCTGACCAGGATTATTGGAGGTCTGGGTGCTCTACCACATGGAACAATTGGAGCCCTGTGATGTCTTCCCTAGCAAGACATGCCACATGCAGCCCTTGTTGCTGTGGGGACACCAAAGGAGACTCTGCTTCATGTGCCGGCACCACAGGGGCAGAAGAGAGAGTTGCAGCTAACAAGTTCTGATCCTGCACAGACAATTGAGACATCTAGCATTGTAGTTCCCCTAATCCAGAGCCCAAGGGCATGGTCATCTCATCCCCTTCTTCCTTGGGGAAGAAGCAGCTGGAGAGGACTCTTTAACCCTTTATTAACTGTAGATGCTAAAGGCTCAATCATAGGTTGGCCTTCCAACTCCCTCAGAGGATCCAGGGAATCCCTTATTAAGCCCACAAAGTAAAGGAGCTCACTGGCATGCCCTGTGGCCCTTTGGCAGTGTAACAGTCCTGAAGGCATTGACCAAACTTCTGCCATGTCTATTCATTTATGGTGCCTTCATCAGGAAACTGAGAGCAGACCTGTTGCACAAAATCTAAAAATGTTTCCAGTTGTGAGGTAGTCCTTTTGAACCTCTATCAGGTAACAAAGCTATGGGGATAGCTGTTTTAATAATACTGCTTATAAAAATGGCCTGTCTTAACCAATATGTTACAAAGTGATTACAGAGCATAACCAGCTGGGATGAGCTAACAACCTTGTTCTTGCATGAGCATTGCACAAAAAAGAACCCTCTATTGTGCCAAGAGAGTTTGGCTGGTAGTCAATGATGGGTAAGACCCTTAAATTGTGATAAGGGCAACCTAAGACAGGCACAGTCACCCTGGCACTCAAACAAAAGGGAGACATGAAGGAAGTGATGACTTGTTGGCTGAAGAATATAAGACATGGTGTAACCTAGGAAACAGAACAAGAAAAGAATGTTCTTTGTTGAGACTCCCTTGGTCAACAGGACAGAAATGTCTCTGGTTAAGATCTATTGGGTCAATAGGCCAGATTAGTAGAAGGAACAAAGTTGCCTTAAAAAGTTAAAATAAAAATGGCCCATTCCTTGTTCTAATGATAGATAACAATAGTAAATCTGTCTCTGCTTTTTGGACTTTTACTATACAAGCTTTCTGTATGAATATGTAGCTGCATAGAAATAAAATTGTCTGTGGGCATTGACTTTGAGATCCCCTGATCCCTTCTTTCTTCTTATTCATTCCTGATGCCCTTCAGGTTTGATGCAACATGTGGCACCCAATTGGTGTCTGAAGTTTTCTTCCCTGCAGTATTGAAGAACCAGCAGAAAGGACTCCCATGAGGGTCACGATCATTGTCCCCTACGTTTTTGACTCAAGTCTTACTGTAAGTAACATTTCCATAATCATCAGGGTAATGGGAAATCAAACAGGATGACTGGGAGAATATTCTCAGGTTTTGAAAACTTTACTGAAAACCACTGGGGTGCCTGTTAAAATTTCTGAATTGCTTGAGACTTTTGCCTTAGTTAAAAAACACTGTTATTGATTTCAACTGCAGGTACAAAATATCTTAAATTTGAAATGACAGAAATTAGTTATGAAGGTGCTTCACTGAGCCTATCAGAAAAATGAGACTGTTTCCTTGTCTGTTTGGGCTTTATGTCACCAGATTGCTGCCACACTAGATCCTTTGCAATCGGAGGACAGAGACGATGATGAGAATACTATATTTTCTAAAACTGCTGTTAAGTAGAAATCTTGTGATAACAAAACCTTGGTTTGGGATAGGGACAATGATAATGACCCTGATTGTCACATTCCTTTCCAAAATACCAATCCTTTTTTAGATGAAAATGTTGCCATTAATCCTAGTGAAATTCCTGAACTTTATGTTTCACATCCCACTAATATATTGGTCCATGTTTTTCCTGTTTAACCTACTGCTCCTTTAGATCCTCATTTGATTTCTTCAATTTCTCCTCCACAAATTATACTACAGCGAATGGTCCCTTTGGTCTTTTTTTTCTGATAATCCTGATGTGTGGCCTTACATTAACAAGGTTGTGGTGCCTAATCCAACACCACAAATGCCATTGATGTGTTGTCTATTGCAGGGCTCACACCAAGGGGATCCTGAAGCAATACAGTTCTTATCCACTTTTCCTGTTACATTCAAACCCATTCCATCAGATTTAAATAATCCTCAAGGTGGAATAGAGTTTCATCATGAACCAATTCCTTTTAAATTATTAAAAGACTTGAAACAAGCATGCCCACATTATGGGGTTAATTCTACTTATACTTTTGGATTAGTTCAAGGCATGGCTCAGATTGATAGGCTAATACCATGGGATTGGGAAATGTTAGATCAGATGGTATTAAACCCAGCTGAATTTTTACAGTTTAAAACATGGTGGACTGATGAGGCTAATCAGACAGCTCACTGGAATCCTAGTCTCCAACCTCCTGTTCTTACTACAGCCAAGCAACTATTAGGCATAGGGCATTGGGCAGGGGTAGCCAAGCAAGTACAATATGATGACACTGTTATAGTCCAGCTGTGCTTGGCATGCTTGGCTGCATGGAGAAAAATCTCTCCACTAGGGCAGCCTACTCATTTCTTTTCAAAAGTGATTCAGGGTGTCAATAAGCCATATGTTGAATTCATAGCTTGCTTATCTGATATTGTGCAAAAAAACTATTGAAATTCCTGAAGCACAAGATTTGATCCTCTTAACAATGGCCTTTGATAATTCAAATAATGAATACAAAAAGGCTATTAGACCACTCAAGGTGGTAGGAGGATCAGTGCAAGATTATATCAAAACTTGTCAGGACATAGGTTCCACCACACACCAGATGGTGATATTAGCTGTGACAATGAGAGGTAATCAGAGACTGCAAGCTAAAAAAGGTTACTCAAATGTGGCCAGTCTTGAAGCCAAACTCAGCATGTAGATGCAGTGCATTCCCCCCAGCGTGGGACATGACACCTGGGGATGAGCCTCCCTGGCACCGAGGGATCACTACCAAATACCAGCTGAAGATGCAACTAGAAAATGACCTTGAATTAAAGGTTCAACATGGATCAGCAGAATATCCCTGTCTACATATAATAACATGACTTTAAAATGCTGTTTGACCTAATGTAAGGGGGAAATGGAAAGGAGAAATGAGTTTATATGGCTATGAGTCTCTAAAAAAGAGTCTGAAGGTTGTCAGAAGGATTGCTCTTATGCACACCTGAGCAGAGTCTCAGAGACAGATAAAGTAGATGCAACCCCAGGTATTGGTTCTTTTGAGGGCTAAAGAGACCCACGGGTTCTATGGTCATGGCAGATGGGGTTCACTGCCATGTCAGTTGGCCCTTCTTTGGAGCTGGTGTTTCTGCGTGATGGAACTGGACTCAGATAGGATCTCTTCTCACAAGACTTTCATGCTACTTTACTGAAATTGTAGTTGGTGTTGGGGTTTAAGATATATTTAGGGGATTTGAATCTCCGGACTGACAATATGATAGCCACGCCCTGAACCTCAACAGACTTCAACTCCTACACTCTGATTTATTGGACTTACCCCACTCAGCTAACATGGAGTTGAAGAATGTCAACCACCACACCATGGAGCCTAGAGTGCCTACAACTGAAAGCAGGAGGATTGCATCCAGTATCCATGTGGAATCTAAGCCCCCTCTTGACATAGATGTGCAATGGACACAAACAATCCAATGTCCACAGAGAAAATGTGGCATTGGTGTGGGAAGGGTGGCCATGGTGGCTGATGGGTGTGGGGAATGGGAGGAAGAGATGAGATGTGGAGGCATTTTTGGGACTTAGAGTTGTCCTGGGTGGTGCTTCATGGACAATTACAGGACATTGTAGATCCCCCCAGGGCCCACTGGATGGAACGTGGGAGAGTGTGGGCTATGATGTGGACCATTAATTATGAGGTGCAGGGATGCCCAGAGATGTACTTACCAAATGCAATGGATGTGTCATGATGATGGGAGAGAGTGTTGCTGTGGGAGGCGTGGGGGGTGGGGCAGTGGGGTTGAATAGGACTTCATATTTTTGAATGTAATATTTAAAAAAAATGAATAAAAAAATAAAGGAAATTGTTTTAAATGTGGGAAATCTGGTTATTTTCAAAAGGATTGCAGAGTGTATTTTTCTCAACTGCAAAAGAATGGCAGGAGAAAAGCCCCTCCAAGGTATGTCCTCCTGTGTGTCAGAAAGGTTTTCATTGGCTTAATGAATGTAAATCTAAATTTCATAAAAATGGCTCTCCCCTTTCCTCATCAGGAAAACACTTGGCAGGCCTAGCTCAAGGCCCTCAGACAAACAATATGAGCCTACAAGAAAAATACCCAGTCAGCAATGGCCAGCAGCATGCATCCCAGTTTCCGAACTAAGAGCAGCTACTCGAGGGAGTTGCTGCTGTTGATTTACCTTCAACAGAAACTAAACTTATTACTCCTGCTATGGGTATGCAAACTATACTTATAGGTGCAAAAGGCCCATTACCTCCTGAAAGTGTTGGCTTAATTGTAGGTAGGAGTAGTTTAACTATGAAAGGATTGCTAGTACAAATTGGCATTAAAGATAGTGATTATAAGGAAGAAATCCAGGTTATGGAGTGGAGCAAGCTGTTAGTCAAGTACAAGTTACTTGGAGGCAATGTATAGCTCAATTACTACTCCTGCCCTATCACAAAACTTGCACTCTTCCTTTTGATAGAAATGGGGGATTTGGATCTATGAGGAATGAAATTTATTGGCAGACTTTTGTAGGTGATGATCAGCCTGAAGTTACTATTACTATTAATGGAAAAGTGTTTTGGGGACTAATAGACCCAGGAGCTGATATGTCCATCATTGCTAAGAGATATTAGCCTCAATCATGGACATTGCAAAAGGTCCCAACAGTCTTTACTGGAATTGGGACTATGACAGATATTTATCAAAGTACCTCTGTTTTTGATGTATTAGGATGGGCAAAAATCTATGTTACAACCTTATGTGGTTGTTGCAGGGCTTAATCTGTGGGTCAGGGATTTGTTTAGTCAATGGGAAGTGTTTTTACATATTCCTATGCTTTCAGAGCAAGCTAAAACTATTTACAAGGATATGAAGTATAACAATATCAGAAAAAATAATGAATATCAAGGATTAGGTTTCCAAATCCCTTCTGAATCCATAAGGACAAATTTAATGTAGGGGCCATTGTAAAAAAGGACATTACTATCCACATAACTTGAATTATGAATATACCAGTTTGGGTTGATCAGTGGCCCCTTCCCTTAGAAAAACTTAATGCCCTTCACACCCTGTTCAACAGCAATTATCCCAAGGGCATATTGAACCATCACAAAGCCCTTGGAATTCACCAGTATTTGTAATAAAAAAGAAATCCAGCAAATGGCGGATGCTCATGGATCTTAGAGGTGTTAATAAAGTTATGAGCCCCATTGGGGTACTACAACCAGGGGTTCCACAGCCCTCTATGATTCCTAAGAATTCGTCTTTGATTATTATAGATTTGAAAGACTGTTTCTTTACCATTCCTCTGCATCCTTCTGATTAAGAGAAATTAGCTTTCTCTGTTCCTGCTATAAATAATTAATCCCCTATGCAGAGATATCAGTGGTGTGTGTTGCCTCAAGTCATGATGACCAGACCTACCATGTGTCAATTATTCATTCACCAACCCTTACAGGTGCTCAGAGAAAAGTTTCCAAAAGCCATGATTATCCATTATATGGATGATACATTATTTGCATATTCTTCCTAAGACAAGTTACAACAATTATTTTAGTGTGCTGAAAAGGTGCTTACTGAGTATGGGTTATAGATTGCCCCTGAGAAAGTTCAGCAGAATGCTCTTTATTGTTATTTGGGTATGCAACTGGTAAATGGATGTATACACTCACAAAAGATAAAACTAAGAAGAGATAAATTGAATACTTTAAATGATTTTCAGAAACTTTTAGGGGACATTAACTGAATTTGATCTACTCTGGGAATCCCTAACTATATGTTGCAGCATTTACTCCAGACTTTGGAAGGGGACTCTGACTTCTTGAGCCCAAGGAAATTGTCCTTAGAGGCAGAGGAGGAATTAGCTTTCATTAACTCAAATAGACCCTGATAAAACTATAAATTTGGTTATCTTTTCTACCTCACAATCTCCAACTGCCTTATTTTGGCAAGATGGCATTTGGGAATGGATATTTATTCCTAATAATAAACAAAAAAGATTGCAAACTTATTTACAGAAACTTATTTCTATCATTGCAAAAGGTCGATTATGGCTCATGCACCTTAACAGGACTGATCCTGATCAAATAATATGCAGCCTGTCTAATGATGAAATTAAACTTCTTTATGCTACAAATACACAATGACAAATTGCCATTAGTGATTTTAAGGGAGTTATTGATAACCATTATCCCACTTCTAAGCTATTAACATTTTTACCAAGAACAACTTGGATTTTACCAAAAATAGTTAAATCTGTTCCAATAGAAAAAGCACTTACTGTTTTCACAGATGGTAGTAGCAATGGTAAAGTGGCTTATGTCACTCCCCTTGCAGAAGAAGTTTGGCAAACACTACATACTTCTGCACAACGTGCAGAATTATCAGCTGTTCTTATGGTCCTACAAACTTTAAAGAGCCTCTTAATATTATTTCTGATTCTGAATGTTTGTTTGACAGTTATTCAAATTGAAACTGCTAATGTCTCTGTTACCGATGAACTTTCTCAAATGTTCCTGCAACTGCAGGCACTCATTCATCAATGAGTAAATTCTCTGTATATTACCTATATTTGATCACATTCTGCTTTACCCAGACCCTTGTCTACATGTAATGCACAAGCTGATATTCTGGTAGGGTCTGTACATGATGCCGCCAAATATCATACTCTTATTCATCTCAACACTAAGGGTTTATGACATAAATTTCTATCTTTAACAAAACTGCAAGTGCAAGATATTGTAAGGCATTGTTCTACCTGTGGCCCTCTCGAAAGGCACTAATCCCTGAGGGCTGGCTCTGAATCAGATCTGGCAGATGGATGTTACGCATGTTCCATCTTTTGGTAAATTGCAATATGTTCATGTTTGTATTGACACTTATTCTCATTTTCTCTGGGCAACAGCGCATAGTGGGGAAAGATTTTGTCATGTTCATTCACATTTGTGGTTTGCCTTTGCAGTCATGGGATGCCCTGTACAAATTAAAACTGATAGTGGTCCAGCTTATTCTGGTAAACAATTTGCAAAATTTTGTTCTCAATATTCCATTGTTCATATCACAGTAATTCCCTATAATCCTACAGGTCAAGCCATAGTTGAATGGTCACATCATACCCTTAAACAAATGCTGTTAAAACAAAAAGGGGGAGATGATGGCATTATAGAACCAAAGGATCAACTGACAAAGGCTTTACTTACTTTAAATTTTTTTAATGTATATGATTCGATTACACTGGCTGAAAGGCATTATACTTTAAATAAAGAAAAAGTTTTATCTGGCCAAACTGAATATCAGCCAGTATACTGGAAAGATGTTTTGACTAACACTTGGCATGAAGGGAAAGTTAAAGTATGGGGGTGAGGATATGCTCTTGTAATTACAGGAGACAAAGAACAAATTTTGTTACCAACATGGCGGATTAAACCATGGACAGAGAATGAGACAGAGTGATGCTTCACCTCTTCCTGACAACACCAATGATCCTGGGTAATGTAGCTGAACCCCATACTTATTGGGCATATATACCCAATCCACCATTGTTGAGAGCTTTATCATGGGCAGATTCCCCATTTCAAGTATTTTTAAATAAAGCTTATATGTTCCCAGGACCTATAGATCATTGATTGCCTTTGAAACCTGAGGAAGAAGGAAGAATTTTAGTAAATTTAACCCTTCCTTTTGATGATCATCCTTTATGTATAGGAAAACAGCTTCCTTGTATGAGAATACAGAATCGCACTATTATCATTACTAAAGCCAATGGTAATAAATTTCTTATTACTGCATTTCCATCCTATAATGGTTCCCTGCCATGTTATAAAATTACAGTTGTCCACCACAAGAACAAGGTGATGAAGAAAGATGGCAAGATTACCATAAGGGAAGAGAAGTTGTCTCTTAATGTTTCCTATGGAATGGTATGGGACAGTGCCCCTATGAGGTACCCCACTAATAATAGTGGCAGCTTTACATGGTACAGAATGAACAATAGTCATCTTAGTGCTAATGGACAACATCCTTTTTCATGGTCCATGAATGAAAAAACTATATTTACTAATAGATCAGTTATTTGGAAAAACAAAGGAAGGTGTTTACCTTCCCAATGGATTAATAGTACACCAATTGTTCAGAGAAATTTATGGAAAGTATTTCTTGGACTAGCCCCCACTTATGAATGGCTCAGGAACAAGAACAACACTGGGCAATTTCTTTATTTTAATCAAACATATCATTTCAAGACATACATATGAGATCCCTACATTTTTGTGACAGGAAAATTAGAAATTAGAAATCAAAACCTGTTTTGTAAAAATTGTACACTATATACTTGTATTTCTGAGACTATTTTACAGGAAAATGAAACTATCATGGCTGCTCAGAGAAGAAAAGGAGTATGGGTTCCAGTGTGGATGACCCGGATGTGGCAGTCATCACCTGAAAGTCAATTGCTGTTACATCTCGCACAAGCATATATAAAATGAACAAAGCGAATAACAGGACTGATGATTGCTGGACTATTGGGACTGACTGGAATAATAACAGCTGCTGCCATGGCTGCCATTGCATTGAATGAAACAGTTCAGACATAGCAATATGTGCATGATTGACATAAAAACAACAGTGACTTATGGCATAGTCAAGAGCATATTGATGAGCAGCTTAATAATAGAGTTAATGATTTAGAATCTACTATATTGCATACTGGAGATCAAATGCATAATTTAAACTTGTTGAGAGGACTTAAGTGTGGTTGGAATGAAAGCAACTTCTGTATTACACCACTTGTATATAATTCTTCAGAGATAGAATGGGAAAAAATCATTTATTGGGCCACAAAACAAATATTTTATTAGAAATTGTTGAATTGCAAAGGAAAATATTAGAATTATCTCAGAATCAGATACATGTAGCCACTGATAGATGTTTTTTTCTGATTTAATTTCTCATGTTATGAAGCTTAATCCTGTAAATTGGTGGAAATCACAGCATTTTGTAACATCCTTAGGAATAGGGATGGCTGTTTTACTAATACTGCTTATAACAATGGCCTGTCTTAACTGATATGTTACAAAGTGATTACAAAGCACTGACCAGCTGGGATGAGCCAACGACCTTGTTCTTGCATGAGCATTGCAAAAAGAGCCCCCCTAAATATTGTGCCAGAAGAGCTTGGCTGGTAGTCAATGATGGGTAAGACCCTTAAATTGTGATAAGGGCAACCTAAGACAGGCACAGTCACCCTGGCACTAAAACAAAAAAAGGGGCATGAAGGAAGTGATGACTTGTTGGCTGAAGAAAATAACACATGGTGTAACCTAGGAAACAGAACAAGAAAAGAGTGTTCTTTGTTGAGACTCCCTTGGTCAACAGGACAGAAATGTCTCTGGTTAAGATCTGTTAGGTGAACAGGCCAGATTAATAGAAAGGACAAAGTTGCATTTGAAAGTTAAAATAGGAGGGAGGGGGAAGTAAGATGGTGGCTGACTGAGCTTGCCTTTCGGTCTCTCCTGGGAAGAGGCAGCTGGGCGCCACTGGAGGTTCCCCGAGAACAGGCTTTTTTGGGATTTTTGCAGGGCAGGAAGTGTCTGGACATCGATTTGGAGGGAAGGTAATGGAGAGGATTGGTCTATAAGATATAATTTGGGTTCTATTGCCCGGAGGTGAAACCTGCACAGGGGTTGCCCCCTCCTTGGGGGTGGGTGGAGTCACGGTATCACCGCTGCCGCCACATTTTTTGGTGGCTCTGCAGTGCTGGGGAATTCGCGAGTCCTGGGCTGGCTGTTGGGCTGATGGGACGGGACGCCTTTGCGGATAGATTTGGGGAGACAGATGGTGTTTTGTGGTGAAGCGGGGGAATTTTTGATTGCGGACACAAGTAATAGCGCTTCTGCCTGGAGCCCCGCCCCCACAAGCCTGGCTGCCGATCTGCAATGGAATTAGATTGTTGACAATAAAGGGACATAATTGGGAGGTTGTTAAAGGGTGCGGCGAGGGAGGGGGACACATCTGGTAGCCGATTGGGGAATATTTTGTGAAGCTTGGGAACACCGGTTTTGTCGGAGTTTCCAACTGGAGCCCCACCCACCAGCCGGACTTCTGATCTGCGCCATTAAATTGGCCGCGGTGTAGAGGCGCCCTCAGGCGGCCGTTGTGTAGAATCACAGGGTGGGAGCTGTCCAAAAGCTGAATTGATGATATATCCTAATATAATAAACTGAGTAAGTGAATTGCAGGGTTCAGACATAATATAGAATTTGCATATCTGACTTCCCCCATAGGGCGGGCACCCAGCTGCGGGGATCCCTGAGGGCTGTGTTACACTGCGGGGCTCCTAGGCTTCCTGTTGACCAGATTTGAGGTGGCCAGGTCTGAGTCCCCTAAATTCTGGTGGCCCACACCCCAGAGACTCACACCTCTTGAGTCTTCAATATCTCAGACTTTCCACCCCTGAATGCATCATGCCCTGAGGTCCATCTGAGGTCCTTGAATGCCCTAGCCTTCAACGTTTGCATTTTTTCCTTATTGTTTCATTTTGTTTTGTTTTTATTTTCATTTAATCTTATTTTTTACTTTTTTTAATGTCTTGATTGCTAATATTGCATTATCCCCTAGTCTTTTCTCCCAGCGTATCCCCCAAAGTCCTTTTTTTTATTCAGTTATTTAGGGTTTTTTTGTTGGTGTAGTTCCTGTTGTAATTGTGGTTTGTGTATATATATTTTTGTCTTCCCCCTACTTGTTCCCGACCCTTTGCCCACCCCCTTTTTCTTTCTTTCTTTCTTCTCTTCTTTCTTTCTTTTTTTTCCTCTTTTTCTGTTTTCTCTCTCCCTCTTGTCCCTCATTTTCTACTTATTTTATTTTAACTCAATTATATAATAGGTGGTACAGGGAACACCTCACAGTTGCTGGGTTTTCTCATCCTCCACTCCCTCATTTCTGTGTGAACCGATTTAGACTACCTACACTCTCCCCTTTCCCCTACATCTTGATATCCACCATCATCTACTGTCTCTCCTATATTCCACCTCCCACCTCCCTTTCTTTGATCCACAAAGTGTCTAACTCTTAATTCCTAATACCTTTGTTTTGTCTTCTGTCTGTTATCCACTCTTGAAACTATTACCTTTCTTTTCTCTTTCCCTCTCTCATGAAAACAATAGCTTTCTAGCTCATACCATATTCCTCCCATATTCACGCATCTACCTCATAATAGGTACTCTACCCACTGCTATAACTCTACACAATTTACATGAATTTAACCTCCATCCTCCCAGATCTCATATTCTTGCTTTGTTAACATATATCACCAATACTACTTTATACTTTTCCCTTGCTTACACAATTGCCTTTCCCCAGCACTAATACTTTCCTTTAAAGTGAACTTAATCAGCAACAAGAAATTAGAATAAGAAGAACAAAGGGACAAAGAGAAGATATAACATTTACACAAAAACAACAGCTAATTAATCTCCAAGACTAGACAAAGAAGTTAAGGAACTGATTAAACCTGTCAAGATAAAATGATGACCAGAAAGCAACAAAAATCTACAAACCAAACCAGTAATCAGGAAAACATGGCTGAATCCAATCAACAAACTAAAAATCAGGAAGGGGAGCAGAACTTCGCACAAGCAATGAAAGATCTCAGAACATTTATCACCGACAAATTTGATGAAGTAATGAAAGAGGTTAACAACATGAAGACAACACTTGAAGGGGAAATTGCAGACATACGCAAAAACATAACAGATATGATGAGAATGAACACTACAGTTCAAGAAATCAAAAATACACTTGCAGCAAATATCAGCAGACTAGAAGAGGCAGAGCAGAGAATTAGTGATGTGGAAGACAGTACATCAGAAATCAAACATATAGTAGAAGGGGTCGATAAAAAGATAGAAAAAATCCAGCTAGGACTTAGGGACCTGAATGACAATGCAAAACGCTCAAGCATACATATTATAGGCATCCCAGAAGGAGAAGAGAAGGGAAAGGGGTCAGAAGGAGTATTGCAGGAAATAATGGCTGAAAACTTCCCAGATCTACTGAAAGAGACAGATGTGCATATCCAAGAAGCACAGCGCACCCCAGTCGTCATAACCCCAAAAAGGCCCACCCCAAGACATATACTTGTCAAATTATCCAATGCTCAAGACAAAGAGAAAATCCTAAAAGCAGCAAGAGAAAAAAAACCGTCACATACAAGGGAAGCTCCATAAGATTAAGTGCTGATTTCTCATCTGAAACCATGGAGGCAAGAAGGCAGTGGTATGATATAGTCAAGGTACTAAAGGAAAAACATTTCCAACCAAGAATACTCTATCCAGCTAAACTAGCATTCAAACATGATGGAGAGTTCAAAATATTCATAGATAAACAGAAACTGAAAGAGTATACCAACAAGAAACCTCCCCTTCAAGAAATTCTATAGGGAGTTCTGCAGGAAGAAAGGAAAAAAAAGGACAGGCAAAGTTGGAGGAGAGTATAAGAGCAACAAAAAAAGACAAAAATAGAAGGGAAAAAAACAAACAAAATATGACAAACACAAATCCAATCAAAATATGGCTAACACAAATAATTCCTTGAAAGTAATAACACTGAATGTCAGAGATTAAACTCACCTATCAAAAGATTCAGACTGGGACATTGGATAAGGAAATATGACCCACCCGTACGCTGTCTACAAGAGACACATCTTAGACCCAGAGACGCATGGAGATTGAAAGTGAATGGCTGGAAAACAATCATACAAGCAAACAATAACCAAAAAAAGGCAGGAGTAGCTATATTAATATCAGATTAAATAGACTTTAAATGTGAAACAATTGTGAGAGACAAAGAAGGATACTACATTTTAGTGAAAGGGAAAATCTGTCAAGAAGATCAAACAATCATAAATATTTATGCTCCTAACAAGGGTGCCCCTAAATACGTGAGGCAAACACTGGAAAAACTAAGTGAAACAATAGATTCATCTACAATTATAGTGGGGGATTTTAATACACCACTATCAACTCTGGACAGAACATCTCAAAAGAGAATCACTAAAGAAACAAAACATTTGAACAGTATATTAGAGGAGCTGGATCTAATAGAAATATATAGATGATTACACCCAAACACAGCAGGATATACATTTTTCTCAAGCGCACATGGAGCATTCTCCAAGATAGACCATATGCTAGGCCACAAAGAAAGGCTGAATGAATTCAGAAAAACTGAAATCATACAAAACAATATCTCTGACCACAGTGGAGTCAAGCTGGAAATTTGCAAGGGACAGAGGCCCAGATTTCAAACCACGATTTGGAAATTAAACAGCACACTGTTAGAAAAACAGTGGGTCAAAGAGGAAATCTCAAAAGAAATCAATGATTACCTTGAAACAAATGATAATGATAACACAACATACCATAATTTATGGGATGCAGCAAAAGCAGTACTGAGGGAAATTTATAGCCACAAATTTATATATCAAAAAAGAAGAAAGAGCAAAAATTGAAGAACTAACTGCACATTTGAAGGAATTAGAGAAACAACAACAAAGTAACCGAACAGGAAGAAGAAGGAAGGAAATAACAAAGATAAGAGCAGAACTAAATGAAATAGAAAATAAGAAAGCACTTGAAAAGATAAACAAGACCAAGAGCTGGTTCTTTGAGAAGATCAATAAAATTGACAAACCTTTAGCGAGACTAACATAGAAAAAAAGAGAGAAGATGCAAATACACAAAATAAGAAATGAGAAAGGCGATATCACCACCAACCCCACAGAAATAAAGACTATCATAAGAGGATACTTTGAAAAACTATTTCCAACAAAAATAACAATTTAGAGAAAATGGACAAATTCCTAGAAACACATAAGTAACCCATATTGACGAAAGAAGAAATTGATGATCTTAACAAACCAATCACAAGCAGAGAGATAGAATCAGTCATTAAAAATCTCCCGACTAAGAAGAGCCCAGGGCCAGACGGCTTCACAGGTGAATTCTACAAAACATTCCAGAAAGAACTAACACCAATCCTGCTGAAACTATTCCATAAAATCGAAACAGAAGGAACATTGCCGAACTCCTTCTATGATGCCAACATTACCCTAGTACCAAAGCCAAACAAAGACACCACAAGAAAGGAAAATTACAGACCAATTTCTCTAATGAACCAAGATGCAAAAATACTTAACAAAATACTTGCTAATCGTATTCAACAACACATTAAATGAATTATACACCACGACCAACTGGGATTTATTCCAGGTATGCAAGGTTGATTCAACATAAGAAAATCAATCAACGTAATACACCATATAAACAGATTGAAGGAAAAAACATCACATGATTATATCTATAGATGCAGAAAAAGCATTTGACAAAATACAGCACCCTTTCTTGATAAAAACACTCCAAAAGATTGGAATACAAGGAAATTCTTGTATCTGGCAAGAACCAGATATAAAAGGCATTCAAATTGGAAAGGAAGAAGTCAAAATTTCCTTATTTGCAGATGACATGATCCTATACATAGAAAACCCTGAGAGATCTACAACAAAGCTTCTAGAACTCATAAATGAGTTTAGTAAAGTCACAGGTTATAAGATCAATGCGCAAAAATCAGTAGCATTTCTGTACACCAATAATGAGCAAGATTAGGAGGAAATCAAGAAACAAATACCATTCACAATAGTAAATAAAAAAATCAAATACTTAGGAATACATTTAACTAAAGAGGTAAAAAACTTATACACCGAGAACTATACAAGACTGTTCAAGGAAATCAAAGAAGACCTAAATAAATGGAAGATTATTCCTTGTTCTTGGATAGGAAGACTGAATATTATTAAGATGTCTATCCTACCAAAACTGATCTATACATTCAATACAATCCCAATAAAAATCAACACAGCCTTCTTTAAGGAACTAGAAAAACTAACTATGAAATTTATTTGGAAAGGAAAGAGGCCCCGAATAACCAAAGACATATTGAAAAAGAAAAACGAAATTGGAGGAATCACACTACCTGACTTCAAAACATACTACAAAGCTACAGTAGTGAAAACAGCATGGTATTGGCATAAGGAGAGACACACAGACCAATGGAATCGAATTGAAAGCTCTGATATAGAACCTCAGATATATAGCCATATAATATTCGATAAAGCCACCAAGCCCTCTCAACTGGGAGAGGGTGGCCTATTCAACAAATGGTGCCTGGAGAACTGGATAGCCATATGTAGAAGAATGAAAGAGGATTACCATCTCACACCTTATACAAAGATCAACTCAAGATGGATCAAAGACCTAAATATAAGAGCCAAGACCATAAAAACCTTGGAAATCAGTGTAGGGAAACATCTACAGAACCTTGTAATAGGAAATGGATTCATGGATATCACACCAAAAGCACGAGCAGCAAAAGAACTAATAGATGAATGAGACTTCCTCAAAATTAAAGCCTTCTGCACCTCAAAGGAATTTGTCAAGAAAGTAAAAAGGGAGCCCACACAGTGGGAGAAAATATTTGGCAACCATATATCTGATAAGAAATTTATAACTTGCATATATAAAGAACTCCTATTTCTTGAAAATAAAAAGATAAACAACCCATTTAAAAAATGGGAAAAAGATTTAAATAGACACTTCTCCAAAGAAGAAATACAAATGGCTAGAAAGCACGTGAAAAAATGCTCCAAATCTCTAGCTATCAGGGAAATGCAAATCAAAACTACAATGAGATACCATCTTACTCCCATAAGATTGGCAGCTATGAAAAAAACAGAAGAATACAAATGCTGGAGAGGATGTGAAGAAAGGGGAACACTCATCCACTGCTGGTGGGAATGCAGAAGGATTCAACCATTCTGGAGGACAGTTTGGCGGTTTCCCAAAAAACTAACCATAGATTTGCCATATGACCCAGCAATACCACTGCTGGATATATACCCAGCAGAACTGAAAACAAGGACACAAACCGATATATGTACACCAATGTTCATAGCAGCATTGTTCACTATCGCCAAAAGTTGGAATCAACCCAAATGCCAAATGCCCATCAACAGATGAGTGGATCAATAAAATGTGGTATATACACACAATGGAATACTACTCGGCTGTAAGAACTAATACAATACAAACACACGTGATAACATGGATGAATCTTGAGAATCTTATGTTGAGTGAAGCAACCCAGGCATTGAAGGACAAATACTACATGACCTCAATGATATGAAATAAGCAAGCTGCCTCAGAGAGCTAGAGACTGAACGATAGGCTTACAGGAAATTGGGGGGTGGAGGAGGGATGTGAGCCGACATCTGCAGGGGTGGAATTTATGATGAGCTGGCGGTAAGTATGAACACAAAGAAGAGATAAAATGGGGACAAGGGGTTGCCTTTGGGTGGGGCTTTGCGGGTTTGATGGGGGCTGGGGATGGGCGGATGGGTAATATTGCCCAAAAAGTCGGGGGAGGGAGGGGAAGCATACGAACATAGGCGAGTGTCAGGTGTTGGTTGAGAGTAAAATGCTGAGAAAATTGTATCAAAATATAATTAAGAGGGTTACTTGTTTAGGATGCTCGGAGGGGATGGTCTGATGCAGGACGGGCTCCTGGGAAATGTCTGAATGCTCATTTTGCCAGAGTGGGTGGACCATTGGGTAGAGACCCAAGTAGTGAGAGTGGGGGTGGACCTACATCCTGGGGAGGACTAATGCCATCAAATAGAGGGAACCGTATCTCTCGAAAGAAAGGGTGGCTCTCAGGGCATTGGGGCAGTTGAGCAAGTTGGGCCCTGAACACTGTTGCAAGTGTCTCTGGACGTGGGTCCTTGGGAAATGGAGGTTGGCTGTCACTGTGGGCACCAAGGGGATGGGAAAATGGATGTTAAATGTGTGGAAGCAAAGTAAATGTGAGGTAAGAGAGGAGTTTCACGAGAGTGCACAGGGATGGATATAAAACATGTAATATTACACCATAAACATATAGGGGATGACAGACTAATAATGCAAACCATAATGTAAAACATAGGATAACTAAAAATTTAGAAAACTGTATATCCTAAAGTATGGACCACAATGTAAGCATGGATGTCGCCTTGTTTGAAAGCTATTGTCTCAGAGTCTGTACATCACTTTAAGTAAATATGATATGAATAAGTTATAAGAATATCACTGTGGAAGGGAAAAGGTTCTATGGTGGATGTGTGGGAGTACTGTATATTGTATATATGAATTGCTGTGGTCTAGAGCTCTTGTGAAGAGAAGTTCAATAATTAGGAAAAAAAAAAAGAAAAAGATAGGATGTAGAATTTTTCCAAGTCAACATGTATTCTGTATCTGACCTTTAAACCCATCGCCTTATCCCATTTTGCTAGTAAGGGATCCTGACATTATATTGGGCTTCAATTTTCGGGAGGTTTTGGATCACAGAGTGGTTCAGCAGTAGCGGCGGAGGAATACTGGTATAGGACACTATTGACAGGTGATATAGGGCTGACAGGGAGCTATACAGGGCATATGTCCAGGGTGCATGGTAATGTTTGGATATACTCATAGTGGCAACAATTAAAAACTAAAGCTGGGGAGGTACTGGGTTCCTGGCCGGGAGCAGCGGCAGTCCCCCAGGTGCAACAGTAAGGACCAGGAAGGAATGAGGGTCCAACAGTGAGAGCATGATACTAATGACTATGCTTGTGAGCCTATATGCCTGAAATAAGAACAAGGCCTAGAGCAGCACTGTGCCTGGGAATTTCCTCCTGAGAGCCTTCATGTTACTCAAATGTGGCCAGTCTCGAAGCCAAACTCTATGTAAATGCAATGTCTTCCCCCCAGCATGGGATATGACACCCGGGGATGAGCCTCCCTGGCACCGAGGGATCACTACCAAGTACCAACTGATGACGCTACTGGAAAATGACCTTGAATTGAAGGTTCAATGCGGATCAGCAGAATATCCCTGTCTATATATAATAACATGACTTTAAAATGCTGTTTGACCTAATGTAAGGGGGAAATGGAAAGGAGAAATGAGTTTATACGGCTACTAGTCTCTAAAAAAGAGTCTGGAGGCTTTCAGAAGGATTGTCCTTAAGCACAACTGAGCAGAGTCTAAGAGACAGATAAAGTAGATACAACCCCAGGTATTGGTTCTTTTGAGGGCTAAAGAGACCTATAGGTTCTATGGTCATGGCAGATGGGGTTTACTGCCATATCAGATGGCCCTTCTTTGGAGCTGGTGTTTCTGCATCATGAAACTGGACTCAGATGGGATCTCTTTTCTCAAGACTTTCATGCTACTTTACTAGAATTGTAGTTGGTGGTGGGGTTTAAGATATATTTAGGGGATTTGAATCTCTGGACTGACAATATGATATCCAGGCCCTGAACCCCAACAGACTTCAGCTCCTACAATCTGATTTATTGGACTCACCTCACTCAGCTAAGATGGAGTTGAAGAAGGACAACCACCACACCATGGAGTCTAGAGGGCCTACAACTGAAAGCAAGAGGATTGCATCCAGTATCCATGTGGAATCTGAGCCTCCTCTTGACATAGAGGTGCAATGGACACAACCAATCCAAGTCCACAGAGAAAAGCTGGCATTGGAGTGGGAAAAGTGGACATGGTGGCTGAAGGGTATGGGGAATGGCAGGAAGAGATGAGAGGTGGAGGCACCTTTGGGACTTAGAGTCGCCCTGGATGGTGCTTTGGGGCAATCACTGGACATTGTAAATCCTCCCAGGGCCCACTGGATGGAATGTGGGAGCGTATGGGCCATGATGTGGACTATTGACCATGGGGTGCAGAGATTCCCAGAGATGTACTTACCAGGTGCAATGGATGTGTCATGATGATGGGAGTGAGAGTTGCTGGGGGGGAGTGGTGGGGTGAGGGTGGTAGGGTTGAATGGAACCTCATATTTTTTTAATGTAATATTTTTACAAAATCAATAAAATAAATAAATAAATAAATAAATAAATAAATAAATAAATAAATAAATAAAAGAAAGTTAAAATAAAAACTGGCCTGTCTCTGTTTCTAACAATAATATAACAATAGTAAATCTGTCTCTGCTTTTTGGTTTTTTTCTACACAAGCTTTCTGTATGAATATGTAGCTGCATAGAAATAAACTTGTCTGTGGACATTGACTTGCAGATCCCCTGATCCCTTCTCTCTTGTTATTCATTCCCAATACCCTTCTGGCTGGATGCAACAGTGCTGCAAGCCATTTTTAACTCTTCCAGCAATTTGAAAGGAATGGGGTCATGACAGTGTGAGACCTGACCAGGATTATTGGAGGTCTGGGTGCTCTACCACATGGAACAATTGGAACCCTGTGATGTCTTCCCTAGCAAGACATGCCACATGCAGCTCTTGCTGCAGTGGAGACACCAAAGGAGCCTCCGCTTCATGTGCGGGCACCATAGGGTCAGAAGAGAGAGCTTCAGCTAACAAGTTCTGATCCTGTACAATAATTGAGACATCTGGCATTGTAGTCCCCCTAATCCAGATCCCAAGGGCATGGTCATCTTGTCCCCTTCTTCCTTGGGGTCCTTAGCAGTAGCTAGAGAGTATTCCTTAACCCTTTATTAACTGTGGATGCTAAAGGCTCAACCATAGGTTGGCCTTCCAACTCCCTCAGAGGATCCAGGGAATCCCTTATTAAGCCCCACAAAGTAAAGGTGCACAATGGCACACCCTGTGGCCCTTCAGCAGTGTAATGGTCCTGAAGGTATTGACCAACCTTCCACCATGTCTCTTCATATATGGTGCCTTCATCAGGAAACCAGGGGCAGGCCTGTTGCACAAAATCTGAAAACATTTCCAGTTATGAGGTAGTCACTTTTGAACCTCTATCAGCTAACAAAGCTTTCAACATTTGCACATACAAACTATGCTGCGGTGAACAGTGATTCCCCATTTTTTACACCCAGCGCTTTCTCCCTGTGCTTACCACTCTTCACAGGGACTCCTCTCCTCATGCCATTCCTCTGTACTCAGGTCCCTGTTTGGGTGCCACTTGCTGTGACTTGTGCTGGTGAACTGAGAACCTGAGGGGAGGTGACAGGAGGTGAAGAAAGACACATAGAGACAAAGACTAGTTCAGAGGGGACTGGGTGGACCAGGGCTAGCTGATGGCAAAGCCAGGGCCCCAAGTTGGCACCACAAGCTTTATTTAAAGCAGTTAACTAGGTCACTGTTCTCAGAGTAATATAGCCTGTGCATAAATTCAAACTTATTTTATATCCAAATATGCCTAGAAAGCCAATTGAGAAGTATAAACTCTATAGGCTTTGGATATTTAGGGAGAATGCAAGCCACCACATGTGTCAAGCTTACTTGGAATGTGGGGGGTTCATGCTAAAAGCTTACCTGGAATGTGGGGGATATGTATTAAATCAAGTTTATCTGTAGGAAATAAACTAATATTCAGATAAAACACTTGAAGAAACTAACAAAAAGTCCTTTTGCATACAAGCACCGTTTGACTCCCCACTCATATTTCCTCTTCATAAAAGGAACCCAAAAATTCTATTTGGGGCTTGGTTTTTTATCAAGACAAAAGTCCACCAAGTCTGGCAAGTTTAAGTAAATCATCTTCCTTCTCAGAGTTCTCTCATCCTGGCCTTCAATACCATGTACACCTGACTTCTCTGCTACAAGAGCAGGGGCCTACAAGCATGAAGTTCTTTGAGGAGGGTTTTCTTAGAGTTCCTTCTTATCAGGACATCAGCTCCTTTCAGCTTACTTGCAGGTACAGACACAGTAGACCACACCCTCACCTCTCTGTGCACATTGATCCTCCCTAGCAACATGGCTATAGTTGAGCTACGCACATTACTTTGTAGACCCCTACAGTTGATAGTTGACTTCTCTAGGCCATCAAATTATTTACAAAAATTATTTCTTCATCATCAGTAAACAAATATTGATTCTGCACTTGAATTACTGGACACTCTATAAACAGTTATGTGTAAAGTCTTCACTATAGTCCTTAGAGGTGTATGAGCTGGCTTTTTCTACTTCAGTTTGGGAGTATGGTTTTGAACTTGGAACAACTTCCTCAAATTCATAGTTAATCTGGGTCACCATTCTAGTAATTGTTTTCTGTTCAAGGAAATCCTCCACAAACAGCCTTGCTTTCAGTTGATCCAAGATCAAGATATCTGTCATTCCCTAAACTGAAACAACCGTGACTCTTGTCTATGGAGTCTGAAATTTATCATCAGTAACTCCTGCAAGAGAATTTTTATCATGGTATAAAAATGAAGGGAATTGTAGCATACAGAGTCTCTGCAAAACTTTTTTCTAACTAAGTTCTCATATAAATAGTCTATTGCACAAAATTTGAATGCTGGAAACCTATCTTCTTTCTTTGACAGGAGTACACATTTCTTTTTCTTTTTAAGATTTATTTATTTATTTATTTATTTCTCTCCTCTTCCCTCCCCACCCCATTTGTCTGTTCTCTGTGTCTGTTTTGCTGTGTGTTCTTCTTTGTCTGCTTCTGTTGTTGTCAATGGCACAGGAATCTGTTTCCTTTTGTTGCATCATCTCTCCGTGTGTGCGGTGCCATTTTTGGGCAGGCTGCACTTTCTTTCATGCTGCACAGTTCTCTTATGGGAGGCACTCCCTGTGATGCTTGACTGGTATTTATGGGGCCATCAGCCTCTGAGGTAAAATTGCCTCCTACAGTTCACTGCTGAGGAAATTGACAATTTGTAAATGCTCTAAATAACATTAACATTTTTCAAACCTTTTTCAAGGATGAACAGTGGCTCATCATAGTAATTAATATAATCTCAAATGATATAATAACTGCTTAAAGTGTTTCTGTCTTCAATATCAACCCTGCTGCCATGTGGATCTGACCTTTAGTTTGGAGAAAGTGACCAAATATGATGACATCAAGAAGCTGGTGAAGCAGGCATCAGATGCTCCCTGAATGGCACCCTGGTTACACTGAGGACCAGGTTGTCTCCTGAGACTTTAACAGCAGCCCGTACTCTAATAATTTTGATGCTGGGGCTTGCATTGCCCTCAGCAAACACTTTGTACTCATTTCCTGATACAACAATGAATTATGTTCTAGCAACAGGATGGTGGACCTTATAGTCCACCTGGCCTCCAAGGATTAAGAGCCCCCAGGGCCACCAGCCCCAGCAACAGCATGAGAGGAGGAGAGCAGCAGTCACTGCTGGGGAGTCCTCGCCCAACTCAATCCATCAAAACTGAGAATCATCCATCCTCCACAGCTTCCATACCAGATCCCTGAAGAAGGAGGAACTCAGAGGGCCCTACCTTGTTATGTACCATCAAAAAAGTACACCTTACCCAGCCAAAAAAGTATGATTAGCAGAATTGATGGAGTCCAGAAAATTGAAATGAGGAGAAAAATTTATAGATACTTAAGTACCTCATATAACACTGCCTATAACCCTCAGTACTTAAAAGTAGGATGATGTCTATTTAACCTCTGGATCAAGAGGGGGCTTAGATTCCACATGGATGATGGATGCAATTCCTCTGCTTGCAGTTGTTGGCATTCTTGTTTCCCTGGTGTGGGGGCTGACCATCTTCACCTCCCTGTTAGATGACCTGGGTAAGTCCAATGAACCAGAGAGTAGGAGTTGCAACTCTGCTGAGGCTCAGGGCCCAGCTGGCACATGGGCAGTCCAGAGTTTCAACTCCCCTGAGTATGCATCATTCCTAGCACCAACCACACGTTCAGTAAAAGTGACAGAAGAGTCATGTGTAGGAAGGTCACATCTGAGTCCAGTTCCATCACACTCAGGAGCACAAATTCCCAAGTAGGGCCCTCTACATGGCACAGAACTCCAAACTCATCTGCCATGACCATATATCCTGTGGATCTCCATAGTCTTCAGGAGAACCAGTACCTATGGTTGTATCTACTTTGTCTCTCTCTGGAGTCCTTCTGAGGTGTGCTTAAGCGTGACCCCTCTGATGACTTCCTGACTCTTTTTGGAAGACTCTTAGCCATATAAACTCATTTGTCTTTGCCATTTTCCCCCTCTATTCAAGGTCAAAAAGCCATTTTTAACACTGGGTCCAATATGAAGCCTGAGATATTCTGCTGGTCTGAGTTGACCCTTTTATTCAAGGTCTCTTTGTAGTTGCATCACCAGTTAGTGAATGATAGTAATCAAACCAGGTTCCACAGAATGGAGAAATAAAATATGGATTAGAGTGGATTTACTGATATTATACTATAAAACTATTTGCGACTAGTAATAGAAGAAATTGTAGCATTGAGGTGGAGAAAGTGGTCATGGTAGTTGCTGAGGGCAGGGAGAGGGAAGTAGAGATGTGATATGGGGGCATTTTTGGGACTTTGAGTTCTCCTAAGTGATATTGCAGTGTCAGATGCTGGACTTTATATATCCCACCATAACCCACTGAATGTACTAGTGAGAGTGTGAACTACAGGATAAACTATTATCTATGTGATACAGCAGTGCTCCAAAATGTGTTCACTGAGTGTGATGGGTGTGCCACAATGATGGAGGAGGTTGTTGATGTGGGAGGAGTGGGGTGGGGGGGGGTGAGGGGTATATAGGAACCTCTTATATTTTATAATGTAACATTTTTTGTGATGTATATATTTTCAAAAAATACAATTCACAAAAATGATGAGGTGGGGTGGGGAGTTGGGTATATGGGAACCTCTTATGTTTTTTATGTTTTTTGATGTAATGTTCTTTGTGATCTATTAACTTTAATAAAAAAGTTTAAAAAAATAGGATCAAAATGAAAGGGAAATTATATTCACTTATTTTCTTTTATGTTCTGTTACTGCTTTTATTGTTGTCATCATGTAATTTTAAAAAATTTAATAATTAAAATAAAATACCACAACAAAAAATGGTAATTACTCTAGAATACATATCCTAAAAAAACTGCTAGTCAGCAAAGTAAACAAAACATATTCTTTATGTGACTATTTTAAAATTTTGACTAATTTGTGATTAGTGTAAATAAATCATAGGTTTTATAATATCTGAAGAAGAGAGTTAGAGTAAAACCTAGCTGGAGGAAGATATTTGATTTATATGAAGAAGAAACTTTAGAGAGACATTTTTAGATATTTGAAAAAGGTGTAGTTTTTTAGGTATTAGTGTGCATCATATATAAAAATTGAAAAAACTACAAATAAGAAAATTGAATGTTATATATATGTTAATAGATATTTATCTCATATAGAATTTTAAGGAGGAAAAATAAACTAATTTTGAAAGAGAACATGGGCAAAGAGATTGGATTGAAAATTTACAAAGTAAATCTTACACATGGAATATAAAAGTGGAAAATTAAATTTAGTGAAATAATGTGTTAACACATCACAAATTTTCCCATATGAACAGAAAAAATAATTTCAAAAATTCTTATTTTAAAGCTGGTTAAAAAGCAGTGAGACAGATACTCTGCTGATAATTTTGGGAGTTGATGTTATATTGTAGGAATTACACATTTTAGTATAACAGTCAATTTTAGTATAACAATCAATTTAATGAATCTCATTTTTTGACCTTTTTAGTATGATTTTTAAAGTAATCATAAATATAAACAAAACTGTATGTAATAATAAATCAGTGGAATACACCAAGATCACCAAAAAGAAGACAGAAGTGATGTGAGTTTTCTGTAGGTCATAGGATAATTCAGTTGGAATATAAATAGAATAACAAGTAATAGTGAAATGAGCTTATAATTAAGTGGAGATGTGAAGAATCTATTAAAGTGTAGAAGATAAAAAAAAAAACAGGAGATGAAAAGACTAATAAACGTGAGAAAGAGGAAAGGCAAACCATAAAGCCCAGGATATAAAGGAGGGAGAAAGGAAGGAATTATAGAATAAAAGGGAAAAATAGGAAAGAAGAAAGGAAAAGGAAGGCATAGAAATTTGTGGTAGTGCATTGAGTTCAGAAAAGGAGAGCTAGAGGCATAAATATGTGGAGAGGAGTCATGTTCAGAATTATTTCAGGACTGTGCTAGACTGTGATTACCCATAAAAAAAACCACTCCTGATGACCTTCTATTCTGAATCTGGACGTCAATAAGAATGTTGTTGCAGCTCCTACTCTGAATTGTTGGACTTTCCCAAGTCAGTTAACAGTGAGGTGAAGAAGGTCAACCACCACACCAGGGAACCAAGAGTGTCTATAACTCCAAGCACAAGAATTGCATCCATCAACTATGTGGCTTCTGAGCCCCCTCTCAATATAGAGGTGGAGTGAACATCACCAACCCAGGGTCCACAGGATGGAGGAATAAAATATGGATTAGAGTGAACTTACTGGTATTCTAGTATAGAACTAATGTGACTAGTAATGAAAGAAACTGTAGCATTGATGTGGAGAAAGTGGCCAAGGAAGTTGCTGAGGGCAGGGAGAGGGAAGTAGAGATGAGATGTGGGAGCATTTTTGGGACTTGGAGTTGTCCTAAATGATATTGCAGGGACAGATGCTGGACATTATATATCCTGCCATAACCCACTGATTGTACTGGGGGAGAGCCTAAAATACAATGTAAACTATAATCCATGTGGTGCAGCAGTGCTCCAAAATGTATTCACCAAATGCAATGAATGTGCCACGATGGAGAAAGAGGTTGCTGATGTGGGAGGAGTGGGGGTGTGGGGTGTGGAGTATGTGGGAACTTCTTATATTTTTTAATGCAACTTTTTTGTGATTTATGTATCTTAAAAAAGATAATATAATAAAACAAAAATATAAATATGTGGTAATGGTTGGACTTAACACTATAATGAATATAATGAGCAGTGTTGATTTATGGATGTAATTGTGGCTGAAATGACTAGTCTAAGGAAGATTAATGTTAGTTGAAGGACAGCTGGAGGATAATATTGAGAATGTATGATATTGGGATTTTGGAAGTAGATGAGGATTGTGGTTAATAATATAAATATAGGAATATTCTACTACAAGGTATTAAGTAGTGGTGATACATGGAAAAATATAACTAATGCATTTTATGGAATGTAGTTAACAACAACATTGTAATGCTTTTGTAGCAAAGCAAAGTTGGTGCTATATTAACTCTAAAGTTAAAAAAAGAATATGTGATTTGGTTTGCAAGATATAAATACAATTATGCTTTTCTGCAGTCACCCCTCAGGCTGAAGTGTGGTTTGCTGGCCTGGCAGGGGAGCGGCCGCGGTAGGCCTAATTCCGCTGCCCCCATAATAGGGTGGTTGGTCGGGCCCACCGCCACCCCTGAAGGAAGCTCGGCATGGGCGCAGAGTGCCCTCGGGTCTCCCCTTCTCGGCAGCCATGCTTCCGCGGCCACCCCTCCTCCCAGATGGTGCCACCCGATGCCTTGTGGGGCGGCACCCTTCTTCTTCCTTCTCCCTGCGCAGGCGCAGGGCAGAAAATTCCAGTCTGCCCTTTTCCCCTCCCCCGACAGCAGCAACAGACAGGTGTGGGCGGAAAAATCCAGCCCGCCCTTTTCCCTTCCCCCAACAGTAGCAACAGCCAGGTGTGGGCGGAAAAATCCAGCCCGCCCTTTTCCCTTCCCCCGACAGCAGCAACAGCCAGGCGTGGGCGGGAAACTCAAGTCTGCCCTCCACCCCAGCAACAGCAGCCACCAATCCCGAAACCCTGCCCCTTCCCCCAGCAACAGCGACAGCCAATCCCTAACCACCACCCCTCCCCCGCCCAGTACCGCCCACTGACCTTTCGCCGGCAACCAATCAGAACAGGGCGTGGCTTCGACCAATCAGCCTTCCCCAGCCCCTATAAAACTGTTGCCTCTCCCTCAGTAAAGTGGACTTGCGTGTTTACCTTGTCTCCGCGGTAGTTCTTCTGCCGTGCGCCCTCCAGTCCTGAGAGCCCCCGACAAGGGCCTGGCCTCCCTTGTCCCCAGTTCGTCGCCTGCTTCTCCGGGCGACCCCTTCGTCGCCTGCTTCTCCGGGCGACCCCTTCGTCGCCGGCTTCGCCGGGCGACCCCGTCAGCCGAACCGCACAACCCCTTGTGAGACCGATCCCTCGTCTGCTGCCAGACCGACCCCTCGTCCCAGGTGGGACCGACCCCTCGTCCCAAGCGGGACCGACCCCTCGTCCAGAGCTGGACCGACCCCTCGTCCGCAGCCAGACCCCACCTCTACCGACCGAGCAAGCCGCCGCACTTTTCCCTCTTCATTTTTTTTTTCAATAATAAGGAAACTTTGGCTATGTCATTTAAGTAATTTGTGTTTATCTGTGTATCTTTCTGAATACTAGAGCTGTTACAGCAAAGCCAGGAGTTCTGAACCATAGAAACTCACAACCAGCACTCCAGAAAGGTGGATAAACAGTTTCATTATGTGCGTGCCCAGAGGAGAGTCAATCTCCAAATTCTGAGCTCCGGTTTTCAGTTTTCATAGGTTTCTATAGGCTTTCAGGTGGGATCAGCATAACTTTTGTTCATTGGCTAATGCATTACTAGGTGAAATTTTGCAAGCAAGTTGGTTATTGAGGTAGAATGCACCTTCAAGGTTGCAGGCTGATTTACAGAAGCAGGGGTAAAGTTACTTGTTTGATATCTCTCTACTAGGCCATGTTTTCACAGGATGATTTACAGAAACAAGGGCAGGAGTTATTTCTTTGATATTCTCCTGCACGGCCATGCCCTCACAGACCAATTCACAGAAGTGGGGGCAAGAGTGACTTGTTAGATATTTTGCAAGGTTATGTTTTTATTCCTCAACAGAGCAACAACTGCATTAGTAGTTGGAATTAGATGAGATAAAAGTGCCTAAAAATGAACTTTTTAGAAGTAAGATCTCCATAACTTGTTGAGCTGCCTTTTTATGTTCTTTTATTTTTGTGAATTTGAAATTAAGTTGTTAAGGAAATTCAGATTTAAAAAAAGAATGTTGTCATCTTCAACTTTATACATTCTCAATTCTTAAGTGATCAGAGACCACCACAACTTGACAACTCCTATAATGGTTCTGCTCTGAAATCCACACACAAATATTTAATTAGTGTAGACCAACAGAATGCTTATAGACAAGGTATGAATATCTATGCATCCCCATTTTAATTACAGAGGCCCTAAAAATCAAATGTACTTCCAGAAATAAAAATTCAAAAAGCTATTTTTGTGACAACACTAAAAATGTTGGGAGATTGCCATGTATTGAAACACTGACAGTGATTTTGTAAAAGATCCAGAATTTTTTCCCCAAATAGAACATGATAATAGGAAAATGACACTGGAAAGAGAAACATTGAGGCAATTATTTCCAAGCTACTCATTTACTACACATAAAATAAGTTACTAGAATTTAGACCTGGGACACTCTTAACATACAACTTGTTAAATTCTGTTGATTAGAAAAAGGACAATAGAGATGTCTCCTTATTTTGAAAATTTATTCATATTAATTAAAACTAAATATCAAAATCAATAAATCATGTTGCAAGTTTCATTGCTATTGCTTTTCCTAATGCCATCTGCAGGACCTTGTTCCTCAGACTGTAGATGAGAGGTTTCAGGGTGGGGAGTAACTGTGTAAAGCACAGATATCAACAATTTCAGGGAAGAAGACTTGAAATTTCTTGCAAAATATGTAGTACTCTCAGAAAACTGGAACAGCAAGATGGCATTGGAGTAAGAGCACCCACATCGTCTCTCCTAGAAAAAAGTGGCTGAGTGGTGACAAAATCCTGCTTGAGTGAGCTGTTTGGGGAACCCACAAAGCAGGAAACATCTGGACAGCAACCTGGAGAGAGTGTGACAAAAAGAGTGATTGCTCAAGGTAAAACCTCGGGTTACTGGTGCTTGTGGCTGCAGCTGTGGGACAGCTAAGCCCCTCCATTAGGGCAGGTAGCTGCAGCATTCCCTGAACCTGGTGGTCACATAGCAGCATTCCCCAAACCCATGATCCCCGAACCTGTGTTCCCCAAACCCCACATTCCCTGAACCCATGTTCCCCAAAACCACATTCTCTGAACTCGTGTTCCCTGAACCCACATTCTCTGAACCCAGTGTTCCCCGAACCCTGGCATTACCGGAATCTTGTCCTCAATTTCCTCTTTTCTGTGTGTATTGATTTTGGCTACCAGCACTAGCTCTTTTCCTCCCTATATCTTTCTATCTTCTGTTGTCGCTCTTATATTCCACCTCTTTGTTTAGTCCCCCATTTTTCTGGCATTTTATTTTTAACACTTCTATTCAGTTTTCTTTCTTTTATTAACTCTAAATGTTATTGTCCTTTTTTTCTGTTTCCTTCTCTCCTGATCATGCTGGCCTTTTAATACATACTATATTCTTCTCCATATTCAGTTTCCCATTTACATTGTAGGTACTCCACTTTCTTTCTTTCTTTTTTTTTTTTAAAGATTTATTTATTTTTTTATTTATTTCTCTCCCCTTCACCCCCCCAACCTCCCCGTTGTCTGCTCTCTGTGTCCATTCACTGTGAATTCTTCTTTGTCCACTTCTGTTGTTGTCAGCAGCATGGGAATCTGTGTTTCTTTTTGTTGCGTCATCTTGTGAGTCAGCTCTCCATATGTGTGGCACCATTCCTGGGCAAGCTGCACTTTCTTTCATGCTGGGTGGCTCTCCTTATGGGGTGCACTCCTTGGGCATGGGGCTCACCTACGTGGGGGACACCCTTGCATGGCACAGCACTCATTGGGTGCATCAGCCCTGCACATGGGCAAGCTCCACACGGGTCAAGGAGGCCCAGGGTTTGAACCATGGACCTCCATGTGGTAGATGGATGCCCTATCCACTGGCCAAGTCTGCTTCCCTACTCCACTTTCTTATTGCTGTAACTATACACTGCTTGCATGAGTTTAATATTCATTCTCCTAGGTCTTATATGGTCTTTCTGCTAACATTTATTATCAATATTATTATTATAATTTTTCTTTTTATATCTCTTTTGCTTTCCCTTTTTCTATCAAGGGAACTTAGACAATAAAAGGAAATAGAATAAGAAGAACAAAGTGTCAAAGAGAAAACTTAACAAACACACAAAAACAGCAACTAAATAAAAATCAAGGCAAGACTGAGAAGCTAATTAAGTGAACAAACTCATCAAGATAAAATGATGACCAGATAGCAGCCAAAAAAAAAAAATTACAAACCATACCAATAATCAGGAAGATATAGCCCAGTCCAAAGAACAAACTGAAAATCAGGAAGAGGAGCAGAACATTGAACAAATACTCAAAGCTCTTCAAATAAATATCATGGACCAACTTAATGAAGTAAAGGAAGAGGTTAAGGATATTAAGAAAACACTTGGAGAGCATACTGAAGAAATTGTAAACATATGCAAAAAGATAATGGATATGATGGTGATGAATGGCACAATCCAAGAAATAAAAAATATACTCTCAGAAAATAACAGCAGACTTGAAGAGGTAAAGGAAAGAATTAGCAATGTGGAAGACAATATATCTGAAATCAAACAGATAGAAGTCATAGATAGAAAAGAAAAAAATCCAACCACATGGTTGGGAGGGAGTTTTCCAGGGCATGTATATAGGGTAGTGTTTGGATATTCATTGGGTATTTTCATAGTAGTTACAGTTACAAATGACAACTGAGGCAGTCCTGAGCTCCTAACCAGGGGGACTCTGCCACATTTCCTAATGGAACAGCAACAATCCCCCAAGTACGAGGGCAAAGACCTGTGAAGTAGGATGGTCCAGTGATCAGCCCTTGATATTGATGACTATGCTTATGAGCCTGTGCACCTGAAATTTGAACTAGGCCTAGAGATGCAGGGTGACTAAGTTATGTCCCGAGAGCATCCATGTTGCTCAAATGTGGCCACTCTCTAAAAGCTCAGCATGTAAGTGCATTACCTTCCCCCTAGTGTAGGACATGACTCCTGGGGATGAGCTTCCCTGGTGCCAATCCAATCACTAACTGGTGATGCAACTAGAAAAAGACCTCAAATGAAGGGGGAAATGGTAAAGACAAATAAGTCTATATGGCTAAGAGTCTTCAAAAAGTGTTGGGAGGTCATCAGAGGGGTTGCACTTATGCATGCCTCAGCAAGATCCCAGAGACAGCAAAAGTAGAACCCAAGGTACTGGTGCTCCTGAGGGCTATGGAGACACACAGTTTCCACAGTCATGACAGATGGCTCTGGAGTTCAGTGCCTTGTCAGTGGGTCCTATATTGTAGTTTGTGTTCCTAAGTGTGATGAAGTTGGGTTCAGATATGATCTTTCTACACATGCCTCTTCTGTCACTTTTACTGAAACTGTGGTTGGTGCTGGGGTTGGTGTATACTCAGGAGACTTGAATCTCTGGACTGGCCATGTGCCAGCTGGGCCCTGAGCCTCAGCATAGTTGCAACTCCTACTCTTTAGTTCATTGATTTACCCAGGTCATCTAACAGGGAGGTGGAGATGGTTAACCACCACACCAGGGAACTGAGAGTACCTACAACTCCAAGCAGGAGAATTGCATTCATCAACCATGTGTGATCTAAGCCCAATCTTGATATAGAGGTGGTATGGACATCACCATCCCAGGGTCCACAGGATGGAGAAATAAAATATGGATTAGAGTGGACTTACTGGTGTTCTACTACAGAATTATTGCGGCCCTAGTAATGAAAGAAATTATAGCACTGATGGGGAATCAATAGTCCCAGGAGTAGCTGAAGTCAGGGGAAGGGAATAAAGGTGTGATATTTGGGCATTTTTGGGACTTGGAGTTGTCCTGAATGATATTGCAGAGACAGATGCAGGACATTGTATATTCTACCATATTGCACTAAGTGGACTGGGAGAGAGTGTAATCTACAATATATACTATAATTCATTCTGTGTATCAATGCTCCAAAATGTACTCATCACATTCAGTGAATGTACTACACTAATGAAAGAAGTTGTTGATGTGGGAGGAGTGGGTGTTGTGGGGGTGGGATATATGGGAACCACTTATATTTTTTAATGTAACATTTTGTGTGATCTCTGTATCTTTAAAAAAAGATAATAAAAAATAAAGTAAATATCAAATGAAAAAAAAACAAACAAACAAACCAGGAACAGCATCACCATGGTGAGATGAGGCAGAGAAGTTGAAGCAGTTTTTTGTCTTCCCTTTTGCAGATGGGATTCTTAAGACAGTGGTAAAAATGTGAACATAAGAAACAAATATTAAAATGAAATACACAAAACAAGAGTTAACAGTAACCAATTCATCTTCTAAAATATGCTCTCCATAGCAGGAAAGTGTAAGCACTGATAGAATACCACAAAACTGATGGGCTACATTGGGTCCACAGAAACTGTCAGAGAATGTACCTGCTACATGAATGGAGCCATAAACACACCCACTGAGTCATGATGCTGTCACCATCTGCACACAGGCAGCTCTATGCATAATGCCCTCATAGTGCAGAGAATGGCAGATGGCAGCATAGCAGTCATAGGACATCACTATAAGGAAGGCAAACTGTGTGCCACAGGTAAACAAAGTAAGAAAAACTTGCATGGAGCATCCTAGGAAGGAGATGGAATGACTGTTGGGCAGAGAGTTCATGACAGATTAGGGACAGTGACAGAGATATAACAGATATCAAGCAAGGACATTTTCTTCAGGTAGAAAGACATGGGAAGTTGGAGATGCTGGTCAATGGTGGTGCCAAAGATAATGAGAAGTTTCCCCATCACTGCTGCCAGGTAGATAAGGAAGAAAAGTGTGACATACAGTCTCTGTAGCATCCAGTCATCAGAGAATCTCATAAGAAAGAATTCCATTATGATGGTCCTGTTGATAAATTTCTCAGGCATGCTGATTCTTCAGAATGAAAATAGAAAAACAAAATACAAAATTCTTATTCTGAGCTCTCCACCTGATCTCTTCTGCTAGTGCCTAAATGCTGTACTTTCATGAATGGTTTGCTTAGAGTTATCAGTCTACTGCGGAGTAATTCTAACATGAGAAATTGATTTCCTTTTAAAATACATAGAATGAATAGTAATAATGTGAACATTAATAAATCTGCCTGCGAGTTGGTCATGAACACAGAAGTGCTATGTCACTTGCTGTGCCTTTGGACTCTGGAAGGCAGAAGTAATGGTTTTGGAGCATGTTCTGAATATCCAAGAGCTAAATTTCTTTACTAAATGATCAACAAAATGTGTTCTCCTTTTTGTACAAACTATTATTTTCTTTCTTTCTTAAAAAATATCCTTAGGTATTTGTGGACTATTATTGACACCCAGCAGAAAATACTTCAATAGGGAAATGCCCTATACTTTCCATAGCTGTGTAAAATATTGCAGGGAAACTAGATGACAAAATAAAGAAAATATATATTGATTGGTATATCATTAGGTAAATCCATATTTAAACCTTTATTGTGTATGGAGTTGTATAAATGTGTATGCACATGTAAATATTTACAAAAATCTATACAATTAGGTAATTTTAAATGAATCATATGTGTATGTGTGTGCTTATATTTGAGAGTGCTAGTGGAAAATTTTCCAAATGTCATGTCTAATCCCTCTCTTTACTTCCCTAGAAAGGATAGGGGCACTTGCTCTAGGAGCTACAGTGATAGGAATTAGTATTTCAATTACCAAGTGAAAATAGCAGAATGAGAAGATCAGAACTTTATCCAAAAATTTTTATGGCTTGTACAGGGAAAGTATGATCTATCTAATCTATGTAAAAATAAAGAGAAATCAGCATATATGAGCTTGTCAGATACTGACTTGGCAAAATGTACTGAACTGAGCTGATTTGAAAATAGTTCTAACTATTTATGCAAGGAGTCATCTTTGAGAATCTCATCATCTTAATTTGAGGGGAAAGGAGCAGATAGAATAAAGCAATCTACACAGTTTTTTTTAAAATGTCACATGTCCTTTCCTAGTCTTCTGCTCTCATATGGGCTAACAACATGTGAGAGGCCAGGGTGTAAGGAAACTACCACTCAGCATGGACTAGAATTTTGTCACCATGTAGAAATCAGCAGTCTCTCAATTCCCTCTCTCTCTCTTAAGGGTATTTCTTCATGCAGTGCGGATCTGGAGGCAGAGATTAGAATAATACTATCCATTTATACTCACAAAGTGGCCCTCTGGAGAAACTGCATCTGGATGAACAGGATTTTATCACATCACTTGTGTGCTTTCTAGATGCCAATTCAGAATTAAACTGCATTTTCTCTCTTAAGTGTTTACATGTCAAAGATAATAAGATGTATGTATTTCCTGGAGTTCCCAAATGGTTAAATAAACTGGGATCTAACTTTCCAAAAATGGAGTCCAATGACTTGTTTCCCTGTGAGACCATGATCTGCTGGGGTTCTGAAGCCTATGGAGCCCAGAATTTCACCCCAGTGCTGTGATGGATGAATCTGTGTGTCACCATTACTATGTGATGGTGTCCAGTTGTTTGGTCAAACAAGCGCTGACTTGATTGCTACTGTGGGGATATTTTTTGAACTTAAATTATCAGTAAGTTGACTTCATCTATGGCTAATTACATCCACATTCACCTTCAACTGAGGAGATTTCTCTCACAATGAGAGATGTCTCATATAATCAATTGAAACCCATAAAGGAGAAGTGATGATTTCATCAATTCAGCCAGGCAGCTTTTCCTGGGAAGTTCATTGAAACCTTCATCGGACTTCCCAGCTGTGGCATTCCCTCCAGAGTTTGGACTTGCTCATTCCCACAGTCCTGTGAACCTATTCCTGTTTAAAATTTTTTTATAATACACGCACACACACACATATGTATCCCATCAATTCTGTTTCCCTAGAAACAGAGAACCCTTGCTAATACAAGTGCCATGTATCATACAGAGGATTTATGTGAATCACATTAAATAAATAGGAACCATATTTAGTTGCTTTTCTTATTTGGATAGTAAATTATTACTGCTGTTGTGTTGTGCATTCTTTCACAATCTTAATTCAGATACTGGTATGATCTAAATTCAATAATTTATACATATCAGAATGCTTTAGTTTTCACCTTTTTTCCTTTTTATACATAAAATTATTTTAAAATATTTGTTATGAAAATGATTTAAAAGTTAAATCTAAAACATAACAAGGGAACTGATATTGCTCAGTGGTTGAGAACTAGCTTTCCACATATGAGGTAATGGGTTCGATCCCCATCCCCAATACCTAAAAGGAAAAAAATAACCCCACATATAATAAAAGTGTAATCTTTATGCCCACAAAAACTATAATTGTATTGCATTGAAGTGGTCATATATCATCAATTCAAAGGCAGAAATAGTCAGAATTGATTGTTTTTTAAATGACACAAGATGAAAAAAAACTCATATCAAATATAATGCTATAGGTAGGTTAAAAAGTAAAAGTAAGAATATGGTACCATGTAAACCCTAATTTTAAAATGCTGGAGTAGTTCTATTGTTACCACAAATAATCTAACAAGAATAAAGAAGGCATTACATGATAAAATGATGAATGTACAAAAAGACATAATCTTAGATGAGAGCTGAAAACAGATGTAGTAAAAACTTTTAGAATTAAAAGTAGAAATAAACAAACCCCCAATTAGAGTAAGAGCTTTCAAGACTCCTTTCTCAGTAATTGAGGGTAGATAGAATATTGAGAATGACATAGAAAATATGAGCAATGCTATCAATTAACTGTATTTAAATGGCATTACTAAAATATTCAACCCAACAACAGCAGAAATCATATTCCTTCCCGGGATTGGAATTCAATATTTTTTTGATTATCATGTGGGTCTCCACTCAAGACAACACCCCATGGCAACTTGAACACATTCATATTCCATAGAAACCCCCTCCCTACACAAACCCCCACCACCGACACCCTGCACCAGTGATCCTCCCCTGAAAATGCTGCAACCATTTTGCAATGCAATCCAAAACCTCTCCAAAATCAAAGCTAAAAAATAAAAAAATAAAAAAAATTAAAAAAAAAATTTTTGCCTTGGGTCTTTTTTTAAAAAAAAGATTTATTTATTTATTTCTCTCCCCTCCTCCCACCCCTGTTGTCTGTTCTCTGCGTCTATTTGCTGCGTCTTTGTCCACTTCTGTTGTTGTCAGCAGCGTGGGAATCTGTGTTTCTTTTTGCTGCGTCATCTTGTTGTGTCAGCTCTCCATGTGGGTGGTGCCATTCTTGGGCAGGCTGCACTTTCTTTTGTGCTGGGTGGCTCTCCTTACGGGGAGCACTCCTTGCGCATGGGGCTCCCGTGCATGGGGGACACCCCTGCATGGCACGGCACTCCTTGCGCACATCAGCACTGCACATGGGCCAGCTCCACACGGATCAAGGAGGCCTGGGGTTTGAACCATGGACCTCCCATGTGGTAGGTGGTTGCCCTAACCACTGGGCCAAGTCCACTTCCCGCTTGTGTCTTTATCAACATAAAATCTGGTATCTTTTATGTACAGTGACCATTTCTTCCATATGTTACCCCAGCGTCTTATTTTTTTCTTTTCATTTTCAAATAAACTTTAGATTATAGGAAATTCTCATAGAAAATATAGCAATTCCCATATATGCAACCCCTCCCCATCACTTTTTCCCATATTAATATCTTACATGAGGTATATTTATTACAATCGATGAACAAATATTGAAGCATTGTTACTAAACGTGGTGAAAGTTTTTTTTTTGCACCATACTCTTTTATAGGTTTGAGAAAATGTATAATGGCCTGTATTTGTAATGGTAAGATCATGCAAAATAATTTCAATGCCTTAAAAGATGCCCTATGTGTCATCTTTTCTTCCCTTCTCCTCAGAACCTATGGTAACCACTAAGTTTCACTTTGTGAAGAATAACATTCATAGATACATGCATTAATATTGAGGGCTTAACATATTGGTCTGTTTTCTTTTATTAGGCACTGCCTCTGTTCTCAGATATATTTGCCCCTCTTGAGAATATAGCAAGACTCCCAAGAATGGGGGTATTATTTTCCCATTTATTGTCTGGGTCTCCATCAACTTAGATAAATGCTATGACAAAATGAACACTTACATATTCCACAGAAGCATGTCCCAGGTGTGCCCTATCCCACATATCTTCCCACCCACAATGCCCTGCACCAGTAACCCTCCCCTGCAATATTTGCCAAAAAAACACTCCCACCATTGTAGTTTTAAGCACAGACTTAGAAATACCCAGAGTTCACTGTTTCTTCCTCCAGCCCTCCCCCTAGTTCCATAGATAATTCAACCAGCCCAACACCCTGCTCACCCTCACATTTCAGCACCATTGACCTGACTCACATCCCTGCATACTATCTCTCCTATCCACTGCTAAACCATCCCTTTCCACCTTATCACAGGGTTTTCCCATGTCGAGAATTGGCTTACCACATTCTACTCCCTTTCTGTCTCTTTATAACCTACCTTCCAAATTCTTGCTTAGGTCACATCAGTGAGTTCATGTAATATTTGTCCTTCATGACTGGCATACGTTACTCAACACAAGATCTTCAGGATTCATCCATGTAGATCCATGTGTCAATATTTCATTTCCTCTTATAGCTTTGTAATATTCCATCGTATATGTGTATGTGTATGTGATTGATATATATATCAATCACAATTTCCTTATCCATTCCCTGTTGATGGATAATTGGGCTGCTTCTATCTATTGGCAATGGCGAATAATAGTGCTATGAACATTTGTGTGCATATATCTGTTCATGTCCATGCCTTCAATTCTTCTGGGTATATATATAGCCAGAAGTGACATTGCTGGATCATATGGCAATTCTATAGTTATCCTCCTTAGGAACTAATGAATTGCACTCCACAATGACTGCATTATTCAACATTTTCACCATCAGAGGGTGAAATTTCCCTTTACTTCACATGCTTTCCAACACTTGTACTTCTCTGTTTTTTAATAGCTGCCAGTCTAATAAGTGTAAGTTATTGTAGTTTTAAATTGCATTTTCCTAATAGCTAGTAATGTTGAGCATCTTTTCATGTGATTTTTAGACATTGGTATTTCTTCTTTGTAAAAGTGTCTATTCAAATCTCTTTCCCATTTATTAAAAGAGTTTTTGTCTTTATTTTCAAGATGTAGGATTTTTTATGTATGCTGGATATTAGGACCTTATCAGATAATTGGCTCCCAAATATTTCTCCCATTGTGTGGACTGCCTTTTCACTTTCTTGACAAACCCCTTTGAAGTACAAAAGTTTTTAATTTGAAGAATTTTCTTTCAGATCTCATGCTTTTTGTGTAAAATTAATGAAACCATTTCTTTCTACAAGATCTCATAGATACTTCCCTACATTATCTTCTAGGAGCTGTTTGGTCTTAGCTCTTAGATTGAGATCTTTGCTCCATCTTGAGCTGATTTTTGTGTAGGCCATGAGATGGTGATCATCTCTCATTTTTTTGGATTTAGATATCCTGGGTCCCAGCATGATTTGTTGAAGAAGCTATTCTGTCCTAGTTGACTGGGTTTGGTGGCTTTTTCAAATTATCAGTTGAAATTATATGTGATGATCTGTATCAGAACTCTCAATTTCGTTCCATTGGTTGGTATGTCCTCATGTCAATACAATGCAATTTTCACCACTGTGGCTTTGTAATATGTCACAGATTACAAAGCATATTCCTTCCAATTTTGGTTTTCATTTTTACTATATTTTTGTCTATTTGAGGCTGCTTGTGCTTGCAAATAAATTTCATAATTAGCTTTTCCAATTCAGGAAAAATGTAATGTTAATTGGGATTACGTTAAATCTATAAATCCATTTGTATTGGACAGTCATCTTAATGAACATGAAATATTCTTCCATTTCTTTAGGACTTCTTTGAATTCCTTTAACAGTTTTGTGTAGTTTTCAGTGTACAAGTTCTTTATTCCTTGGGAAGTGGATTTGGTTCAATGGATAGAGCATCTACCTGCCACATGGGAGGTCCAGGGTTCAAACCCAGGGCATCCTGACCCATGTGATGAGCTGGCCCACATGCAGTGCTGATGTGTGCAAGGAATGCCGTGCCATTCAGGGGTGTCCCCTGTGTAGGGGAACCCAATGCATAAAGAGTGTGCCCCCTAAGGAGAGCCATCCAGTGCAAAAAAAGCACAGCCTGCCCAGGAGTGGTGCCGCATGCACAGAGAGACAATGCAGCAAGATGATGCAGCAAAACAAGACAGAGATTTCCAGTGCCACTGACAAGAATATAAGCAGACACAGTACACACAATGAATGGACACAGAGAACAGACAACTAGGAGGGAGGTGGGTGGGGAAGGGGAGAGAAATTTTAAAAAAAGAGTAAAGTTCATCTCTAAAAAATAAAAAAGTTCTTTACTCCTTTAGTTAGTTAAGTTTATTCCTAGGTATTTGCTTTTAGTTGCTATAGTAACTGGAATTATTTTCTTGATTTCATCCTTAGATTGTTCATTATATGTGTACAGAAGTGATAATGATTTTTGTGTGTTGATCATATATCCTGTCATTTTACTGAACATGTTAATCATCTCTAGAAGATTTAGTATAGATTTTTCAGGGCTTTCTATATATAGGGTAATGTCACCTGCAAATAGTGAAATTTCAGCTTTTTCCTTGTCAATTTGGATGACTTGTATTTCCTTTTCTGGCCTAAGTGCTTGAGAAAGTACTTTTTAACACAATCTTAAATAAGAGGGGTGACAGTGGACAAACTTGTCTTGTTCCAGATCTCAGAGGGAAAGTCTTTAGTATTTTACCATTTAATATGATTTTATCCTTGTTTTTTTTCATATATACCCTTTATAATGTTGAGGAATATTCCTTCTAGTTCTGTCTTTTTAAGTGTTTTTTTACACATTTAAAAATCAAAGGTAATAGATCACAAAGGATGTTACGTCAAAAAACATAAGTGGTTCCCATATAACCCATTCACCACCCCCCACCCCAGATATTTTTGTAAATTGTATTTTTTGAAGATATATACACCACAAAAAAGTTACATTAAAAAACATAAGAGGTTCCCATATATCCCCCACCCCCACCTCACTCCTCCTACAACAACAGCCTCCCCCATCATTGTGACATTCATCACCCTCAGTGAACACCTTTTGGAGCACTGCTGCACCACATGGATAACAGTTTACCTTGTAGCTCACACTCTCTCCCAGTACATTCAGTGGGTTATGGCAAGATATATAAAGTCCAGCATCTGACTCTACAATATCATTTAGGACAACTGAAGTCCCCAAAATGCTCCCACATCTCATCTCTTCTTCCCTCTCCCTGTCCTCAACAATTACTGTGGCCACTTTCTCCACCTCAATGCTACAATATCTTCTATTACTAGTCAAAATAGTTTTAAAGTAGAATATCAGTGCATCCACTCTAATCCATATTTTATTCCTCCATTCTGTGGACCCTGGGATGGTGATGTCCTCTTCACCTCTATATCAAGAGGGGGCTTGGATTCCACATGGATGAAGGATGCAATTCCTCTGCTTGCAGTTGTAGGCACTCATTATTCCCTGGAGTGGTGGTTGATCATCTTCACCTCCCTGTTAGCTGACCTGGGTAAGTCTAACAAACCAGAGAGTAGGAGTTGCAACTGTGCTGAGGTTCAGGGCCCAGCTGGCATATGTGCAGTCCAGAGATTCAAGTCCCCTGAGTATACACCATCTCTAGCCCTTACCACAGGTTCAGTAAAAGTGACAGAAGAGGCATGTGTAGAAAGATCACATCTGAGTTCAACTCCATCACTCCAGGAGCACAAATTCCAAAGTACGGCCCTCTGACATGGCACAGAGCTCCAAATCCATCTGCATGACCATATACTCTGTGGGTAGCCTTCAGGAGAACTAGTATCTAGGGTTTTATCTACTTTGGCTTTTTTTGGGGTCCTGCTGAGGTGTGCGTAAGTGCGACCTCCCAACTCTTTTTTGAAGACTCTTAGCCACACAAACTCATTTGTCTTTGCCATTTCCCACTTTTATTCAAGGTAAAAAAGCAGTTTTTAACACATGATCCTACATGTAGGCTGAGATATTCTACTGGTCTAAGTTGACCCTTTTATTCAAGGTCTCTTTCTAGTTGCGTCACCAGTTAGTGATTGGTAGTAATCCCTTGGTACTAGGGAGTCTCATTCCTAAGAGTCATGTCCCCTGCTGAGGAAAAGGTAATGCATTTGCATGCTGAGTTTGGCTTAAAGAGTGGTCACATTTGAGCAACATGGAGGCTCTCAGGAAGTAACTGTTAGGCACCCTGTAGCTCTAGGCTTACTTCATATTTCAGGCACACAGGCTCATAAGCATAGTTATCAGTATCAAGGGCTCATTATTGAACCATCCTTTCTTGTTGGTCTTTACCACTGCACTTGGGGAATTATTGCTGTTCCACTGGGGAATGTAATGGAGCTCCCCTGTGTAGGAATTCAACACTCCCTCAGTTGATGTTTGTAACTGTAACTACTATGAAAATACCCAATATATCAGAACATTTTTATGTCCTCTATATACATGCCCTGGAGAACTCCCTCTCAACATGTGCCCCCCATCAATAACACCCCACATCAGTGTTCCTCCCCTGCCATAGTTGAACCTCTCTGTGTTCCAAAACTTCTTGAACAATGAAGCCTAATATATTGCCAAATTCAATTTATAGAAAATTGAAATACAGTGATGGGTTTAAAGTTTAGAAATAGAATACATACTAATGTAGAAATACTAAAACAAAGTAAAACCAAATTGGTGTATTAAAAACAAGGAAAAATACTATAAAGCTTTGTTTTTAATGTTTTGCCTTTCATCACTGTAATAGGTGTTGCCCTCTATGTACACTGGTAAGGCACTTTCTTTCATTGTTTTCTCAGTGTCTACATTGCTTTTTTTCTTCTAATTTTTTATTTTGTCTTCACAAAAGTTTAATTTTTTGTCTTTATTTATTTATTTTTAATGTTACATTAAAAAATATGAGGTCCTCATATATCCCTCCCACCCCCCTCACCCCATTCCTCCCACAACAAACAGCCTCCTCCAACAGCATGGGACACTCACTGCACTCGGTGAACACATCTCTGAGCACTGCTGCACCAGTGGTCCACGTTTAAGTTTACACTCTCCCCCAGTCCACCCAGTAACTGTCCCCGCAGTACCACCCAGGACAACTCCAAGTCCTGAAAATTCCCCCACATCACATCTCTTCTTCCCACTCCCCATGCCCAGCAGCCATCATGGCCACCTTCTCCACCTCAATGCCACATTTACTTCCATCACTAACCTCAACAATTCCAGAATAGAGCATCAGCAAGTCCACTCTAATCCATACTCCACTCCTCCATTCTGTGGCCCCTGGGATGGCTATGTCCACTCCACCTCTGTATCAAAAGGGTGCTTAGATTCCACTTGGATGATGGATGCTGTTCTCCTGTTTGCAGTTGTAGACACTATTAGCTCCCTGGTGTGGTGATTGACATTCTTCACCTCCCTGTTAGCTGACTGGGGTAAGTCCAATAAAACAGAGGATAGGACTTGCAAGTCTGTTGAGGCTCACGGCCTGTTTATCACAAGGACAGTCCAGAGATTCAGGTCCCCTGAGTATACACTAAACCCCAGTGCCAGCCACATGTCTGATAAAAGTGACAGGAGAAGCTTGTGAACAAAGATCACATCTGAGTCCAACTCCATCATGCTCAGGAACACAAACTCCAAAGTAGGGCCAACTGACATGGCACTGAAGTCCATCTGCTATGACCATATAATCTGTGGGTGTCTGTAGCCCTCAGAAGAACCAATACCTGGGGTTGTATCTACTTTAGCTGTCTCTGGGACTCTGCTGAGGTATGCATAAGGGCAACCCCTCTGATGACCTCCGGACTCTTTTTTGGAGACTCATAGCCATATAAACTCATTTGTCCTTTCCATTTCCTCTTATTCAAGGTCAAAAAGCATTTTAACTCCTGATATTACATGTAGGCTGAGATATTCTGCTGGTCTGAGTTGACCCTTTTATTCAAGGTCGTTCTCCAGCCACATCATCAGCTGGTACTTGGTAGTAATCCCTCAGTGCCAGGGAGGCTCATCCCCAGGAGTCATGTCCCATACTGGGGGGAAGATAATGCATTTACATGCTGAGTTTGGTTTCAAGAATGGCCACATTTGAGCAACATGGAGGCTCCCAGGAGGAAACTCTTAGGCACCCTGCAGCCCTAGGCCTAGTTCTTATTTTAATTTCAGGTACACAGGCTCACAAGCATAGTCATTAGCATCAAGGGCTCATTGTTGGACCATCCTTGTTATTAGTCTTGGACATTGCATTCGGGGGATTGTTGCTGTTCCATTAGGGAATTTATTCCTAGATATTTATTTTTTTCTTTACTATTGTAAATGGTATTTGTTACTTGATTTCCTCCTGAGACTGCTCATTATTAGTGTACAGAAATGGTACTGATTTTTGCACATTGATCTTATAACCTGCTACTACTGAACTCATTTATGAGTTCTAGAAGCTTTCTTGTAGACTTCTCAGGGTTTTCTACATATAGGGTCATGTCATCTGCAAATAATGACTTCTTCCTTTCCAGTTTGGATGACTTTTATGTCTGGTTCTTGCCTCAGTGCTCGAGCAGCCATTCCCTTTCAACCTCTTTGAATCCCTGGGTCTAAGATGTGTTTCTTGTAGACAGCATATAGATGGGTCATATTTCCTCATCCAATCTTCCAGTCAGTATCAGGAAGAATACAGATTGAGGCAGGGCAAGAAGGTGTCAGAGTGAGTGCACCTCATAATCTCTGCTGCAAAGAAGCAGCTGAGTAGGGGTGGAGTCCTGCCAGAGCAGGCTGTTTCACGGGCTTGCAGGGCAGGTGTCAGGCTGTCAATTTGGAGAGACAGTGACAGAAGTGGTGTTTGCTAGAGGTAGAATTTTGGGTTTCTGACATGGAGGACAGATGTTGTGGGGAGATGGAACCTGTCCCCCTAGGGCTGGCGGCTGGGTCATTCCCTGAAAACTGTTGGTTGTGCAGCAGCGTTCCCAAGCTCCATGTTTCCTGGATGCATGTTTCCCAGGTCCATATCCCCTAAGTCCCCATAGCCCATACTCCACAGACTCACATGCTTTGAGTCTGCAGTATCCTGGAATTCCCATTCCAGAATCCTATGCTCCTTGCCATCCATGACTACCCTAGCCCTCCAGTTTTGGACTGACTCTGAGAGTGCAAGAGATTTGGTGGGAGATGCAGAGGAACCAGGGGAATGAGGGTTCAATTTTCTGCCCCCCCCCTTTCTTTCCGAGCTTGGAGGAGCATACCAGCTGGCTTGTGGAGAGCCTGGAAAGAAAGGAGAGGCGAATCTGCTGAGAAAGCCCAATTTACCTAAATGCCCTCAGATAGGAAACTTGGTCTGGAGAAGGTGGAATCAGGAAATCAGTTAGCCCTCCCCTAGCACATCTAAGAGAGAGGGACACTAGGGCATGATTTCCAAGCTTCCAATAGCATATTTGGGGTTCTTAGTGAGGTGTGGGTACTCCCTCACTGGAAATAAAGGGTCATTGTCTTCTGTGTTGATGTGATTCACCAAGTGCCCACTTGAATCTCCTACCAGACACTTCATGCAACTTCCCTGCTGCTCTGGGAGAGAGGGAAGTGAGGAAGTGAGGAAGGGAGAAAGGGGGGACATCAGATTCCTAAGCATTTTATTTAACTGCAAAGAGGATGCTTGCTTGACACTTTGTTTTTTTGTTGTTGTTGTTGGTTTGTCTTCTTATTTTTCCTTCCTCTTTATCCCCCCAAGGCCCTTTTTCTTTTCTTTTCTTTCCCTTTTTCTTTTTCTTGCTTGCTCCCCTCCTTTTTTGCCCCCCTTTTTCTTTATCTTCCTTTCTCTTCTTTTTTATTTTCTGTTTTTTTTATATATATTAGGTTCTGCAGGGAGCACTTCACATTTGCTGTGTTTCCTGATCCTCCATTTCCTCTTTTTTGTATGTATCAATTTTGGCCACCAACACTATCTCCTTTCCTGTACATCTTTCTATCCTGCATCATTGATTGTTCTCTTACATTCCAGCTCTCTTTTTTTGGCCCCCAAATTTTCAGACTTTTTATATCTCTTACCTTTGTTCTGTTTTCTGTCTTTTATGCACTCTTTATATTATTATGCTTTCTTTTCTCTTTCCCTCTCCCCTGAAAACACTGGCCTTTTAATTCATAGTATATTCCTCCCCATATTCAGTTGTCTGTCTCATTATAGATATTCTACTTTATTTACCGTTATAACTCTACACTGCTGACATGAGTCTAATATCCATTTTCCTAGATCTCACATGGTTCCTCTGTTAACATTTACTATCAATACTACTATTATATATTTTCTTTTCTTACTCATTTTGCTTTCTCTAGCCCTAATAGTTTCCTTCAATGAACTTAACCCACAACAAGAAAATAGAATAAAAAGAACAAAGTGACAAAAGGGGGGGAGGAGGCAAGATGGTCGCTGAGTGAACTTGCCTTTGCGGTCTGTCCCGGGAAAAGACAGCTGGGCGTGGCTGCAGGTTCTCCAAGGCGGGGCTTGTTCAGGATTTTTGCAGGGCAGAAGTGCCTGGACATCGATTGGGTGGAAAGGTAACAGAGAGGATTGGTCTAGAAGATATAATTTGGGTTCTATTGCCCACACGTGAGACCCGCACACGGGCTCCTCCCTATTAGGGGTGGGAGGATCCGCGGTCATGCCCAGTGGCTCTGCTTTTAGATGACTCTGAGGTGCTAAGGAGTTCGTGAGTTATGGGCAAGCTGTTGGCGGGTTGATGCAATGGGTCGCCTTTGCGGATCGATTTGGGAAGATAGATGGTGTTTTGTTGTGAAGCGGGAGAAACTTCTGATTGTGAATACAAACAATAGCGCTTCTGCCTGAAGCCCCGCCCCCAAAAGCCCGGCAGCCGATCTCCAACCCAAATAGGCTGTAGGCAATAAAGAGACGTAATTGGAAAATTGTTTTAGGCTGCGGCAAGGGAGGGGGACATGTCTGGAAGCCGATTAGGGAATATTCTGTGAAGCTTGGGAATTCCGGTTTTGGAATCTGTTTTCGGCGTCACAGGCTGGGCTTCGGATCTGTACTAGTAAAGTGGCTGCAGTGTAGAGGCGCCCTCTAGTGACAGTGGTTTGGAATCACAGGACGGGAGCTGTCCAAAAGCTGAAGTGAGATATACCCATACCAATGAGCCCAGCTAAGTAAGTCAATTGCAGGGTTCAGTCATAATACAGAGTTTGCGGATTTGACTTCCCCCATAGGGCTGGCACCCAGCTGTGGGGATCCCTGAGGGCTGTGTGACACTGTGGGGCTCCCAGGCTTCCTGTTGACCAGATTGGAGGTTGCCAGGTCTGAATTCCCTAAACTCTGGTGGCCCACACCACAGAGACTCACACCTCTTGAGTCCTCAATATCTCAGACTTTCCATCCCTGAATCCATCATGCACTGAGGTCCATCTGAGGTCCTTAAATGCCCTAGCCTTCAACGTTGGCGTTGTTTCTTTCTCATTTCATTTTGTTTTGTTTTTACTTTCATTTTGACATATTCTTTACTTTTTTCAATTTCCTGATTGCTAACACCACATTATCCCCTAGTCTTCTCTCACAGCATATCCCCCAAAGTCTTTTTTTACTCAGTTATTTAAGGTTTTTTTTTTTTGTGGTAGGTGCTGTGTAGTGGGTGTTTTAATTCTGGTTCGTGTATATCTGTTTTTTTTTTCTTTCCCCTACCTGTTCCCCACCCTTTGCCCACCCTCTTTTCCTTCCTTCCTCTCGTCCCTTCCCCCCCCTTTTTTTTCCTTTTTTTCTGTTGTCTCTCTCCCTCTTGTCCCTCATATTCTACTTAGTTTATTTTAACTCAATTATACAATAGGTGTGGCAGGAAACACCTCACATTCGCTGGGTTGTCTCATCCTCCACTGCCTCATTTCTATGTGAACTGATTTAGGCTACCTACACTATCCTCTTTCCCCTAAATCTTGATATCTGCCACCATCTACTGTCTCTCCTATATTCCACCTCCCACCTCCCTTTCTTCAATCCATGAAGGGTCTAAGTCTTAATTCCTAATACCTTTGTTTTGTTTTCTGTCTGTTATCCACTCTTGAAATGATTACCTTTCTTTTCTCTTTCCCTCTCCCATGAAAACAATTGCTTTTTAGCTCATACCATATTCTCCCATATTCAATCATCTACCTCATAATAAGTACTTAACCTACTGCTATAACTCTACACAATTTACATGAATCTAACCTCCATCCTCTCAGATCTCATATTCTTGCTTTGTTAACATATATCACCAATACTACTTTACACTTTTCCCTTGCTTACACAATTGCCTTTCCCCAACACTAATACTTTCCTTTAAAGTGAACTTAACCAACAACAAGAAATTAGAATAAGAAGAAAAAAGTGACAAAGAGAAGATATAACACCTATGCAAAAATAACAGCTAATTAACCTCCAAGAGTAGACAAAGAAGCTAAGGAACTGATTAAATCCTTCAAGATAAAGAGATGACCAGAAAGCAACAAAAATCTACAAACCAAACCAGTAATCAGGAAAACATGGCTGAATCCATTCAACAAACCAAAAATCATGAAGGGGAGTAAAACTTTGCACAAGCAATGAAAGATCTCAGAACATTTATCACCGACAAATTTGATGAAGTAATGAAAGAGGTTAACAACATGAAGACATCACTTGGAGGGGAAATTCCGGACATACGCAAAAACATAACAGATATGATGGGAATGAACACTACAGTTCAAGAAATCAAAAATACACTTGCAGCAAATATCAGCAGACTAGAAGAGACAGAGCAGAGAATTAGTGATGTGGAAGACAGTACATCAGAAATCAAACAGATAGTAGAAGGGGTCAATAAGAAGATAGAAAAAATCCAGTTAGGACTTAGGGACTTGAATGACTATGCAAAACGCTCAAACATACGTATTATAGGCATTCCAGAAGGTGAAGAGAAGGGAAAGGGGTCAGAAGGAGTGTTGCAGGAAATAATGGCTGAAAACTTCCCAAATCTACTGAAAGAGACAGATGTGCATATCCAAGAAGCACAGCACACCCCACTAGTCATAAACCCCAACAGGCCCACCGCAAGACATATACTTGTCAAATTATCCAATGCTCAAGACAAAGAGAAAATCCTAAAAGCAGCAAGAGAAAAGAAAACCATCACATACAAGGGAAGCTCAATTAGATTAAGTGCTGATTTCTCTTCTGAAACCATGGAGGCAAGAAGGCAGTGGTATGATATAGTCAAGGTACTAAAGGAAAAAAATTTCCAACCAAGAATACTCTATCCAGCTAAACTAGCATTCAAACATGATGGAGAGTTCAAAATATTCGCAGACAAACAGAAACTGAAAGAGTATACCAACAAGAAACCTCCCCTTCAAGAAATTCTAAAGGGAGTTCTGAAGGAAGAAAGGAAAAAACAGGAAAGGCAGAGTTGGAGGAGAGTATAAGAGCAACAACAACAACAAAAAAGAAAAAAAAAATACAAACAAAATATGACAAACACAAATCCAATCAAAATATGGCTAACACAAATAATTCCTTGAAAGTAATAACACTGAATGTCAACGGATTAAACTCACCTATCAAAAGATTCAGACTGGGACATTGGATAAGGAAATATGACCCACCCGTATGCTGTCTACAAGAGACACATCTTAGACCCAGAGACGCATGGAGATTGAAAGTGAATGGCTGGAAAACAATCATACAAGCTAAAAATAACCAAAAAAAGGCAGGAGTAGCTATATTAATATCAGACAAAATAGACTTTAAATGTGAAACAATTGTGAGAGACAAAGAAGGATACTACATTTTAGTGAAAGGGAAAATCTGTCAAGAAGATCGAACAATCATAAATATTTATGCCCCTAACAAGGGTGCCTCTAAATATGTCAGGCAAATGCTGGAAAAACTAAGTGAAACAATAGATACATCTACAATTATAGTGGGGGATTTTAATACACCACTATCAACTCTGGACAGAACATCTCAAAAGAGAATCACCAAAGAAACAAAACATCTGAACAGTATATTAGAGGAGCTGGATCTAATAGACATATATAGATCACTACACCCAAACACAGCAGGATATACATTTTTCTCAAGTGCACATGGATCATTCTCCAAGATAGATCATATGCTAGGCCACAAAGAAAGGCTGAATGAATTCAGAAAGATTGAAATCATACAAAACAATATCTCTGACGACAGTGGAGTCAAGCTGGAAACTTGCAAGGGACAGAAGCCCAGATTTCACACCATGATTTGGAAATTAAACAGCACACTGTTAGAAAAACAGTGGGTCAAAGAGGAAATCTCTGTGGTCACCCCTCGGGCTGAAGTGTGGTTTGCTGGCCTGGCAGGGGAGCGGCCGCAGTAGGCCTAATTCCGCTGCCCCCATAATAGGGTGGTTGGTCGGGCCCACCGCCACCCCTGAAGGAAGCTCGGCATGGGCGCAGAGTGCCCTCGGGTCTCCCCTTCTCAGCAGCCATGCTTCCACGGCCGCCCCTCCTCCCGGATGGCGCCACCCGATGCCTTGTGGGGCGGCACCCTTCTTCTTCCTTCTCCCTGCGCAGGCGCAGGGCAGAAAATTCCAGTCTGCCCTTTTCCCCTCCCCCGACAGCAGCAACAGCCAGGCGTGGGCGGAGAAATCCAGTCTGCCCTTTTCCCCTCCCCCGACAGCAGCAACAGCCAGGCGTGGGCGGGAAACTCAAGTCTGCCCTCCACCCCAGCAACAGCAGCCACCAATCCCTAAACCCTGCCCCTTCCCCCAGCAACAGCGACAGCCAATCCCTAACCACCACCCCTCCCCCGTCCAGTACCACCCACTGACCTTTCGCCGGCAACCAATCAGAACAGGGCGTGGCTTCGACCAATCAGCCTTCCCCAGCCCCTATAAAACTGTTGCCTCTCCCTCAATAAAGTGGACTTGAGTGTTTACCTTGTCTCCGCGGTAGTTCTTCTGCCGTGCGCCCTCCAGTCCTGAGAGCCCCCGACAAGGGCCTGGTCTCCCTTGTCCCCAGTTCGCCGCCGGCTTCGCCGGGCGACCCCTTCGTCGCCGGCTTTGCCGGGCGACCCCGTCAGCCGAACCGCGCAACCCCTTGTGAGACTGATCCCTCGTCTGCTGCCGGACCGACCCCTCGTCCCAAGTGGGACCGACCCCTCGTCCCAAGCGGGACCGACCCCTCATCCAGAGCTGGACCGACCCCTCGTCCGCAGCCAGACCCCACCTCTACCGACCGAGCAAGCCGCCGCAAATCTCAAAAGAAATCAATGACTACCTTGAATCAAATGATAATGATAACACAACATACCAAAATTTATGGGATGCAGCAAAAGCAGTACTGAGAGGAAAATTTATAGCCATAAATTCATATATCAAAAAAGAAGACAGCAAAAATTGAAGAACTAACTGCGCATTTGAAGGAATTAGAAAAACAACAACAAAGTAACCCAACAGAAAGAAGAAGGAAGGAAATAACAAAGATAAGAGCAGAACTAAATGAAATAGAAAATAAGAAAGCACTTGAAAAGATAAACAAGACCAAGAGCTGGTTTTTTGAGAAGATCAACAAAATTGACAAACCTTTAGCGAGACTAACAAAGAAAAAAAGAGAGAAGATGCAAATACACAAAATAAGAAATGAGAAAGGCAATATCACCACTGACCCCACAGAAATAAAGACTATCATAAGAGGATACTTTGAAAAACTATATTCCAACAAAAATGACAATCTAGAGGAAATGGACAAATTCCTAGAAATACATAAGCAGCCCATATTGACAAAAGAAGAAATTGATGATCTTAACAAACCAATCACAAGCAGAGAGATAGAATCAGTTATTAAAAATCTCCCAACTAAGAAGAGCCCAGGGCCAGATGGCTTCACAGGTGAATTCTACAAAACATTCTGGAAAGAACTGACACCAATCCTGCTGAAACTATTCCAAAAAATCGAAACAGAAAGAACATTACCCAACTCCTTCTATGATGCCAACATTACCCTAGTACCAAAGCCAAACAAAGACATCACAAGAAAGGAAAATTACAGACCAATTTCTCTAATGAACCTAGACACAAAAATACTTAAGAAAATACTTGCTAATCGTATTCAACAACACATTAAACGTATTACACACCACGACCAAGTGGGATTCATCCCAGGTATGCAAGGATGGTTCAACATAAGAAAATCAATCCATGTAATACAACATATAAACAGATTGAAGGAAAAAAATCACATGATTATATCTATTGATGCAGAAAAAGCATTTGACAAAATACAGCACCCTTTCTTGATAAAAACACTCCAAAAGATTGGAATACAAGGAAATTTTTTGAACATGATAAAGAGTATATATGAAAAACCTAAAGCCAATATTGTTTACAATGCAGAAATCCTAGACTCCTTCCCTCTAAACTCAGGAACAAGACAAGGATGCCCATTGTCTCCGCTCCTATTTAACATTGTCTTAGAAGTACTTGCTCGAGCACTGAGGCAAGAACCAGATATAAAAGGCATTCAAATTGGAAAGGAAGAAGTCAAAATTTCATTATTTGCAGATGACATGATCCTATACATAGAAAACCCTGAGAGATCTACAACAAAGCTTCTAGAACTCATAAATGAGTTTAGTAAAGTCACAGGTTATAAGATCAATGCGCAAAAATCAGTAGCATTTCTGTACACCAATAATGAGCAAGATCAGGAGGAAATCAAGAAACAAATACCATTCATAATAGTAAATAAAAAAATCAAATACTTAGGAATAAATTTAACTAAAGAGGTAAAGAACTTATACACCGAGAACTATACAAAATTGTTCAAGGAAATCAAAGAAGACCTAAATAAATGGAAGACTATTCCTTGTTCATGGATAGGAATACTGAACATTATTACGATGTCTATCCTACCAAAACTGATCTATACATTCAATGCAATCCCAATAAAAATCAACGCAGCCTTCTTTAAGGAACTAGAAAAACTAACTATGAAATTTATTTGGAAAGGAAAGAGACCCCGAATAGCCAAAGACATACTGAAAAAGAAAAACGAAATTGGAGGAATCACACTACCTGACTTTAAAACATTCTACAAAGCTACGGTGGTGAAAACAGCATGGTATTGGCATAAGGAGAGACACATAGAACAATGGAATCGAATTGAAAGTTCTGATATAGAACCTCACATATACAGCCACATAATATTTGATAAAGCCACCAAACCCTCTCAACTGGGAGAGAGTGGCCTATTCAACAAATGGTGTCTGGAGAACTGGATATCCATATGTAGAAGAATGAAAGAGGATTACCATCTCACACCTTATACAAAGATCAACTCAAGATGGATTAAAGACCTAAATATAAGAGCCAAGACCATAAAAACCTTAGAAAGCAGTGTAGGGAAACATCTACAGGACCTTGTATTAGGAAATGGATTTATGAATATCTCACTAAAAGCACGAGCAGCAAAATAACTAATAGATAAATGGGACTTCCTCAAAATTAAAGCCTTCTGCACCTCAAAGGAGTTTGTCAAGAAAGTAAAAAGGGAGCCCACACAGTGGGAGAAAATATTTGGCAACCATATATCTGATAAGAAACTTATAACGTGCATATATAAAGAACTCCTATATCTTGAAAATAAAAAGATAAACAACCCATTTAAAAAATGGGAAAAAGACTTAAACAGACACTTCTCCAAAGAAGAAATACAAATGGCAAAAAAGCACATGAAAAAATGTTCCAAATCTCTAGCTATCAGGGAAATGCAAATCAAAACCACACTGAGATACCATCTTACACCCATAAGATTGGCAGCTATGAAAAAAACAGAAGAATACAAGTGCTGGAGAGGATGTGAAGAAAGGGGAACATTCATCCACTGCCGGTGGGAATGCAGAAGGATCCAACTATTCTGGAGAACAGTATGGCGGTTTCTCAAAAAACTAGCCATAGATTTGCCATATGACCCAGCAATACCACTGCTGGGTATATACCCAGCAGAACTGAAAACAAGGACACAAACTGATATATGTACACCAATGTTCATAGCAGCATTGTTCACTATCGCCAAAAGTTGGAATCAACCCAAATGCCCATCAACAGATGAGTGGATCAATAAAATGTGGTATATACACACACTGGAATACTACTCGGCTGTAAGAACACACACACTACAAACACATGTGATAACATGGATGAATCTTGAGAACCTTATGTTGAGTGAAGCAATCCAGACATTGAAGGACAAATACTACATGACCTCAATGATATGAAATAACCAAGCTGCCCTAGATAGCAAGAGACTGAACGATAGGCTTACAGGAAATCGGAGGGTGGAGGAAGGATGAGAGCTGATGTCTGCAGGGGTGGAATTTAAGATGAGATGGTGGTAAGTATGAACACTAAGAAGAGATAAAAGGGGGGCAGGGGGTTGCCTTTGGTTGGGGCTTTGCGGGTTTGAGGGTGGCTGGGGAGGGGCGGATGGGTAACATTGCCCAAAAGTGGAGGGAGGGAGGGGTAGCATACGAACACAGAAGAGGGTCAGGTGTTGGTGGAGAGTAAAATGCCGAGAAAATCATATCAAAATATAATAGAGGGTTACCTGTTTAGAATGCTCGGAGGGGAGGGTCTGATGCAGGACGGGCTCCTGGGGAATGTCTAAATGCTCATTCTGCCAGAATGGGTGACACCATGGGGTAGAAACCCAAGTAGTGAGAGTGGGGGTGGATCCGCATCCTGGGGAGGACTAATGCCATCAAATAGAGGGAACTGTATCCCTCGAGAGAAAGGGTGGCTCCCAGGGCATTGGGGCAGTTGAGCAAGTTAGGCCCTGAACACTATTCCATCTATCTCTGGATGTGGCTCCTCAGGAAATGGAGGTTGGCTGTCACTGTGGTCACCAAGGTGGAAGGGAAAATGGACGTTAAATGTGTGGAACCAAGGTAAATGGGGGGTAAGAGAGGAGTTTCGTGAGAGTACACAAAGATGGATATAAAACATGTAATATTACACCATAACATATAGGAGATGACAGACTGATAATGTAAACCATAATATAAAACATCGGATAACTAAGAATGTAAAAAACTGTGTATCCTAAAGTATGCACCACAATGTAAGCACAGATGTCACCTTGTTAGAAAGCTATTGTCTCAGACTCTGTACATCACGTTAAGTAAATATGACGTGAATAGGGTGTAAGAGTATCGCTGTGGAAGGGAAAAGGTTTTGTGGTGGATGTATGGGAGTGCAGTATATTATATATATGCATTGCTGTGGTCTAGGGCTCCTGTGAAGAGAAGCTCAATAATTAGGGGAAAAAAAAAGAAAAAAAAGAAAAGGAAAAGATAGGATGTAGAATTTTTCCCAAGTCAACACGTATTCTTTATCTAACTTTTAAACCCATCGCTATATGCCATTTCCTAGTAAGGGACCCTGACATTATATTGGGCTTCAAATTTCAGGGAGTTCTGGATCACAGAGTGGTTCAACAATGGTAATGGAGGGATACTGGTATAGGATACCATTGACAGGTGATATATGGCTGACAGGGAGCTGTACAGAACATATGTCCCGGGTGCATGGTAATGTTTGGATATACTCATAGTGGCAACAATTAAAAACCACAGCAGGGGGGGCACTGGGTTCCTGGCCAGTGGTGCTCTGTTGTGGTCCCTAGGGGAGCAGTGACAGTCTCCCAGGTGCAGCGGCAGGGACCGGGAGGGAGTGAGGGTTCAACAGTGAGCCTCTGACGCTAATGACTATGCTTGTGAGCTGATAAGCCTAAAATAAGAACAAGGCCTAGAGCAGCATTGTGCCTGGGAATTTCCTCCTGTCAGCCTTCATGTTACTCAAATGTGGCCAGTCTCGAAGCCAAACTCAGCATGTAAATGCAATGCCTTCCCCCCAGTGTGGGACATGACACCCGGGGATGAGCCTCCCTGGCACCGAGGGACCACTATCAACTACCAACTGATGATGCAACTGGAAAATGACCTTAGATGGAAGGTTCAATGCGGATTAGGAGAATATCCCTGTCTACATAAAATAACATGACTTTAAAATGCTGTTTGACCTAATGTAATGGGGAAATGGAATGGAGAAATGTGTTTATATGGCTACGAGTCTCTAAAAAAAGAGTCTGGAGGCTGTCAGAAGGATTGCCCTTATGCACAACTGAGCAGAGTCTGAGAGACAGATAAAGCAGATACAACCCCCAGGTATTGGTTTCTTTGAGGGCTAAAGAGACCCATGGGAGTTATGGTCATGGCCGATGGGGTTAACTACCAGGTCAGATGGCCCCTCTTTGGAAATGGTGTTTATGTGTGATGAATCTGGACTCAGATGGGATCTCTCTTCATAAGACTTTCATGCTAATGTGCTGGAGGTGCAGTTAGTGTTGGGGTTTAAGATATATTTAGGGGATTTGAATCTCTGGACTGACAATGTGATAGCCAAGCACTGAGCCTCAACAGACTCCAGCACCTACAATCTGATTCATTGGACTCACCACACTCAGCTAAGATGGAGTTGAAGAAGGACAACCACCACACCATGGAGCCTAGAGTGATTACAACTGGAAGTGGGAGGATTGCATCCAGCATCCATGTGGAATCTGAGCCTCCTCTTGACATAGAGGTGCAATGGACACAACCAATCCAATGTCCACATAGAAAAGGTGGCATTGGATTGGGAAAAGTGGACATGGTGGCTGATGGGTATGGGGAAAGGCAGGAAGAGATGAGAGGTGGAGGCGTCTTTGGGACATGGAGCTGCCCTGGATGGTGCTTCAGGGTCAATCACCAGACATTGTAAATCCTCACAGGGCCCACTGGATGGAATGGGGGAGAGTATGGGCCATGATGTGGAGCATTGACCATGAGGTGCAGAGGTGCCCAAAGATGTACTTACCAAATGCAATGGATGTGTCATAATGATGGGAATGAGTGTTGCTGGGGGGGGGGGGGGGAGAGGTGCAGTGGGGGTGGTGGGGTTGAATGGGACCTCATATATATATATATTTTTAATGTAATATTATTACAAAGTCAATAAAAAAATAAAAATAAAATAAAAAAAACAAAACAAATCAAAAACAAAGTGACAAAAGGAAGATATAACATGTACAGAAAAACAACAACTAATTAAACCCCAAGACTAGACAAAGATGCTAAGGAACTGATTAAACCCATCAATATAAAAAGAGGACCAGACGGCAACAAAAAACTACAAACCAAGCCAATAATCTGGAAAACATGACCCAATTCAATGAACAAACTAAAAACCAGGAAGAGGAGCAGAACATCAAACAAGTAATTAAAGCTCACAAAACATATATTAGGGAACAATTTGATTAAGTAAAGGAAGAGATTAAGAATATGAGGAAAAGACTTGGAAAGAATACAGAAGAAATCACAATCATACCCAAAAAATAATGGATATGATGGTGATGAACAGCACAATTCAAGACATCAAAAATACACTCTCAGCAAATAGCAGAGTAGAAGAGGCAGAGGAAAAAAATAGTGATGTGGAAGACAGTACATCTGAAATCAAACAGATAGTAAAACTGATCAATAAGATAGAAGAAATCCAGCAGGGATTTAAGGACCTAAATGTCAATACAAAATGCACAAACATATGCATTATAGGCGTACCAGAAGGAAAAGAGATGGGAAAGGGGACAGAAGGGATGCTGGAGGAAATAATGGCTGAAAATTTCCCAAATCTACCGAGGAAGATGGATGTACATATCCAGGAAGCACAATGCAAGCCAAATACCATAAATCCCAACAGGCCCACACCAAGGCATATACTTGTCAAATTATCCAATGCCCAAGTGAAAGAGAAAATTCTAAAAGCAACAGGAGAAGAGAACCATCACATACAAAGGAGGCTTCACATGATTAAGTGCTGATTTCTCATCTGAAACAATGGAAGCTAGAAGGCAGTGATATGACATAGTCAAGGTACTAAAATAAAAAAATTTCCAACCAAGAATACTTTATCCAGCTAAGCTAGCATCAAAAAATGATGGAGAGTTCAAAATATTCACAGATAAACAAACTAAGAGAGTATACCAACAAGAATCCTACCCTTCAGAAATACTAAGGGGAGTTCTGTAGGAAGAAGGAAAAAAAACAGAGGCAGCAGAGTTGGAGGAGAGTGTAAGAGGAACTAAAAAGACAAAAAGAGAAAAATAATTTAAGAAAATATGACAAACACAAATCCAAAGAAAATATGGCTAATATAATTTATTGAAAGTAATAACACTGAGTGTCAATGGATTAAACTCACCTGTCAAAAGACTCAGACTGGAAGACTGGATAAGGAAATATGACCCATCTATATGCTGTCTACAAGAAACACATCTTAGAGAGAGGACTTCAAGGAGGTTGAAAGGGAATGGCTAGGAAACAATCTTAAAGCAACCAATGACCAAAAAAAAAAGGCAGGAGTAGCTATATTTTAATATCAGTCAAAATAGACTTTAAATGCAAAACAATTGTGAGAGACAAAGATGGACACTACATATTAGTGAAAGGGATAATCTTTCAAGAAGAATGAAAAATCAAAAACATTTATGCTTCTATTAAGGGTGCCTCCAAATATGTGAGGCAAACACTGGATAAACTAAGAGAAAAAATAGTGGGGGACTTTAATACACCACAATCAACATTGGAGAGAACATCTCAAAAGAAAATCAATAAAGAAACAAAGACTTTGAACAGTATATTAGAGGAGCTGGACCTAATAGACATATACAGAACATGACACCCAAATACAGCAGGATATACCTTCTTCTCAAGTGCACATGGATCATTCTCCAAGATAGACCACATGCTAGGCCACAGAAAAAGTCTCAATGAATTCATGAAGATTGAAATAAAACAAAATAATTTCTCTGACCACAATGGAATGATGCCAGAAATCTGAAAGGGCCAGAGACCCAGATTTGGCAACAAGATATGGAACTTAAACAACACACTCTTAGAAAAATAGTGGGTCAAGGAGGAAATCTCAAAAGAAATTATAACCACTTTGAAACTAATGAAAATGATATCACAACATAATCAAACTAATGGGATGCAGCAAAAGCAGTACTGAAAGGGAAATTTATAGCCATAATTAATACATCAAAAAAGAAGAAAGAGGTAAAATTGAAGAACTAACTGCACATTTGGAGGAATTAGTAAAAGAACAACAAACTAACCCCAAAGGAAGAAGAAAGAAAAAAATAACAAAGATCAGAGCAGAACTAAATGAAATAGAAAATAAGAAAGCACTTGAAAAATAAACAAAACCAAGAGCTGGTCCTTTGAGATCAGTAAAATTGACAAACCCTTAGCTAGACTAATGAAGAAAAAAAGGGAGAAGATGCAAATACATGAAATAAGAAATGAGAAAGGACATAGCACCACTGACACCACAGAAGTAAAGACTATCATAAGAGGATACTTTGAAAAGCTATATTCCAACAAGAACAATTTAGTGGAAATGGACAAATTCCTTGATACACGTAAGCAGCCTACACTGACAAAAGAAGAAATTGATGATCTCAAGAAACCAATCACAAATAAAAAGATAGAACCAGTCATTAGAAACCTCCCAACTAAGAGGAGCCCTAGGCCAGACAGCTTCACATGTGAATTCTACTATGCATTCCAGAAAGAACTAACACCAATCTTACTGAAACTCTTCCAAAAAATCAAAACAGAAGGAACATTGCCTAATTCATTCTATAAGTCAAAATTTACCCTAGTACCAAAGCCAAATGAAGACACCACAAGAAAGGAAAATTACAGACAAATCTCTCTAATGAACCTAAACATGAAAATCCTTAACAAAATACTTGCTAATTGTATTCAACAACACATTGCACAAATTATACACCATGACCAAGTGGGATTCATTCCTGGTATGCAAGGATGGTTCAACATAAGAGAATTAATTAATGTAATACACCACATAAACAGATTGAAGGGAAAAAATCACATGATCACATGATCCTTGCTATAGATGCAGAAAAAGCATTTGAAAAATACAGCACCATTTCTTGGTAAAAACACTGTAAAAGATCGGAATAGAAGGAAATTTTCTGAACATGATAAAGGGTATATACGTAAAACCCATGGCTAATATCATTTACAATTGTGAAATCCTAAAATCTTTCCCTCTAAGATCAAGAGCAAGACAAGGATGCCCATGATCACCCCTCCTATTTAACATAGTCTTATAAGAACTTGCTCGAGCACTGAGGCAAACAACAGACATAAAAGGCATCCAAACTGGAAAGGAAGAAGTCAAAATGTCACGATTGGCTGATGATATCATCCTATACATAGAAAACCCTGAGAAGTCTACAATAAAACTTCTGGAACTTTAAATGAGTTCAGTAAAATCACAGGTTACGTGATCAATGTGCAAAAATCAGTAGCATTTCTGTACACCAATAATGAATAATCTGAGGAGGAAATCAAGAATCAAATATCATTCACAATAGTAATAAAAAAATCAAATACCTAAGAATAAATTTAACTAAAGATGTAGAAGACTTATACACAGAAAAGTACACAATACTTTTTCAAGGAAATCAAAGAAAACCTAAATAAATGGAAGAATATTCCCTGTTTATGGATAGGAAGACTAAATATTATTAAGATGTCTATCCTACCAAAACTGATCTACACATTTAATGCAATCCCAATAAAAATCAACACAGCTTTCTCTAAGGAACTAGAAAAACTAACTATGAAATTTATTTGGAAAGGAAAGAGGCCTCAAATACCCAAAGACATATTGAAAAAGAAAAATGAATTTGGAGGAATTACACTACCTGACTTCAAACATACTACAAAGCTACAGTAGTGAAAATGGTACGGTGTTGGCACAAGGATAGACACACTGACCAATGGAACCATATTGAGAGTTCTGATATAGATACTCATATATACAGTCATATGGTGTTTAACAAGGCCACCAAACCCTCTCAAATGGGAGAGAATGGCCTCTTCAACAAATGGTGCCTGGAGAACTTGATATCCACATGTAAAAGAATGAAAGAGGATTATTAACTCACACCTTATACAAAACTCAACTCAAGATGGATCAAAGATCTAAATATAAGAGCCCAGACCATAAAGACCTTGGAAATTAATGTAGGGAAGCATCTACAAGACCTTGTAATAGGAAACAGCATCATGAACTTCACACCAAAAGCACATGCAGCAAAACAACAATTAGAAAATGGGACTTCTGCAAAATTAAAGCCTTCTGTACCTCAAAGGAGTGTATCAAGAAAGTGAAAAGAGAGCCTATACAAAGGAAGAAAATATTTGGTAAATATATATCTGATAGGAAGCATAACTTGCATATATAAAGAACTCCTATATCTTGAAAATAAAAAGACACACAGCCAATTTAAAAAAATGGGAAAAAGATTTGAACAGACACTTCTCCAAAGAAGATATACAAATGGCTAAAAAAACACATGAAAAAATACTCAAAATCACTAGCTATTAGGGAAATGCAAATCAAAGCTACAATGAAATACCATCTTACTCCCAAAAGATTGGCAGCTATGAAAAAAAACCTGAAGACTACAAGTGCTGGAGAGGATGTGGAAGAATGGGTACACTGATCCACTGCTGGTGGGAATGCAGAAGGATCCAGCCATTCTGGAGGACAGTTTGGCAGTTTCTCAAAAAACTAGCTATAGATTTGTCATATGACCCAGTAATTTCACTGCTGGATATATACCCAGTAGAACTGAAAACAAGGACACGAACTGATGTATGCACACCAATGTTCATAGCAGCACTATTCAGTATTGCCAAAAGTCAGAATCAACCCAAATGCCTGTCAACAGATGAATGGATAAATAAAATGTGATATATACATACAATGGAATACTACTCAGTTATAAGAATGAATACAGTACAAACACATGTAATAACATGGATGAATCTTGAGAACCTTATGTTGAGTGAAGCAACCCAGGCACTGAAGGACAAATACTGCATGACCTCACTGATATGAAATAAGTAAACCAAGCAGTATCAGAAAACTAGAGACTGGATGATAGGCTTAAAGCAATCTGGGGGTAGTGGAAGGTTTCAAGCTGACACCTACCTGGGTGAAATCTATGATAAGCTGGAGGTAAGTATTTGTACAGGGAAGGAATAAAATGGGGGTATAGGGATAATTTTGGGTGGGTTTTTTGGTCTTGGGGGGGGCTCCGGATGGGAGGATGGGTAAGATGGACCAAGAAATTGGGGGAAGGGAGGGGGGAGCATTTGAACACAGGAGATTGTCAGGTATGTGGTTGAAAGTATAATATTGAGAAAACTTTTTAAGAAATATAATAAGGATGGTTATTTTTAAGGTGTTTAAAGTGGAGAATCTGACACAGGGAAGGCTTCTAGGAAGTGTGTGAATGCTCAGTTTGTCATAGTTGTCCATCATTGGATGGAGACCCATACAATGAGAGTGAGGGTATACCTACATCCTGGGGAGAACTCATGTTCTCAAATAGACAGAATTGTATCTCTCCTGAGAACTGGAGGCTTCCAATGGGTTAGTGGAGTCAAGTATGTCAAGCCCTCAACATTGCTGCAAGTATCTCTGAATATGGTCCTTCAAGTAATGAAGACTGATTGTCACTGTGGGCCCTGAGAGGAGGGGGAAAGAGGTATTGAAGGGATGGAATCAGTGCAACTTTGGGGCAATGGAAGTGTTCCACAAGATTATGCGAAGGTGGATATAGCACATGTTAAATTACACCAAAAATGTATAATAGCCTATGGGCTAAAATGTAAAACATAATGTAAAACATAAGATAACTAAAAATTTAGAAAATTGTATAGTCTAAAATATAAACCATAATGTAAACCCAAGTGTAACCATGTTTGAAAGCTATTGTCCCAATATCTGTACATTATTTATAGCAAATATAATATGAACATGTAAAAAGATCATTGCTGGGAAAGGAACAAAGTGTTTGATGTTGGATATGTGGGAGTACTGTATATTGTATATGTGAATTACTGTGATCTAAAACTTTCATGAAGACAAAGTTAATAATTAGAAGAAAAAAAAAAAGAAGAAAGGATGTAGACACTGAGGATGAAATGGAAGAAATTGCCTTGCCAGTGTCCATACAGGGCAACACTTATTGCAGTGATAAAAGGCAAACCATCGAAAACAAAAGCTTTTTCACTTTTCAATGTTTTTGCTACTCCAATTCATTTTTACTTTAATTTTTCTAAGTTAGTATGTATTCTATATCTAACCTTTAAACACATCACTATATTCCTTTTTACTATTAATGGAACCTGACAATATATTACGCTTCATTTTTTAAGTTTTGGACCATAGGGAGTTCCAACTATGGCAGGGGAGGAATATTGGTGTTGGGTGTTATGAAAGGGGACACATGTTTGGAAGGGAGTTTTTCAGGGTATGTATACAGGGTACATGAAAATGTTTGGATATTTTCCTAGTGGTTACAGTCAAAAATGACAACTGAGGGAGTACTGAGTTTCTAGCCAGGGGAGCTCTATCACATTCCCCAATGGAACAGCAACAATCCCCCAAGTGCAATGGCTAAGACCAATAAAGAATGATGGTCCAACAATGTGCCCTTGATACTAATGACTATGCTTGTGAGCCTGTGCACCTGAAATAAGAACAAGGCCTAGAGCTGCAGGGTGCCTAAGAGTTACCTTCTGAGAGCCTCCCTGTTGCTCAAATGTGACCACTCTTGAAGCCAAACTCAGCATGTAACTGCATTACCTTCCCCCCAGTGTGGGACATGACTCCTGGGGATAAACCTCCCTGATGCCAATGGATAACTACCAAGTATCAGCTGATGATGTAACTAGAAAACACCTTGAATAAAAGGGTCAACTCAGACCAGCAGAATATCTCAGCCTATGTGTAATATCAGGTGTTAAAAATGCTTTTTGACCTTGAATAAAAGGGGAAATGGAAAAGACAAATGAGTTTATATGGCTATGAGTCTCCAAAAAAGAGTCTGGAGGTCATCAGAGGGGTCACCCTTATGCATGACTCAGCAGGGTTCCAGAGACAGCCAAAGTAGATACAAACGCAGATATTGGTTCTTTTGAGGGCTACAGAGACCCACAGGTTCTATGGTAATGGCAGATGGAGTTCAGTGTCATGTCAGTTGGCCCTGCTTTGGAGTTTGTGTTCCTGAGTGTGATGGAGTTGGGCTCAGATGTGATCTTCGTTCACCAGCCTCTCCTGTTACTTTTACAGAACCTGTGGTTGGCGCTGGGATTTGTCGTATTCTCAGAGGAACTGAATCTCTGGAATGTACATGTGATAACCAAGCCCTGAACCTCAACAGACTTGCAACTCCTACCCTTTGGTTTATTGGACTTACCCCAGCCATCTAACAGGGAGGTGATGAAGGTCAACCACCACACCAGGGAGCCAAGAGTGCCTACAACTGCAAGCAGGAGTATTGCATCCATCAACTATGTGGAATCTAAGCCCCCTCTTAATATAGAGGTGGAGTGGACATAGCCATCCCAGGGTCCACAGGATGGAGGAATAGAGTATGGTTTAGAGTGGACTTACTGATATTCTATTCTGGGACTATTGTGATTATTAATGGAAGAAAATGCAGCATTGATGTGGAGAAAGTGGCCATGGTAGCTCCTGAGGGTAGGGAGTGGAAAGAAGAGATATGATGTGGGGGAATTTTCAGGACTTGGAGTTGTCCTGAGTGGTACTGCAGGGACAGTTGCTGGACATTGTATGTCCTGCCATGGCCCACTGGGTGGACTGGGGAAAGTGTAAACTATAATGTAAACCATTATCCATGTGGTGCAGCAGTGCTCAAAAATGTATTCACCAAATGCAATGAATGTCCCATGATGAAAGAGGTTGTTGATATGGGAGGAGGGGCGTGGGGGTATATGGGGACCTCATATATTTTTTAATATAACATTAAAAATAAATAAATAAAGACAAAAAGTCTATTTTGCCTGATATTAGTATATCTAGTCCCACCTCTTGTTTGGTTATTGTTTGCATGTAAAATTGTTTTACAACCATTCACTTTTAGCCTCCTTATTTTCTTGGGTCTAAGGTGATTTTTTACAGACAGCATATAGATGGGTCATATTTCCTTATCCAGTCTGCCAATCTGTGTCTCTTGATTTGAGAGTTTAATTCATTAACATTCAGTGTTATTACTTTCAAGGAATTACTTACATTAGCCATATTTTCTTTAGGTTTATGTATACCATATGTTGTTTTAATTTATCTTTTTAGTATTTAAGGTATTCTTACACTTTCCTCCAGTTCTCTCTCTCCTGTGCTTTCCTGTCAATATGCAGAACTTCCCTTACTATTTCTTAAAGGGCAGGCTTCTTTTTTACAAACTCTCTTAATTTCTGTTTTTTTTCTGTGAATATTTTGAACTCTCCTTCATTTTTGAATGTCAGCTTTGCTGGATAGAGAATTCTTGTCTGGAAGATTTTTTCTTTTTGCACCTTAACTATGCCATGCCACTGCCTTCTTGCCTCCATGGTTTCAGATGAGAAATTAGCACTTAATCTTATCAAGTTTCCCTTGTATATCATGGGCCTTTTTTCCCTTGATGCTGTCAGTTTTCTCTCTTTGTCTTGAGCCTTGGGCAATTTGATAAGTATATGTCAAGATCAGGCCTTAATCTAATAAGATTCAAGCCCTTATAAGCAAAAATGAAAACCAGAGGAGAAGAGAGAGAAGGAGAGAGAGTTTTCCATGTGATGAATGCAGAGCTGCAACTACAAGTTAAAGAATCCCAAGGATTACTGGCAAACTAGCACCAGAACACTACAAATTCTGGTAGAAAGCATGGTATATGGATACTAGGATGTTGGGATTCTAGCCTTCAAAGCTGTAAGATAATAAATTCCTGTTGTTTAAACCCATCATTATGTGTTATTTGTCATAAAAGCCCTGGTACACTAAGTCACTCAGTGAATGATGCAAGAACTAATTTTGGAAGCATGTCTTTACTGTTCCAATGGTTAGATAGTCTGAGATGTTGCAGTGTAAAGTAAAAAGTTCAGTGTTCTTATTGGGCTTATTATGTTTACAGGGGGATTATCTAAGGAGGGAGAATGGGAAGCATCTACCCCTTTTCTCTTTATTAAGTAAAGAAAATTTCATTCTTTTACCCTAACACAACTGAGAAGGGCAATTTGAATATATGTTAATAATTTGAGTACCCAAAAGAGCTGTGTTTCATTTTTTTAACATATCAAATTTATTGATACATATCAGTAAAGTACAAATTCACCCAAAGTGGACAGTCATGGTATTCAATATAATCATACAGTTGTGCATTCATCGATTCAGTTTTAGAGCATTTTCATTATTCCGGTAATAAGAGCAATAGTAAAAAAACAATGAAATGAACACAACTCCTCACCATTCAGTCTCTCTATAATTCTACTGTACCTAACTGCTATTCTTTTTCCATCTCTCTTGTTTATTTGTATTTATATTTTGTAAAAACAGTTTTATATATGCAATGTTACACTTTTTATGTTTCCTTCTAGTAAATGTCCTTAGGATTTTCCTTTTTACCATGTTAAACCCATAAAATAGCTCTGCTGCTCATGAACAGCATGACGTGCCCTCACAATTTCCATTCATTTTCAAAACTTTAAAGTAACATTTTTACCAATTCTTCACAGATAAACTCTCAGCTTTACATTCTCTACCACCATATTATTTTCTGATCATTATATTCTAATTATTAATTCCATGATTTTATACAATATAATTTAGTTCTTAATAGCACAATCAGACAGTATTTGTTATTTTTATGTCTGGCTTGCTTCACTCAACCTAATATCCTCTAGGTTCATCCATGTTGTTATGTGCTTCATGATTTCATTTCTTCTTACCACAGCATAATATCCCATCATATGTATACACCATAATTTATTTATCCATTCATCAGTTTATGGACACCTTTGTTGTTTCCTACTTTTAGCAATTATGAATAATGAAGTGTGCAGATGTCTGTTCATGTCACTGCTCTCATTTCTTCTGGGTATATTCCTAGCAAAGTCCACATGAAAAATTGATATTTAAGTTCCTTAGGAACTTTCCAACCGTCCTCCACAGTGGCTGTACAATTCTACATTCCCACCAAAGTGAATAAGCATTCCTATCTTTCCACTTCTCCTTTTTAATAGTGGCCAATCTAATATATGTGAAATGATTTGAATTTTGATTTGAATTTACCTAATTGCCAGTGATGTTGAATATTTTTTCATGTGTTTCTTCACCATTTACATTTCTTCTTTGGACAATTGCTTTTTCTAGTCTTTTGCCCACTTTTAACTGGGTAGTTTGTCTTTTTATTGTTAAATTGTATGATCTCTTTCTATAACATGGGTATTAAGCCTTTATCAGATATGTGATTACCAAATATTTTCTCCCATTGGGTCAACTGCCTTTCGCCTATTTGACAAAGATCTTTGAGGGGCAAAAATTTTGAGTATTTTTTCTTTTGTTGCTCATGCTTTGGGTGTAGTTTTTAAGAAACTACCATCTACTAAAATATCATTAAGGTGTTTTCCTACTATTTTACCTAGGAGTTTTAAGGTTGTCACCTTTTATATTTATGTCCTTGATCCATTTTGAGTTAATTTTTGTCTAATTTGTGAGATCAGGATAGACTTTCTTTGGGATATGGATATCCCATTCTGCCAGGACCATTTGTTGAATACAGTGTTCTGGTCAAATGGGTGGGTTTAGCAACCTTGTCAAAAATCACTTGGCTACAGATGTGAGGGTCTATTTCTGAGTTCTTGATTAAGTTCTATTTTCAAATATATCTATCTTATGCCAGTACCATGCTGTCTTTGCCACTATAGATAACATTCTTTTATGCCTGGAAGTTAGAGACTGCCAACATTATGTTTCTTTCTTTAAGACATTTTTGGCTATTTTGGGCCACTTGCCCTTCAAAATAAATTTGCAAATTGGCTTTTCAGTTTCTTCAAAAAGGCTGCTGGGTGTTTTATTGGGATTGCATTGAATCTGTAAATCAGTTTGGGTAAGATTAGCATCTTAATGATATTTGGTTTATCAATCTATGAACATGGAATGTTTTTCCATTTATGTAAATCTTCATTTTCTATTTAAAATATTTTGTACTTTTCTGAATACTGGTCCTTTATATCCTTGGCTATGCTTATTCCTAAATATTTTATTGTTTTAATTGCTATTATAAATGGATTTTTCCCCAATATTCTCCTCAGATTGCACACCAGTAGTGTACAATAAATCTATTGATTTTTGAATGTCTCATGATGATGGAGGAGATTGTTATGTGGGGAGAAGTGAGGTGAGGGGGGTGGGGGGTATATTAATCTTGTATCCTGTCATTTTGCTGAACTTATCTATTAATTTTAGTAACTTTGTAGTGGATGTTTCAGGAATTTCTAGATATAGGATCATACTATCAGCACATTGTGAAGTTTCACTCTTTCCTTTCCTTCTTGGGTGCCTCATTTCATTATCTATCCTAATTGCTCTAGCTAGTAATTCTAGCACAATACTGAATAATAATTGTAGCAGGGGACATCCTTGTCTTGTTCCACCTCTCAGCATTAAAGATTTCAGTCTTTCATCACTGAGTACAATACTAGCAGTACGTTTTTCATATATGCACTTTACCATAGACAGAAAGCTTCCTTCTATTCCAATTTCTAGGAGTATTTTATTAATCAAGAAAGGATGGTATATTTTGTCAAATGCATTTTCTGCATCAATTGAGAGGATCATGTGGTATTTCTTCTGCAATTTATCAATTTATTACACTAATTATTATTATTTTTTGTGTTGAACCACCCTTGCATACCTGGATTAAACCCACTTGATATTGATGTATATTTCTTTTGATGTGCTTTTGGATTCAGTTTGCAAGTATTTGTTGAGGATTTTTGCATCTATATTCTTTAGAGATATTGGATTGTAATTTTTTTATAGTATCTTTATTGGGTTTTGGTATTAGGGTGATATTGGCTTCATGTAATGAGTTTGGTAGTGTTCTTACCTGTTCAATTTTTTGGAAGAGTTTGAGCAAGATTGTTATAAGATTGTCTTTGAATAACTGGTAGAATTAATTGTGAAGCCATCTGGATCATGGCATTTCATCTTTGAGAGTTTTTTGATGACAGTTTCTATCTCTTCAATTGTGATTGGTTTGTTGATATCTTCTAAGTTTCCTAGGGTCAGTGTTGGTGGGTCCTGTGTTTCTAGGAATTTGTCCATCTTGTCTACATTGTCTAGTTTTTTGGCATAGAATTGTTCATGGAATCCTTTTATGATCACACTTATATCTGTGGGTTCAGTAGTTATGTCCTTCCTCCCATTTATTTTATTCATTTTTATCTTCACTCTTTTTCACTATAGCTAAGAAGTTGTCAGGTTTGTTGATCTTATCAAAGAACCAACTTTGGTTTTGTTGATTCACTCTATTTTTTCTCAATTTCATTTATTTCTACTCTGAACTTTATGTTTCTTTCCTTCAGCTTTTCCAGGTTTTCCAGGTAGCAGTAAGCTCTCCAATTTTAGTTCTTTCTTCTTTTTTACTGTAAGCATTGAGGTCTGTAAATTTCTCTCCCAGCACTGCCTTTGCAGTTTCCCATAAATTTTGATATGCTGTGTTCTCATTTTCTTTCATCTTAAGGTATTTGTTGAATTCTCTTGTAATTTCTGCTTTGACCCACTGATTATTTGAGTGTGTTGTTTAATCTCCATATATTTATTAATTTCCCTTTTTCCAATACTATTAATTTCCATCTTCATTCTGTTATGATCAGAGAAAGTGATTTGTTTAATTTCATTCTTTTTAAATTTATTGATGCTTTTCTTGCCACCCAACATATAGTCTACCTTGGAGAAGGATACATGAGTGATTGAAAAGAAAGCATATCCTGCTGTTTTGGGGTGTAATGCTCTATAAATGTCTGTTAGGTCTGGTTCATTTATCATATTATTCAAGTTATCTGTTTCTTTATCTTCTGTCCACATGTTCTATCTAATACTGAGAGTGATATATTGAAGTTTCTAACTCTTATTGTAGAGACATGCATTTCTCCCTTCAGCTTTACCAGTATGTACTTCATGTATCTTGGAGCACTTCGGTTAGATATTTTTTTCTTGGTGACTTGACCCTTTTATTTATATATAATGACCTTCTTTATCCCTTAACACAGTTTAGCATTTAAAACCTCTTTGGTGCAATATTAGTATCATTACAATATATTTTTTTGGTTATTATTTGCATGAAATAACATTTTACTTTTTATCAGGATTTGTCCTTATGTCTGAGGGGAGTCTGTTGTAGACAACATACACTTGGTTCATTTTTAAAATCCATTCTATCAGTCTATGTCTTTTGATTGGGGTGTTCAAGACATTAATATTAAAAGTTATTAGTTTAAAGGCATTATTACTTCATGCATTTTGTCCTTTGGCTTTGTGTTTTCATGTCATACTAATATCTGTCTATTTACACTTAATAATCCTTCCTAATAATCTTCATTTCTACATTCTTCTCCAAATCTCTTGCCTTTGCTTTTCCTTTCAGGATGTAACACTGCCTTTGTTAGCTCTTGCAATTGTGATGTTTTGGTAAAATATTCTATCAGTTCTTGTTTGTCTGTTTAGACTTTGAACTCACCCTCATTTTTTTAAGGATGGTTTTCCTGGATACAGAATTCTTGGCTGACAGTTTTTTCTCCTTCAGTACCTTAGAAACATCATACCACTTTCTTATTTCTTCCCTGGCTTCTGATGAGCAATTGGCACTTAATCTTATTGATGTATTCTTGTAAGTGATGTTTGCTTTTCTCTAGCTGATTTCAGAAGACTCTATTTATCTCTGATATTTGTCCTCTAAATAGTAACTTGTCTGGGGGTAGGGCTACTCAGATTTATTCTGTGTGGAGTATGTTGTCCTTCTTGGCTATTGATATTTATGTCTTTCATAAGGGGTGGGAAGTTTTTGGTCATTATTTTCTCAAATATACTTTATGTGTCTTTTCCATTCCCTTCTCCTTCTGGGAAACCAATAATGTGAATGTTTGTGTCTATCACATTGTCATTCAATTCCCTGAGGCCCTCTTCCATTTTTTCCATTCTCTTTCTGTTTTCCTGTCTTTTCCATTTCAGATGTTCTATCTTTAAATTACTAATTCTCTCTTTGAGCAATTCACATCTGCTCTTATGTGCCTCTAATATATTTTTAACCTTATCCATCATAACTTTCATTCCCATAAAGCCTGTTACTTTTATTTGCAGGCTTTCACATGGTTCTTTATGCTCACCCAGAGTCTTCTTAATATCTTTTATCCTTTTAGTCATACTTTCTTTCAGTTCTTTGAATTGATTTAGGAGAGTTGTGTGATTACCATGTATTGTCTTAAATCCCACATCTCTTATGGCTATTTGGTTTATTCATTTGCTTAGATCAACTCTTCCTGTTTCCTGATATGGTCTGTAATATTTTGCTGATGTCCAGGCATCTGAATATGTTGGTGAATTTACTCTGATGGCCAGTTTTCTCTCTCTGGCTTATTATTATTTTTCACATATCTTCTTTGCTATTTGGTTCAACCTGTTCTATGTTTTTAAAAGTGTCCAGCTTAAGTGCAGATTTCCTCCTAGAAGTTAGGGTACAGAGAGATTCCAATGCAGTTTTGTCCATGTAATTTCCATACCTGCCTGTAGATGGCACTTGCCAGAGCACCTTTCCATGGAGTTATTTATTTCAATATCTGTTTTCCTGTGTTTTGGTCTGGCCAAATTTGAGATTGAAATCAGACTCTGCTGGCTGAAGTCATTGAAGAAAGTCCCCCCCAATCACTTTTCTTTTCTTTGTAAGAGCTCACAGGTAGGAATATGTTCTTCTCTCAGTCAGCTGCAGTAAGCTAGGGCTTTTACCCCAGCTTAATGTCTTGGGGTGGGGGAATGGAGTTCCTCCAGGATGTCACATGGGTTTGGTAACTTACATTTGTAATTTTAAGGTCATCTGTCTGGCCCTCACCCTTCTGGGAATTGTGAAGCCCTGTCCTGGTCTGCTGACCCCCAAAGCAGGCCCCTTGGAGAGCTTTTGGCTCTTTCTCCATTGTTTTTGCCTCATACGATGCCATCTTCCCATAATTCTGGTTTCAGTTGTAATATTAAGGGATTTCTCCTTTGATGAAGCAATTGGTCACTGATGGGTCCATTCTTGAAGGACAGCTGTTCTTTTATTGTGGAACTGTAGCTTTTCTTTGTCCATTTAAAATTTCATGGAGTAATTCTGTATATAAGGTATGCTCTTTCCAAAGTAAAGCACTACAGAAAATAGTGTGATACTTTGCTGTAAACTGAAAAGACCAGTCCCAAACCAATGTGAATTTTAAGCCCTTTTATCACCCAATTGACTATTTTCACTTATAACAAATTCTGTGATTTGCTTAACCCACTGGTGAGGACAGTTGAATAGGAACATGCCTAGCAAGGAGATGTGGGTACTGTTGTACAGGACCACTAAATTAGTTTCATTAGAACTTGAACATGACTGGATATTTTTTTAATTAAAATTATTTATTTTTAAAAATTACATTAAAAAAATGAGATCCCAATTAACCCCACCACCCCCACCCCCCACTCCCCCCACAGCAACACTCTCTCCCATCATCGTGAGACATCCATTGCACCCAGTAAGTACATCTCTGAACATCACTGCACCCCGTAGTCAATGATCCACATCATAGCCCACACTCTCCCACGTTCCATCCAGTGGGCCCTGGGGGGATCTACAATGCCCCGTAATTGTCCGTGAAGCACCACCCAGGACAACTCCACGTCCCGAAAATGCCTCTACATCTCATCTCTTCCTCCCATTCCCCAAACCCAGCAGCCCCCATGGCTACCCTTCCCACACCCACTCCACATTTTCTCTGTGGACATTGGATTGGTTGTGTCCATTGCACATCTATGTCAAGTGGGGGCTTAGATTCCACATGGATACTGGATGCACTCCTCCTGCTTTCAGTTGTAGGCACTCTAGGCTCCATGGTGTGGTGGTTGACCTTCTTCAACTCCATGTTAGCTGAGTGGGGTCAGTCCAATAAATCAAAGTGTAGGAGCTGAAGTCTGTTGAGGCTCTGGGCCTGGGTGCCTTATTATCAGTCCAGAGATTCAAATCCCCTAAATATATCTTAAACCCCAGCACCAACTACAATTCCAATAAAGTAGCATGCAAGTCTTGTGAGAAGAGATCCCCTCCGAGTCCAATTCCATCATGCAGAAACACCAGCTCCAAAGAAGGGCCATCTGCCATGGCAATGAACCCCATCTGCCATGACCATAGAACCCGTGGGTCTCTTTATCCCTCAAAAGAACCAATACCTGGGGTTGTATCTACTTTATATATGAGTGGATATTAACAGTTGCCTTGTGGCAACCAAGAATTGCAAAAATAAGGGAAATTCTTTTTCTGATCTCATTAAATTGTTGCATCTGTCCAGGAATTGATAGCCAGCCATGATGCACTCCTTCTGTATCAACACTGAAATACAGAAATTGTCCTAATGTAGGCATCCAGCATCACTTGAATAGGAGGAAATATGAAGTAACTCAAACCTACTAGTCCTTCTATGGTAGGATTACAGAGGTATGTTTGCTTTCCAGCCTGTACATAAGTGCTACTGAATGCTTAAGGAATACCTTTACATATTTTAACCACCTAGTACATTGCAATGAAGATAGCCATTTCAGTTAAGTTTCTTCAAAAGGCTCATTAACACATAGTTGCTAAAGTTTTACAAATACCTTCTGTATTTCTTGGATATTAGACAAGGTCTTATTCAAATCCAATTTGTAAACATCACTTCTCTATGGGTGATTTCTAGTTATTGCATCACAGATACTTTGATCAATTTTTCTCTGCAACAACACATCTTTTGTGAGGACCATTCTCACTAAGATCTGCTGTTAGGGTGGTTCCAGCACAGGAGTGGCAATTTTCTTCCAATAAATAATGGGAAAACTACTTTAGGTATTGGTCTGCTAAAGAACGTGGCAGTACAAAGTATTCTGGAAGGCAAGTAGATATCATATAACCCTTGTTAATGGAACAAACTCTCCACGCAGAAACACCCATCCTATTGATATCTCTGTCCCATTCTTTTTTTTTTTTTTAAAGATTTATTTTTATTTATTTAATTCCCTTCCCCTCCCCCGGTTGTCTGTTTTCTGTGTCTTTTTGCTGCGTCTTGTTTCTTTGTCCGCTTCTGTTGTCGTCAGCGGCACGGGAAGTGTGGGTGGCGCCATTCCTCGGCAGGCTGCTCCCTCCTTCGAGCTAGGCGGCTCTCCTTATGGGTGCACTCCTTGCACGTGGGGCTCCCCTACGCGGGGGACACCCCTGTGTGGCACGGCACTCCTTGCGCGCATCAGCACTGCACATGGGCCAGCTCCACACGGGTCAAGGAGGCCCGGGGCTTGAACCGCGGGCCTCCCATGTGGTAGACGGACACCCTAACCACTGGGCCAAAGTCCGTTTCCCTCTCTGTCCCATTCTGAGTAACTTCAAACCATTGGCTCTAACACCTCCTCCTCAACCTCCTGAGGGTAGTCCATTTATTTTGTTGACTGAACTATAGCATTTTTTCCCAGTATATTCAAATATAAAGATTAGCTGCATTTCTGTTTGCTGGGAAGAGTGAGTTATTTGCAAGGTATATCTTTTTTAGCAGTTTTGGGACATGATTTTTCAAAGCAAAATCTGACATTCCTGGAAACTTTACAATAAATAACTAACTCTATTGGATCAAATTAGATTTTTGCTTCAGGCCTAGGACTTTGCTTGTTTTTGTGTTCATTTGCTATGCAATTTGCTCAATACATTTCAAAGGAACATCACATTTACCAAGAAGAAAGTTTTGTCATGGAATTTCTTAAAATGGCATTGGATCACCTTGAACAAAGGAAATTTTAAAAACTTTTTAAAAATTGAATTTTATCATTCATAAATGAAGAAACACAAGCAATAAGTGTATAGTAAACATTGTGAACTTGCAAAAAAAAACATGCATATCATCATTCAGGGCTCCCATATATTACCCCAACACCAACACCTTGCACTGTTGTGAAACAATTGTTACAAACTATGAAAAGCATCATCAAAACATTACTACTACCTGTAGCCAGTATCTTACATTAGGTGTATTTTTCCCACAACCTACCTGGTTACAGACATGCTGTATTAGCATTATAAAGTTGTTATAGTTCATAGGAGAATGTTCTCATATTTGTTCAGTTAACCACAGTCCATCTTCCACCAAATGATTCATTGTATTATACAGTGCCCATGATTTTTAAAATCCATTCAGAGTGTAAATTAAGTGGCTTTCATGTTCATCACAGAGTTGTGCTGTCATCACCTCAATTTTCCTTACTCCAAAAAGAAAAATCTCGTAACCCCTTTTACCCCCCAGAAATAGAATATGCATTGAGAATGGGAGCTGATTCTTAATGTATGTAGAATTTTTAATAATGTTTATTGGAAATGTGTGGAAATGAATAGATTTGGTGGTAATTTACATTACAGTGAGTATAACTAACACTGATTTTTTATGAATGTGATTGTGACCAAAAGGGGTAGTCTGTGGATGTAATATTTTAATTGAAAGGAAGGTAGAGAATAATGCGGGACTGTATAATATAGTGATTTTGGTGATGCATGAAGATTGTGGTTAATAGTATAAGAATATTCTTTACATGCAACACTGATAAACTTCAAAAACATACTAAGTGAAAGGAGCCAGACGCAAAAAGAAATATATTGTATATTTCCAATGAAAGTAAATACTCCGAATAGGCAAATTCACAAAGACAGAAAGTAAATCAGTGATTGTCATTGGCTTAGGGGAAGGGAGAATGGAGAGTCGATGTTAATAGGTTTTCTTTTGGAAGTGATGAAAAAGTTCTATAATTACATAATGGTGATGTTTATAAAATTATGAATATGCTAAAAAAAACCCACTGATTTGTACACTTTAAAGGAATGACATATGGTATACGAATGCTACCTCAATAAAACTGTTACTTTAAAAAAAGTGTTAATAAAGGAAACTTTAAATTACTGCATATCACCTTTCCCCACAAATCATATTGACTTGTTTCTGTTGCAATGCATTTTTGTTCAAAATTGACTTAATTTATGACAATTCTCCTGGCAAAAGAACTGGCTTCAGTTTTTCAATATTTGGTTCCAAATTAAGTTTATCCTCAGCCTGGGTCAGCAGCAGGACATAGGATCTGAATGTGGGTCTGGGCAGCTTGAAGGAGAACATGCTTCCCCCACCTGTTCTCCTAGGATCTGGCATTACCAGTGGCAGCACTGGGGCCACCCAATACCTCCAGACACCTCTGGGCATTGGGCTCCAGGTGCTGAAGTCCTAGGCCTGCCTGGAGCAAGGCTGGGAAGACTGACAGGCCAGTCATGAAGAAGCAACTGCCCAAGTAAGGAGCAGGGTACAGGGAAGGCCTATGCTTATGCAGGGGCCCACGACCAGAAGGGACCCACCACTCCATCATGAGAGACTGCACACACAGGGCCTGTGACCTGCATCTCAGGACCTCTAACTGCTTGTAGAATTTTTATTTTATTTTATTTTATTTTATTTTTTATTTTTTTCTCTTTATTAATTTTTGAAATGTTACATTCTTAAAAATATGATGTCCCCATATACCCCCACCCACCTCAGCCACACCTCTGCCCATAACAACAAACTCCTCCATCATCATGAGGCATTCATTACATTTGGTGAATAAATCTCTGAGCACCACTGCACCTCATGGTCAATGGTCCACACCATAGCCCACACTCTCGCACAATCCATACATTGGGCCATGGGAGGACATACAATGTCTGGTAACTGTCCCTGCAACACCACCCAGGACAACGCCAACCTCTGAAAGTGCCCCCACATCACATCTCTTCCTCCCACTCCCTACTCCCAGCAGCCACCATGGCCACTTTCTCCACACCAATGCCACAATAGATCATGAATAGAATATGAGTAAGTCCACTCTAATCCATTCTCTATTCCTCCATCCTGTGGACCCTAGAATGGCCGTGTCCACTCCACATCTATATCAAAAGGGGGCTTAGATTCCACATGGATGCTGGATGTAATTCTCCTGCTTTCAGTTGTAGGCACTATTGGCTCCCTGGTGTGGTGGTTGACCTTCTTCACCTCCATGTTAGCTGAGTGGGGGAAGTCCAATAAACCAGAGTGTAGGAACTGCAAGTCGGTTGAGGCTCAGGGCCTGGCTATCACATGGACAGCCCAGAGATTCAGGTCTCCTGGGTATACATTAAACCCCAGCACCAACTACAGTTCCGGTAAAAGTAACAGGAGAGGCTTGTGGACAAAGATCACATCTGAGTCCAGCTCCATCACACAGAAACACGAACTCCAAAGTAGGGCCAACTGACATGGCACTGAACTCCATCTGCCATGACCATAGAACCTGTGGGTTTCTGCAGCCCTCAGAAGAACCAATAACTGGGGTTGCATCTACTTTTATCTGTCTGTGGGACTCTGCTCAGGTGTGCATAAGGGCAACCCCTCTGATAACCTCCCAGCACTTTTGGGAGACTCATAGCCATATAAAGTCATTTGTCCTTTCCATTTCCCCCTTTTATTCAGGTCAAAAACTTCTTTAACTCCTGGTATAATATGTAGACTGAAATATTCTGGTGGTCCGAGTTGACCCTTTTATTCAAGGTCATTTTCTAGTTATATCATCAGCTGGTACTTGGTAGTAATCCCTCGGCACCAGGGAGGCTCATCCCCAGGAGTCATGTCCCATGCTCGTGGGAAGGCAACACATTTACATGCAGCATTTGGCTTTGATACTGGCCACATTTGAGCAACATGGAGGCTCTCAGGAGGTAACTCTTAGGCACCCTGCAGCTCTAGGCCTTGTTCTTATTTCAGGTGTATAGGCTTACAAGCATAGTCATTAGTATCAAGGGCTCATTGTTGGACTTTCTTTCTTTTTGCTCTTTGCTGTTGCACTTGGGGTATTGTTGCTGTTCCATTAGGGACTGTGATAGAGCTCCCCTGGCTAGGAACTCAACACTCCCTCAGTTGTTGTTTTTAATTGTATCTACTATGAAAATATCCAAACATTTTTATGTACCCTGGATATATGCCCTGGAGAACTCCCTGCCAACCATGTGTCCCCTGTCAATAACATCCCACACCAATATTCCTCGCCTGCCATTGTTGAAACTCTCTGTGATCCAAAACCTCAAAAGTGAAGCCCAGTATATTGCCAGGTTCCATTAATAGTAAAATGGAATATAGTGATGAGTTTAAAGGTTAGATATGGAATACATATTAATATAGAAAAATTAAGGTAAAAATAAATTGGGGGATCAAAATATTAAAAATGCAAAAGCTTTGTTTTTGATGTTTTGCCTTCCATCACTGCAATGAGTGTTGCCCTGTATGCAAATTGGCAAGGCAACTTCTTCTGTCCTTTCCTCAGGGTCTATGTCCTTTCTTTTCCTTTTTTCCCCTAATTATTAAGCTTATCTTCACAGAAGTTTTAGATCACAGTAATTTATATATACAATATACAGTACTCCCACATATCCAACATAAAACCCTTTTCCCTTCCACAGCAATAAGCTCTTTACATGTTCATACTATATTTACTGAAACTGATGTATAGATATTGAGACAAAAGCTTTCAAACAAGGTAACATTTGGGTTTACATTGTGGTTTATATTTTAGACTATACAATTTTCTAAAGTTTTAGTTATCTTATGTTTTACATTATGATTTACATTTTAGCCTAACAGCCCCTATACATTTTTGGTGTAATTTAACATGTGTTATATCCATCCTTGCATAATCTTGTGAACACTTCTATTGCCCACACAGTTACATTGATTCCATCTATTCAATACCTCTTTCCCCCTCCCCTCAGGGCCCACAGTGACAGTCAATCTTCATTGCTTGAAGGGCCATGTTCAGAGATACTTGCAACATGTTGAGGGCTTGACATACTCAACTACCCTAATACATTGAGAGCCACCATTTCTCTAGAGAGATACAATTCCCTCTATTTGAGAACATTGGTCCTCCCCAGGATGTGGGTATACCTTCACTCTCATTATATGGGTCTCCGTCCAATAATATAATCCACTCTGGCAAAATGAGCACTCACACACTTCCAAGAAGCCTGTCCTGCATCAGATTATCCCCTTTAAGCATCTTAAACAGGTAACCTTCCTTACTATATTTTTGAAAGTTTTCTCAGCATTATACTCTCAACCAAATACCTGACAATCTTCTATGATTGTATGTTCCCCCCCCTCCCCCCAATTTATTGGACAATATAACCCTTCCTCCCATCCCTAGGCCCCCTTAAGCCCACAAAGCCCCACCCAAAGGTAACCCTATGCCCCCATTTTATCCTTTCCTTGTACAAATACTTACCTCCAGCTTATCAGAGATATCACCCGTGTAGGTGTCACCTTGCATCCTTCCTCTACCCCCCAATTTTGCTTAAGCCTATCATCCAGTCTCTAGCTCTCTGAGGTGGCTTGGTTTACTTATTTTATATCATCAAGGTCATGTAGTATTTGTCCTTCAATGCCTGGGTTGCTTCACTCAACATAGGGTTCTCAAGATTCATCCATGTTACTATATGTGTTTGTAGTGTATTCATTCTTAAAGCTGAGTAGTATTCCATTGCATGTATATAACACATTTTATTTATCCATTCATCTGTTGAAGGGCATTTGGGTTGATTCCAACTTTTGGCAATAGTGAACAATGCTGCTATGAACATTGGTGTGCATATATTGGCTTGTGCCCTTGTTTTCAGTTCTACTGGGTATATACCCAGCAGTGGAATTGCTGGGTCATATGGCAAATCTATAGCTAGTTTTTTGAGAAACCACCAAACTGTCCTCCAGAATGGCTGGATCCTTCTGCATTCCCACCAGCAGTGGATGAGTGTCCTCATTCCTGCACATCCTCTCCAGTATTTGTAGTCTTCTGCTTTTTAGTAGCTGCCAATCTTATGGGAGTAAGATGGTATCTCATTGTAGTTTTGATTTGCATTTCCCTGATAGCTAGAGATTTTGAGCATCTTTTTCATGTGCTTTTTAGCCATTTGTATTTCTTCTTTGGAGAAGTGTCTGTTTAAATCTTTTCCCCATTTTTTAAATGGGTTGTTTGTCTTTTTATTTTTGAGATATAGGAGTTCTTTGTATATGCAGGTTTTAAGTCTCCTATCAGATAGATGGTTACCAAATATTTTCTCTCATTGTGTAACCTCTCTTCTTACTTTCTTGACAAACACCTTTGAGGTGCAGAAGGCTTTAATTTTGAGGAAGTCCCATTTATCTATTTGTTCTTTTGCTGCTCTTGCTTTTGGTGTGAAGTTCATGAAACCATTTCCTATTACAATGTCCTGTAGATGCTTCCCTACACTGCTTTCCAAAGTCTTTATGGTCTTGGCTCTTATATTTAGGTCTTTGATCCATCTTGAGTTGATTTTTGTATAAGGTGTGAGTTGGTAATCCTCTTTCATTCTTTTACAAATGGATATCCAGTTCATCAGGAATCATTTGTTGAATTGGCCATTCTCTCCCAGTTGAGAGGGTGTTGGGGCTTTATCAAATATTATATGACTATATACATGAGGATCTATATCAGAATTCTCAATTTGGTTCCATTTTTTTTTTAAAGATTTATTTATTTATTTAATTCCCCGCCCTCCCCCGGTTGTCTGTTCTCTGTGTCTATTTGCTGCGTCTTGTTTCTTTGTCTGCTTCTGTTGTCGTCAGTGGCACGGGAAGTGTGGGCGGCACCATTCCTGGGCAGGGTGCACTTTCTTTCACGCTGGGTGACTCTCCTTACGGGTGCACTCCTTGCGTGTGGGGCTCCCCTACGCGGGGGACACCCCTCTGTGGCAGGGCACTCCTTGCGTGCATCAGCACTGCACACGGGCCAGCTTCACATGGTTCAAGGAGGCCCGGGGTTTGAACCATGGGCCTCCCATGTGATAGACGCCCTAACCACTGGGCCAAGTCCGTTTCCCCCTTTCTTTTTTGATGTATGAATTTATGGGTATAAATTTCCCTCTAAGTGCTGCTTTTGCTGCATCCCATAAATTTTGGTATGTTGTGTTATCATTTTCATTAGTTTCAAGGTAGTTATTAATTTCTTTTGAGATTTCCTCTTTGACCCACTGTTTTTCTAAGAGTGTGCTGTTTAACTTTCATATCTTGGTGTGAAATCTGGACCTTTGGCCCTTGCAGATTTCCAGCTTCACTCCACTGTGGTCAGAAATATTATTTTGTATGATTTCAATGTTTCTGAATTCATTGACCCTTTCTTTGTGGCCTAGCATATGGTCTATCTTGGAGAATGATCCATGTGTGCTTGAGAAAAATGTATATCCTGCCATATTTGGGTGTAATGATCTGTATATGTCTATTAGGTCCAGCTCCTCTAATATACTGTTCAAAGTTTTTATTTCTTTATTGATTTTCTTTTGAGATGTTTTGTCCAGGGTTGATAGTAGTGTATTAAAGTCTCCTGCTATAATTGTAGAGGCATCTATTCTTTCTCTTAGTTTTTCCAGTGTTTGCCTCACATATTTGGAGGCACCCTTGTTAGGAGCATAAATATTTATGATTGTTCATTCTTCTTGAAAGAGTATCCCTTTCACTAATATGTAGTATCCATCTTTGTCTCTCACAATTTTTTCACATTTAAAGTCTATTTTGTCTGATATTAATATAGATACTCATGCCTTTTTGGTTGTTGTTTGCTTGTAAGATTGTTTTCCAGCCATTCACTTTCAACCTCCTTGAATCCCTGGGTCTAAGATGTATTTCTTGTACACAGCATATAGATGGGTCTTATTTCCTCATCAAATATTCCAGTCTGAGTCTTTTGACATGTGAGTTTAATCCATTGACATTCAGTGTTATTAATTTCAAGGAATTATTGATGTTAGCCCTATTTTCTTTGGACTTGTGTTTGTCATATTTTGTCTCTTTTTTCATTCTCTTTTTGTCTTTTTTGTTGCTCTTACACTCTCCTCCAATTCTGCCTCTACTGTTTTTCTCTTTCTTCCTGCAGAACTCCCTTTAGAATTTCTTGAAGGGCAGGGTTCTTGTTAGCATATTCTTTTAGTTTCTATTTATCTGTGAGTATTTTGAACTCTCCATCATTTTTGAATGCTAGCTTAGCTGGGTAGAGTATTCTTGGTTGGAAATTTTTTTCTTTTAGTACCTTGACTATATTATATCACTGCCTTCTTGCCTCCATGGTTTCAGATGAGAAATCAGCAATTAATCTTATGGAGCCTCCCTTGTATGTGGTGGCTCTTTTTTCTCTTGCTGCTTTTAGAATTTTCTCTTTGTGTCGAGCATTGGATAATTTGACAAGTATATGTCTTGTGGTAGGCCTGTTGGGATTTATTTTGTTTGGAGTGCATTGTGCTTCCTGGACATGTACATCCATCTCTCAGTAGAATTGGGAAGTTTTCAGCCATTTTTTCCTCCAACACACCTTTTGTCCCCTTTCCATTCTCTTCTCCTTCTGGGATGCCTAAAATATGTATGTTTGTGCATTTTGCATTGTCTTTCAGGTCCTTAAGTCCCAGCTGGATTTTTTCTATCTTTTTATTTATCAGTTCTACTGCCTTTTTGATTTCAGATGTACTGTCTTCCATGTCACTAATACTCTCCTCTGCCTCTTCTAATCTGCTGCTATTTGTTGAGAGTGTATTTTTGATTTCTTGAACTGTGGTATTCATCACCATCATATCCATTATCTTTTTGCATATGTCTGCAATTTCCTCTCCAAGTGTTTTCTTCATATTGTTAATCTCTTCCTTTACTTCATTAAGTTGGTCTTTAATATATGTTTTGAGATCTTTAATTACTTGTCCAATGTTCTACTCCTCTTCCTGGTTTTTAGTTTGTTCATTTGATTCGGCCATGTTTTTGTGGTTATTGGTTTGTTTTGTAGTTTTTTGTTGCTGTCTGGTCATCATTTTATCTTGACAGGTTTAATCAGTTCCTTGGCTTCTTTGTCTAGTCTTGGGTCTTAATTAGTTGTTGTTCATGTTTGTTATGTCTTCTCTTTGTCACTTTCTTCTTACTCTATTTTCTTGTTGCTGGCTAAGTTCACTTTGAAGGAGAATATTAGGGCCAGGGAAAGCAAAATGAGTAAGAAAAGAAAATGTATAGAGTAGTATTGGTAATAAATGTTAACAGAGCAACAATGTGAGATCTGGGAGAATGGATATTAGACTCATGTAAGTTGTGTCAATTTATAGCAGTAAGTAGACTACTTATAATGAGAGAGTCAAGTGAATATGGGGAGGATTATAGTATGAATTAAAAGGCCAGCATTTTCACGAGAGAGAGAAAGAGAAAAGAAAGATAATAATATCAAGAATGGATAAAAGACAGAAAACAGAACAAAAATATTAGAAATAAAAAGTCAGACAGTGTGGGGGCCAAAGAAAGGGAGGTGGAATATAAGAGAGACAGTAGATGATGTAGGATAGAAAGATGTAGGGGAAAGGGTGCGGTCACCCCTCGGGCTGAAGTGTGGTTTGCTGGCCTGGCAGGGGAGCGGCCGCGGTAGGCCTAATTCCGCTGCCCCCATAATAGGGTGGTTGGTCGGGCCCACCGCCACCCCTGAAGGAAGCTCGGCATGGGCGCAGAGTGCCCTCGGGTCTCCCCTTCTCGGCAGCCATGCTTCCGCGGCCACCCCTCCTCCCAGATGGCGCCGCCCGATGCCTTGTGGGGCGGCACCCTTCTTCTTCCTTCTCCCTGCACAGGCGCAGGGCAGAAAATTCCAGTCTGCCCTTTTCCCCTCCCCCGACAGCAGCAACAGCCAGGTGTGGGCGGAAAAATCCAGCCCGCCCTTTTCCCTTCCCCAGACAGCAGCAACAGCCAGGCGTGGGCGGAAAAATCCAGCCCGCCCTTTTCCCTTCCCCCGACAGCAGCAACAGCCAGGCGTGGGCGGGAAACTCAAGTCTGCCCTCCACCCCAGCAACAGCAGCCACCAATCCCTAAACCCTGCCCCTTCCCCCAGCAACAGCGACAGCCAATCCCTAACCACCACCCCTCCCCCATCCAGTACCGCCCACTGACCTTTTGCCGGCAACCAATCAGAACAGGGCGTGGCTTTGACCAATCAGCCTTCCCCAGCCCCTATAAAACTGTTGCCTCTCCCTCAGTAAAGTGGACTTGCGTGTTTACCTTGTCTCCGCGGTAGTTCTTCTGCTGTGCGCCCTCCAGTCCTGAGAGCCCCCGACAAGGGCCTGGCCTCCCTTGTCCCCAGTTCGTCGCCTGCTTCTCCGGGTGACCCCTTCGTCACCGGCTTCTCCGGGCGACCCCTTCGTCGCCGGCTTCGCCGGGCGACCCCATCAGCCGAACCGTGCAACCCCTTGTGAGACCGATCCCTCGTCTGCTGCCGGACCGACCCCTCGTCCCAAGTGGGACCGACCCCTCATCCCAAGCGGGACCGACCCCTCGTCCAGAGCTGGACCGACCCCTCATCCGCAGCCAGACCCCACCTCTACCGACCGAGCAAGCCGCCGCAAAAGGGGATAGTGTAGGTCGCTAAAATCAATACACACAGAAAAGCAGAAATGGAGGAAGAGGAAACACAGCAAATGTGAAGTGCTCTCTGCAGCACGTGTTATATAAAAATAAAATAAAAAAGAGGAAAAGATTGAAAAGAAAAAAAAGAGAAGAGAAAAAAGGGGGACAAAGAAAAGGGGGAAAACAAGCAAGAAAAAGAAAAAGAGAAAAAAAACCTAAATAAATGAAAAAGAACCTTGGGGGATAAAATGGGAGAAAAGTTCAGGAGACAATGCAATATTAGCAACCACGACAAAAAGAAACAAACAAAAAACCAACGTTTCAAGCTAGGAATCCTCTTTGAAGTTAAATAATATACTTAGGGATCTGACCTTCCCCCTTTCTCCCTTCCTCACTTCTCTCTCCCAGGGCAGCAGGAAAGCTGCCTGAGAGGTCCAGTAGCAGATTCAAGTAGGTCCTTGTTGAGCCAACTCAACACAGAAGACTATGATTCTTTATTTCCAGTGTGAGAGCACCTACACCTCACCAGAAACCACAAATATGCTACTGGAAGCTTGGATAGCACCTCCTACAGTCCCTCCCCCTTGGGTGTGCTATGGGAGTTCTAATTGATTTTCTGACTCCACCTTCTCCCAGACCAAGTTTCCTATCCCAAGACGTTTAGGTTAATTGGGCTTTCTCAGAAGATTCGCCACTCCTTTCTTCCCAGACTCTACCCAAGTCAGCTGTACATTCCTCCAAGCTCCAGGAAAGAGAGGGGGGGGAGAGCAGAGAGAGAGAAAGAGAGAGAGAGAGAGAGAGAGAGAGAGAGAGAGAGAGAGAGAGAGAGAGAGAGAGAGAGAGAGAGAGAGAGAGAGAGAGAAACAACACTAAACATGGGGTGCTAGGGTAATCAAGGACCTCAGATGGACCTCAGGGCATGGTGGATTCAGGGATGGGAAGTCTGTGATATTGCAGACTCAAGGTGTGTGAGTTTCTGGAGTGTGGGCTACCAGGGTTTAGAGGACAGACCTGGGAACCACACATCTAGTTAACATGGGACCTGGGAACACCGCAGCACAACAAAGCCTTCAGGGATTACCACAGCTGGGCCCCCAGCCCTAGGGGGAGGGGTCCTGCCCACAACTTCTGATCTCTGTGTCAGAAACCCAAAATTCCACCTCTCACAAGAATCTCTTCTGCCAGTGTCTCACCAAATCGACATCCAGACACTTCCTGCCCTGCAAGCCTCTGAAACAGCCCACTCAGGGTTTGGGAACACCCCAGCACAACAAAGATCCTAGGGATTACCACGGCTGGGCTGCCAGCCCTAGGGGGAGGAGCTCCACCCACAAACTCTGACCTCCTTGTCAGAAACCCAAAATTCCACTTCTCGCAAGAATCTCCTCCTTCACTGTCTCACCAAATCGACATCCAGACACCTCCCACTCCACAAGCCCCCAAAACAGCCAGCTTAGGGCTTGGGAACACCCTAATCAACAAAGCCTTCAGGAATCACTGCTGCTGGGATGCCAGCCCCAGGGAGATGTGTCCTTCCCACAACCTCTGACCTCCATGCAAGAGACTAATAAGTCTACCTCTTGCAAGAATGTCTGTCACTGTCCCACCAAATCGACATCCAGACACCTCCTGCCCTGCAAACACTCAAAACAGTCCGGTCCAGCAGGACTCTGACCCTACTCAGCTGCTTCTTTGCAGAAGAGATTATGAGGTGCGCTCACTCAGATGCCATCTTGCCCCACCTCCAGCCTTCTTGTAGAATTTGAAGGCAATGTTGGACCAAGTTGCTGACAGGCAAATATCTATTAAACCAGGGGCTTTGTGGGTGCAGAGCTAACAAACTTGATGCTGCTGTAATTTGACCAGAGCCAGAACCTAATTAGTAGAATTCGAGCCCCAACTAATGGCAGCTGAATGTCAAATCTCCGAACAGTCCAATGTTTTGCTCAGATATGTGATGAGGGGTACTCTGTTGCAAAAAGGTTTTAAATCATATGGCCAAATTTGGGAGCATGGAGCTAATAACATGTCAGTTTGTTTAGTGATTAAAATATTTGTGCCTGATATTGGAGCTGCAGAAGTCACCTGTAGTCAGCTCCTCCAATTTGTCCAATTCCTATCGGCTATTTGCCTCAATTGTTCGTTCAACTGGAGATAGTCAAGCCAGCAAGGTATTTGTACAACAGGGCTTGTATTAGCCAAATTTGATGGCATCTGGCTCTCAGCATTTGACATTTTTGTTTGAAAGAATGGCTTATTTGGAGGATTTGAGCCTCTGGATTACAAATCAAGGAAAACACCAAGAACAATAACAACAACAACAAAAAGTCAACAAAATTGTGTAGGTCTCCATTCAATAGGCTTTTTCTTGGTTTATCCTGCTTCCCTTCTTGGCATGAATTATTACCAATAATAACATTACAAATAAAAATATTTCTAATATTGTCTGGTTTCATCATGCTGGGAGAGGGTTTTTGCTTCACATTATTTTCCAATATGATTATCTTTTACCAAATGGAGTTGATAATCTCCCTTCTTGGTGGCACATACTTTATGTAAATAGTCCTGGAGCACTAATTTAAATTTACTGAAGGATATTCATAGGGAACGAGTGATCATCCATCTCACATATGCTGAAAAAGTGGAGCATTCCCAGGTGGTGTGAATTTAGGTTTAAATGTGTCCTATAACAAATAGTCCCATAATAGATCCTGGACTATAAAATAATCTGCCCGTAATGGGCCCAGGAGAGTATCTGTTTCAATGTGTTCTCCAGTCCTGATGGGTTAGAGGTAAAATAGAAAATCCATTTTCATGAGGAAAGATATGTAATGGTCACATGTATACAGGATCCTCATAAACATGAAAATGAGACATGCCCCTTTTAAGTATATAAAAGAGCAATGGAAATGTTTGTAAAAACTATTAAGTGATGTGAGTCTTCCCAGAGGTTTAGAATTAAAAGAAATTAAAATTTTGGCAAAAGTGAAACCCAGGCAAGAAGAATCAATGGTGAGAGTTCTGGGAAAATGGCACCAGAGTAGCTCATACAGGGTGCAGCTCTCATAAAAAAAAAAATAGGGAGAAAGCATAGACATCCTCCCAGAGAGCTAGTTTGGGGACCTGGAGGAAAAAAGAATGCCACCTTCATCACTGAAGAGAACTGGGGATGGAGAAATTAAGGGCCCAAAAGGAAAACTGAGCTGACACCGCAGCTGGGAATCACACCCATCCCCCACCCTCAGGGAGAACAAGCTCCATAAAACCTGCAGCTAAGTAGCCAATAGAGAGGGAAAAGGACATATTTTTCCCAGGGAAAGTGAGGGTGTGGCAGAGGCCTGACTGGTTTCTGTTAAGGGAGTTTAACCAATACAAGTTGGTTTTGAGTCTATGGTACAGAAGTAAAAGGAAATGGAAGGATTCATTACAGTGGAAAGACTTGACAAAGAGCACCATCTGATGGCTACCCAGGAAAGTGAAGACAGACAGGCTTTGTTGCCCCTGATTCTTTCCCAGTCACTTTGATCTATTCTATGCCACATTATTGGATCCCTGACCCTGTTTTGATAACTTAAACTGGGAAAATTTAAAGTTTTAGAAAAAATTGAACCAGAAATCAAAAAAGAGCTGTGGAAAAGAAAACACTAGGCAAGAGAAGCAAATTGATGAACAGAGAAAGATCACCAAAATGATTAGATGCCTAGATATCAACAACAACAAAATAAAAAACATACAAAGAGGAATATATGGCCAAGCAAGGAAACAAACCAAGAATCAAGATGAGACACAGGAGTAAAAATAACCAGTGATGTTAACACAAATCTCCTTAATCAATTCCAGAAGTTGAAGGAAGATATGACAAATGAGATGAAGATATTAAAATGACACTGTTAGGTGCATAAATGTTTATTATTGTTCTTTCTTCTTGAAAGATTATCCCCCCTTTTTTTTTTTAAAAAAAGATGATCCCTTTTACTAATATGTAGTGTCCATCTTTGTCTCTCACAAGAGTTTTGTATTTAAAGTCTAATTTTGTCTGATATTAGCCTTTTTTGTTTTTGTTTGCTCATAAGATTGTTTTCCAGGCATTCACTTTCAACCTCCTTGAATCTCTGGATCTAAGGTGAGTTTCTTGTAGGCAGCATAGAGATGGGTCATATTTCCTTATCCATTGTGCCTATCTGTGTCTCTTGACAGGTGAGTTTAATCCATTGACATTCAGTGTATTACTTCCGAGGAATTATTTACATTAGCCATATTTTCTTTGGATTTCTGTATTGCATATTTTGTTTTTATTTCTCTTTTTGTCTTTTTTTTAAGATTTATTTTTTTATTTCTTTCCCCTTCCCTCCCCCCCGCCCTGAATTGTCTGCTCTCTGTGTCCATTCTCTGTGTGTTCTTCTGTGACCACTTCTATCCTTAATCAGTGGCACCAGGAATCTGCATTTCTTTTTGTTGTGTCATCTTGTTGTGTATGCTCTGTGTGTGTGCAGCACCATTCTTGGGCAGGCTGCACTTTCTTTCATGCTGGGCAGCTCTCCTTACGGGGTGCACTCCTTATGCATGGGGCTCCCCTATGCGGGGGACACCCCTGCGTGGCATGGCACTCCTTGAGTGCATCAGCACTGCTCATGGGCCAGCTCCACATGGGTCAAGAAGGCCCAGGGTTTGAACTGTGGACCTCCCATGTGGAAGGCGGATGCCCTATCCATTGGGCCAAGTCTGCTTCCCTCTCTTTTTGTCTTTTAGTTGTTGTTTTTACACTCTCCTCCAACTCTGTCTGTCCTGTTTTATTCCTTCCTCCTGCAGAACTCTCTTTAGTAATTCTTGAAGGACAGGTTTCTAATTGGCTTACTCTATTAGTTTCTGTTTATTCATGAATATTTTGAAATCTCCAACATTTTTGAATGACAGCTTTGCTGGATAGAGTATTCTTGGCTGAAAATTTTTTCTTTTAGTACCTTGACTATGTCATATGACTGCATTCTTGCCTCCATGGTTTCAGATAAGAAATCAGCACTTAATCTTATTGAGCTTCCCTTGTATGTGATGGTTCTCTTTTCTTTTGCTGCCTTCAGTATTTTCTCTTTGCCTTGAGCATTGGAAAATTTGACAAGCATATGTCTTGGGCTAGGGCTGTTGGGATTTATGCTATTTGGGGTGTGTTGTGCTTCCTAGACATGTACATCCATCTCCCTCAATAGGTTTGGGAAGTTTTCAGCCATTATTTCCTCCAACACCCCTTCTGTCCCCTTTCCCTTCTCTTCTCATTCTGGCGTGCCTATAATACGTATGTTTGTGCATTTTGTGTTGTCATTCAAATCTCCATGCATTTTTTCTCTCTTTTCATCTATCAATTCTACTATTTGTTTGATTTCAATGTACTGTTTTCCAAATCACTAATTCTTTCCTCTGCCTCTTCAAATCTGATGTTATTTGCTGGGAGGGTATTTTTATTTCTTTGATTGTGCCATTCATCATCATCATATCTGTTATCTTTTTGTTTATATTTACAATTTCTTTAGTATGCTCTCCAAGTATTTTGATATCCTAATCTCTTCCTTCACTTCATTAAGTTGGACCATGATATTTGTTTGGAGAGCTTTGATCAGTTGTTCGATGTTTTGCTCCACTTCCTGGTGTTTAGCTTGTTCATTGGATTGGGCCATGTCTTCCTGATTATTGGTATGGTTTGTAATTTTTTGTTGCTGTCTGGTCATCATTTTATGTTGATGGTTTGTTCAGTTGATTATCTTCTGTGTCTAGTCTTGGGTTTTATTAAGTGCTGTTTTTTGTGCATGTGTTAAAACTTCCTTTTGATACTTTGCTCTTTATTTTCTATTTCTTTGTTGTTGTCTAAGTTCCTTAGACTTATCAAAAAAGATTAGGGCCAGGGAAAGCAAAGGAGGTAAGAAAAGAAAAAGTATAATAGTAGTATTGATAGTAAATGGTAGCAGAGGAACCATATACGACCTAAGTGAATGAATATTAAAATCATGTAAGCTCTGTAGAGTTACAGGAATAAAAAGTGGAATTCCTACAATGAGAATGGAAACTGAATATGGAGAATAATACAGTGTGAATTAAAAAACCAGTGTGGTCAGGAGAGATGGAAAGAGAAAAGAAAGGACAATAACGTAAAGAGTGAATAAAAGATAGAAAACAGAGTAGAGGAGTTAGAAATAAAAAGCCAGAAATTTGGTGGCTAAACAAAGAGTGGTAGAAGTAAGAGCAACAACAGAAGATGGAAGATAGAAAAATGTAAATGAAAGGAGATAGTGTTGGTAGCCAAAATCAGTACACACAGAAAACTGAGGGAGTGTTGAATTCCCACTGGAGGAGCCCTGCACAAGGGAAAAGTGAAGTGAAGAAGGATGATCCAATGATGATCCCTTGATGCTGATGAGCCTATCATTATGCACCTGTGTACTTAAGATTTCTAGGTGGCCTAGAGCTGCTGTGTGCCTATGAGTTACCTACTGGGAGCCTCAATGTAGCTCAAATGTGGTCACTTTCTAAGCCAAACTCAGCATATAAATACATTACTTTCCCACCTGTTTGTGATATGACTCCCTGGGATGAGCCTCCCTGGCACTGAGAGATTACTACCAATCACCAGTTGGTAATGCAATGAGAAAAAGACCTGGAGTACGAGGGGTAAATGGTAAAGACAAATGAGTTTATTTGGCTAAGAGACTTCAAAATGAGTCAGGAGGTCATCAGAGGGGCCACATTTATGTCTCAGCAGGATCCCAGAGATAGCCAAAGTAGATACAATCCACGGTAGTTCTGCTCCTGAGGGCTACAGAGACACACAGGTTCTACAGTCATGGCAGATGACTCTGGAGTTCAGTGCCTTGCCAGTGGGCCCTACTTTGGAATTTGTGCTCCTGAGTGTGAAGGAGTTGGACTGAGAAGAGACTTCTCTACACATGCCTCCTCTGTCACATTTACTGAACTTGTGGTTGTCACTGGAGTTGGTGTATGCTCACCATACATCATTCATGCTTGAATCTCTGGACTGTGGAAATACCAGCAGGGCCCTGAGGCTCAGCAGAGTTGCAACACCAACTCTCTTGTTTGATGGACTTACCCAGGTTTGCAGAGAGGGAGGTGAGGATAGTCAACCACTACACCAGGGAACCAAGAGTGTTCTCAATTCCAAGCAAGAGAATCACTTCCATCAGCCATATGGGCCCTGAGCCCCCTCTCAATTTAGAAGTAGAGTGGACATCCTGAGGGTCCTCAGGATGGAGGAAGAAAATATGAATTAGAGTGAACTTCCTGGCATTCTATTATAGAACTATTGTGACTCTAGCAATGGAAGAAATTCCATCACTGATGTGGGACAGTGGCCATGGGAGTTGCTGGGGGCAGGGAGAGGGAAGAAGAGGTGTGATATGAGGGGATTTGGGGGACTTGAATTTGTCTTGAATGGTATTGCGGGTCCGATGCAGGACATTATATATCCTGCTATAGCCCACTGAATGGACTGGGAAGAGTGTAAACTACAATGTAAAGTATAATCCATGTGGTGTAGCAGTGCTCCAAAATATATTCACCAAATGCAAAGAATGTGGCACACTGATGAAAGAAGTTGTTGACGTGGGAGGAGTGGGGGTGGGAAGTCAAGACTATGGAAAACTCATGTTTTGTAATGTAACATTTTGTGTGTTATATGTATCTTTTTAAAAAAGAAAAAAGGAAAGGAATTTTGAGCCAAAAAAAAAAAAAAGACACTGTGTGAGCATAAGGAACAATTTGAAAGCCTGTAAAGAAAAGTACATAACTTATAGAAATGAAAGACACAGTAGAATAGATAAAAAACACATTAATGTTATATAATAGCAGATTTTATTTGGTTGAGGACAGAATTAGTGAAATAGATGACAGAGCATCTGAACTTTAAAAGACAGAAGAACAGAAAGTGAAAAGAATGGAAAATATTTAACAGGGTTTCCAGGAATTGTATGATAGCATGAAACACACAAACAAATGCATTATAGGATTCCAAGAAGAAGAGAACAGAAAAGGGGCAGAAAGAATTTTTAAGGAAATAATGGCTGACAATTTTCCAAGCCTTATGCAAGACATGAATATCAATATTTCAGAATAAAAACACACCTTAAACAGAATAAATCTGAATATATTTAATCTGAGACATATTTTATTTAGAATTGAAAATGCAAGAAATAAAGAGAGGTTTCTTAGAGCAGCAAGAGAAAGGCAATTTATCACTTACATGGAAACCTCATTAAGTCTAAGTGCTGATGTTTCCTCAGAAACAATGGAGGTAAGGAAACAGTGGCACAATATTTTTAAGGTACTGAAAGAAAAATCTTCCAGCCAAGAATTCTGTCTCCAGCAAAACCATCCTTAAGAAATAATTTAAAGCCTTCACAGACAAAGAAAATCTGAGAGTATGTCACCAAGAGACTGGTTCTACAAAACATTCTGCAGTGTATGTTACAGCCTGAAAGGAAACAACAAGGGTGAGAGACTTGGAGAAGAGTTTAGTAATGAAGATAATAAATAAGGGTCACTGGAAGGGTTAAAAAGACAGAAAATAGTAAGATATGACAACAGAAATCCAAGGGATGAAATGGACAAGATAAGTAAAGCTTTATAGTAATATTGAATGTTAAGGTACTGAACTCCTCAATCAAAAGACATAGAATGACAGAATGGATTAAAAATATGAGCCATCTGTTTGTTAACTACAAGGGGCTCACTTTATTTATTTTTAGTTTTTTAAAGAGGTACTGGGGATTGAACCCAGAACCTCATACTTGGGAAACAGGCACTCACCCACTGAGCTATACCCACTCCCGCAAAGATTCACTTTAAATACAAGGACACAATCGGCCTGGAAGTGAAAGTTTAGAAAGAGCTTTTCCATGCAACTAATAATCAAAAAAGATCTGGAGTAATGACATTAATATCAAACAAAATAGATTCTAAATGAAAAACTGTTATAATGGATGAAGAAGATAGCTATATATTAATAAATGGGAAATGTAAAGAAGAATAAATAACAGTAATAAATATTTATGCACCTAACTGTTCACCAAAGTACATGAGGCAAACACTGGCAAACCTGGAGGGAGAAATTGGTGTTTCTACTTTCAGAATTGAATAAAACACTTGGATAGAGAATAAATAAGGAAAAAGAGAGCTTGAATAATATGTTAAATGAAATAGATCTAACATACATTTATAGAACATTACAAAGCAACATGATATACATTCTTCTCAAGTTCTCATTAGCCTTTCTCCAGGACAGAATTTTTGTTGGGACATGAATCAGATCTCAATAAGTTTAAAAAGATTGAAATTAAAGAAAGAGCTGTCTCTGAGCATAATGGAATTAAGCTGGAAATTAATAATAAGTTGAAAAAAAGGAAAATTCACTAATACATTTAGATTAAACAGTACACTCCTAAATAATCAGTGATTCAAAGAAGAAATTGCAAGCAAAGTCAGTAAATATCTCAAGATGAGTTAAAACAGAGACATAATATATAAAAACTTATGACAGGGAAGCAGAAGTAGTTCATACAACTGGGCTCCTGCCTACCACATGGGAGGTCATTGTTTCAGATCCCCATGCCTCCTAAGGAAGACAATGACCTGGCATGATAGGTGGGCATGGCAAGCTGACATAACAAGAGATATAAGAAGAAAAAACATGATGAGAGACACAAAAAAGCAGCGAGCAGATGTTCCTGGTGCCTCCTAAAGAACACAGTGAGCTGATGTGATGGGAAGGCATGGTGAGCTAATACAACAAGATGATGCTACATGAAATATGGGGAGGAAAAGTAGAATAAGAGACACAACAAAGCAGGGAGTAGATGTGGCTCCAGCAATTAAGCACCTCCCTCCCACAGCAGAGGTCCCGGGTTTGGCTCCCAGTGCCTCCTTTAGAATCAAGGAAGATGAACAGGCACAGTAAATGAAAAACAACAAGGGGACCAGGAGAAATAAGTAAATTAAGTAAATTTAAAAAAAACTTATAACAGGGGAGCAGATGCAGCCCAATTGTATGAGTATCTGCTTCCCATGTATGAGGCCCTGAGTTCAATCCCCTGTACCTCCTAAAACAATTATAGCAGTGCTCACAATGAAATTTATATCCTTCAATGTTTATGTTAAAAAGAAGAAAGAGCTAAAATTAAAGACATAACTGTACATTTGGTGGAACTAGAAAAAGAGCTGCAAACCAACCCAAAAGCAAGTAGAAGAAAAGAAACAATAAAGATTAGAGCATGAATAAATAAAATGGCTAATAAAAATAGACAAAAGATAGAATCAACAGAACCAAAAGATGGTTCTTGGAGAAGATTAGCTAGTTTAAACAAAGGAAAAAGAGACAATGCAAATAAATAAAATTAGAAATGAGATGGGGGCATTAATGCTGCCTGAGCAGAAATTAAAACATCAAAAAAGGGTAATATTAACTGTATGCAAACAAACTTTGTGGGAAACAAAGGCATGGGGGTCTTGCAGGAAGAGACATGCTGTTTCCATGGCTATGCTTTTAACATAGGAATGCAGCAATTAACCCTTTCAGGTCAACAGGACAAAGCTGTATGGGGCAAGGAGAAATATGGCAAACACACTTTGCAGTTTGAAAGGAATACTAAATCTTCATACTCTGAGATAACTTCTTTAATTTATGAGTATTGTTAATGTGTAGCTACACTGCTTGTTATCATGATAACTTGACTATATATAACGCCACTTGTAGATAATAAAGTTGGCTGAGGAGTCTCTACTGGCAGATCCCCTGATCCCATCTCTCTCTCTCTCTTTCTCTTTGTTTCATTCTCCCTTTCTCTGTTTCATTCCTGATACCCTTTGGGCCCAAATCTCCAACATCTGGTGCCCAATGGGGGCCCCAAAGAAGTGTCTTCCAAAACAGTATCAGGAACTGTGGAAATGACTCTTATGATGGTCATGAATGACGTCCAAAGAAGTTTGACTCAAGTCTTTTTGGTATGTAATATTTCCACAGATCATCAGGGTAAGCAAATGGGATGTGTGGAAGAATATTCACAAGTGTTAAAAACCTTGTTGAAAACTACTGGGCTGCCTGTAAAAAGCTGTGAGTTACTAGAATTGTTTGCTTTAATGCAAAAGCATTGTTGGTTTCAGCCTCAGGAGCATAATGTTTTAAATTTGAAACAGTGGAGACGTGTAATGAAAACTTTATGAAGAGCATATCAAAAAAGGGAATTCATTCTATTATCAGTATGGGCCTTATGCCACAAGATAGTGGCAACTTTAGATCCTTTGCAGTCTGAAGAAGGAGAGAAAGATGAAACTACTATATTTTCTAAGGCCATAAGTAAATTTGAAATAAAAGAAAGTAAATTTGAACATGAACAGGAGCTTGAGGTGAATGGGGAGCTGTCAGCTTTCCCCCCTCATCCTGATACTAACCCTTTCATCAACAAAAGCTCAATGAAGTGTCTTAATGAAATATCTTCTATGTATTCAGTACAACTCTCTGCACCTACTGAATTACCTTCTGTTACTAAGCCTAAGTTAGAAATGTTTTCAGATGTTGCTGATGCTTTGCCTTATGTTAATAAGATTGTTGTTCCTAATCCAACTCCACAAACACCTTTGATGCAATGCTTATTGCAGGTATCTAGAGATATCTGCAATATTATCTGCTTTCCTGTTAACAATACATGTGATACCACCAGATATAAATAATCCACAGGGGGTGTTGAGTTTCATCCTGAGCCAATACCTTTTAAACTATTGAAAGATTTAAAACAGGCAAAAATACTAAATAAAGTCCTTGTTAGTGAAATCAGACTTGTAAGAAACCTTTCTTTTAAAGTGTTAACTAAGATAAGGAAACTATTCTGGCAGCAACTCTGCAAAACCCTGCTGTCTACATGACAATGTAGCTGTGGGCTAGTGGGGGTTAATAGAATTAAGCTGCTGGAAAAGGAGTAAAACATGGCAACACTGGTGTTGTTTTGTTTCCATGCTAATTCTGATTGGGCCTATTTAACCAAACTAATAAAATTAGTACAAAATTTTTTATCAATATGCTAAAAGGAATTTTCAGTTTTAAATCAATAGTTTACTCCTGAACTTCAAGTCTCAGTGTAGTCTTAAAGAGTGATAATTCAAAAAAATGTGTGTTAACGGTCTGTCTAAACTACTAAAAAAGAGCTTAATTGCATTTATGCCACTCAAGTTATCTTAACTGATTGCTGATAACTAAAAAAATGTTTCCAAGAACAAGCTTGCATGTTACAGGCAACATGGATTCCAGAAGAAATCTTAAAAACAGTAAAATCTAAGATGTGAAATGATGGAGAATTTAAAAACAGCTATACTGAAAAAGTAAGAAAGTAAGAATTATGAGTCAATTGTAAACAGTATGCTTCTGTTGGTGTGTTGTAATTGTTCTGTGTTTGTCTCTTTGTTCAATGTCAGTGTATTTTTTGATACCTCCAGATGGTGATATAAATTAATAAATAAAAATTTCTAAAAGAGCTCTATTCAAATGACCAAAAATTAAATAAGTGCTTACATTAATACATAAGTTTAAATGTTAATAAGTTCTCTACAATGATAAAAATTGTAAGTCTTGATTAACAAAATTACTATGTCTTTTCATAAAAAATAGTTCTTGCCTAGATTGAAATGAATAGTTCATTTTTTCTTCACAGGATAAAATGAAGGATGTAAAACTTAAATGAATATTAAAGAAGGTTAAAAGTTTGTAGGAATGCTGACTGAAATTTAATAAGTTTTTTCAAAAAGGTGTGCTTTGTCCTAAAATAGGACAGCGAATTCTAAACTCATGGAACTTAAATGCATATGGGAAGTTGTAGAAGATACTGTGGTAACTTTATTTTTTTAAAAATTTTTTAAGATTTATTTATTTATTTCTCTCCCTGCCCCCCACCCTGGTTGTCTGTTCTTTGTGTTTATTTGCTGCATCTTCTTTTTTTTTTTTTTTTTTAATTTTTTTATTTTTTATTGACTTTGTAATAATATTACATTAAAAATATATATGTGAGGTCCCATTCAACCCCACCCCCCCACCCCCCCTCTCCCCCCCCCCAACAACACTCGTTCCCATCATCATGACACATCCATTGGATTTGGTAAGTACATCTTTGGGCACCTCTGCACCTCATATACATTGGTTCACATCATGGCCCATACTCTCCCCCATTCCATCCAGTGGGCCCTGTGAGGATTTACAATGTCCGGTGATTACCTCTGAAGCACCATCCAGGGCAGCTCCATGTCCCGAAGACACCTCCACCTCTCATCTCTTCCTGCCTTTCCCCATACCCTTTGTCCATTATGTCCACTTTTCCCAATCCAATGCCACCTCTTCTATACTATACTTTCAGGGATCATTTCTATAGTTGTTGCTGCATCTTCTTTGTCTGCTTCTGTTGTCATCAGCAGCATGGGAATCTGTGTTTCTTTTCATTGTGTCATCTTGTTGTGTCAGCTCTCGGTGTGTGTGGTGCCATTCCTGGGCAGGCTGCACTTTCTTTTGTGCTGGGTGTCTCTCCTTATGGGGCACATTCCTTGAGCATGGGGCTCCCTTACACAGGGGACACCCTTGTGTGGCACGGCACTCCTGCACACATCAGCACTGTGCATCGGCCAGCTCCACATGGGTCAAGGAGGCCCGGGGTTTGAACCGGAGACCTCCCATGTGGTAGATGGGTGCCCTAACCACTGGGCCAAGTCCCGCCACCCCCTGTGGTAACTTTAAATAAGGGAATGTGTTCTGTGAGGGTAAAATTTGCCTTAAAATAATATAATTATAGTCTATATGGTTATAAATAATTATAAGAAGTTTAATGAAGCATTATTTAAATTAAGGTATTTAAATGGCTAATTCCAAAAAGTCATTATTAAACAAAACCTGAACTGATAATAATAATAAAAGGTAATTTTATAACAGGAAAACTTGTCAACAGCCAGCCTCCCCTGCCAACTTGCTTCTGAAAGACTGTTTCTGGTATTGCATGCTACTAAGTATTTAAAGTGAAGAAAAGTTCATTATTAACAAGCTTGTTTAGTGTTGATGGTAATTATATGTTGTAAGAAGTTTGCTTTGTAACTTATGTATGTGGGATGTATAAAATGTGTTTTTACTATTAATAAAACAGAAAATAATTTTGTCTTAAAATAAAATAATTGGTTACTAAGAAAAAGTAAAATGTGGGACTAAACCTGAATAAATACAGAAAGTGTAAATGGTTTGTGAAAAAGTAATTTTTATAGGTTAAAGTTAAATAAAATTTTATGGGTCTGTCTATAAAGATTTAAAAGGTTTAGTATCAAGTAGTACTAATGCAAAGTTAAAATTTTGTTCTTTCTCAAAGTCTCTCAAATCATTAGTCTGTTTTAGTAAAAGCTTATGAAAAGTTTTTATCCTGAATAATCAGTATACAAAGAAAGCCTGTTTTATCACAATAGCTTCTTGTGCTTTAACCTCATTTCCTCAGTGTTTGAAGAGGAAAAGGTCTTATCTCTTTTAAAGGAACATAACGTTCAAACATGCTTTCTCAAAATCAAATTCTGAAAAGTAGCCTTTTATTTTAAACTAATTACAAGAGATTTGTTCTTTTACCTTGAAAGAAAAATTAAAGTAAAAGTTGGGTTCATTTAATATGTTTTAAGTTGAATGGAAGGTGTTTAAAAGTGTTATAAAATTAACAAGTTTTTTTAACCCTCTGTTAATTAATGTTGTATGAGTAAAAGATTCAAATGAATCCTTAAGAGTGTATAAATTTACCAGTATTTCAGCATAATATTAAACAGAAGTACAATGTGGTTAATTATGGTTTTAATTATTATAAATAGATATGTGTCACATAAACAACCTCTTATCATAAATAAAAGTAACAACACTGTAGTATGCAGCAGTCCCAAATATTGCTAATTTTTTGCAAGTTAATGTCCAGCTGTTTAGCTATCACTTTGTTTTAAAACTTGCTAAGACTTTCTTTAGTGTCTTCTTAGACAGGTCAAGCCAGTCTGCATTCCTCTATCTGTGGAAAACCCAACAATGGACTTTTGCAGTGCTTCCCCAAGGTTGTGTGCAGAGCCCAACCATCTTACCTGCCCTGGTGGCAAAGAATCTAGCTGCATAGATGATATCTTTGTCTAAAACCCTGTTGATGACATTACATTAGCAAGTAATCCATTTTGGGAATTAAAAGAAACATCAGAGACAACAGTATCTTATCTTAAGAGCCTGAACTAGGCAAACAATTGGGACATGCTGCAAAGTCCCTTCTGCTCTATCAAATTCTTAAATGTTGTTTGGTTAGGTAAAGCAAAACTATATGTTCAGCTGTAATTGATAAGTACATTTTCTCATGTTAGCAGAATTTGTAATATTGCTAAAATACTAAAAATCTTTCATCCTTCATTTAGCACAAATATTAAAACCATTGTATGTATTAATTGGGAAAAGTCACTCATGGAAGTAGGAAAACCTCCAGCAGGCTGCTTTGAATAATAATAAAAGGGAGGTAAATTGTGGACATTAACTTAGCCTGTGAATTGGATGTGGCAAGCACCAATATTGGCTTTGAGTGGGATTTGTGGCAAAGGCAAAATTCTAAACAGGTACCCCTTGGTTTTTAATCACATTTCTGGAAAGAGGCAAAAAGTACAATATAAAAAAGCAATTGTGTGCAGTATGGGAGGTCCTGCTAAAAGTGAAAGACTTAACCCAATAGTGTCTGGTCACTCTGAAGACTGCCATCCCTATCCAGGGGTGGATTGCAAATACTAAAAAGCAAGACAGAAATGATGGTCTGTTGTAAATCACCCTCAGATCTATGAAAAAACATCCAGAATACCTGCTAGTAGTAACATGACTGTCTGTCATGTACCTGTCCATGCCACTAACATACCTTTTAGGACTGTTGATGCAGGTGCCTTTGTGAAGATCCAGGGCCCTACCAATGAAACCTGAGAAAAGGCAGAGTGGTTCCACCAGAAAGGTGAACATCATGGGTACCAAACCTTGTGGTGCCTAGCCCAGCAGTGCTGGCTGCCTGTCACTTGCCAGCAGCTCATGGACTTCACCCATGAGTGTCCATTGTGCTTACTTCAATGACTGTGACATTGGTCCCCTCCTGCTCTTGGGAGGGATGAGGTATGCTTTCACTGCTGCAGACACTGCACTGGGACTCTTACAACAAGACAGTTACTATTTTCTGACTAGAAAATGAATTCTCACAACAATGAACTAAGTTTAAATTCAACATTGAGTTGTGGCCCCAGGTCCAATAAAGATGCTAACAGTGAGACCAACAAAGGCATTGAAATTTATGAGTTAAAGTTCCAGGTGTCCCAAAACCCCAAATGGGGGAGTAACAATAATTTGTCACTGCTTATGCCTCAAACTATACAAAATGGGGAAAACTGAAGTCATTTTTTATCGAGTACTGGCCTATATAGCCTTGACTAGATGGAACGCTGTCTGGTCAGCATGAAAATTGTTTGTAATGTGGAGACATTTGAATTTTGTTATGGCCTGCTCCCTAGCATTGCCAGTGCTACAGCTTTAATAACAAGCAGCCTTGAAAATTAACATAGATAATTACTGCTTTGTAATTTCTAATAAATACAATGCGGGAATATGGCCAGAAGTTAAAATACTTCACTGAGACCTGTGGCAATTGCTGTCACGTATCACATTAACTTTACAAATCCTGGAACTGTGAATTTGCAGCCTGTGTCTGCCTATGAACTTTGGGCCTGTGTGCCCTCTCCTTATGCTATTGTGGCAGGAACTGTTAACATTACAAAGGAAAAGGGATACTGGCCCCTTGGATTGATGACACCCATACTCATAATTATACAAAAGAATTTGTGAAAAATATTTCTTGGATTTCCCCCTACATATGAATGGCTGGAAAACAAATATAAGACAGGACAGCATTTGACCCTTAATCAAACATATCATCTTAAAACCTGTGTTAAAGATCCATTTGTTTTCATAACTGGTAAGATAACTATTAAGAATGACTCACTGTTTTATGAAACTGGTGATGAAAATGGTGCCTTGTATGCATGTTTATCAGAAAGTGTGTTGCAAGATGGAGAAACAATAGTGATGGCCAGAAGAAGAAAAGGCATCTGGATACCTGTGAGAATGATGTGGATTTGGCAGTCATCTCCTGAAAGTCAGTTATTGCTACACATGGCACAAGAATTCTTGAAACAGATTAGATGCTTTATTGGACTGCTTATTATAAGCATTTGGGACTAATTGGAATCATTACAGCTGCTTCTACTGCTGTGGTAGCTTTACATGAAACAGCATAAACATAGCAATATGTACGTGATTGGCATAAGAATGCTAGTGATTTGTGGCATAGCCAAGAACACATTGATGAACAGTTGGATAATCAGGTTAATGATTTAGAATTGGCTGTTTTGCATATTGGAGATCAATTGTAAAATTTAAACTTGTTAAGAGGATTGAAATGTGATTGGAATAAAAGCAACGTTTGTATTACTCCTCTTGCCTATAATTCATCAGATATAGTATGGGAAAAAAATAAATCATCTGTTAGGCCATAAAAGTAATATCTCTCTGGAAATAATTGAATTACAAAGAAAAATATTAGAGATGTCTCATAAACAAATTCATGTAGCAAATGATAAGGATATTTTTTTCAGACATAATTTCACATATTACAAAGTTTAATCCAGTTAATTGGTAGGAATCACAGCATTTCCTGTCAGCTTTAGGAATAGGGCTAATCATATTTGTCCTGTTGCTCATAATTTTCACCTGTGCCAGGCAGTGCTTTTGAAGACAATTGCAAAGCATAGCATCTATGGGACATGCAAATAATCTGGTGCTGACAAAAGCACTTCAGTAACTTCCCCTAGTTGAAGAGCTTGGCTGGTAGTCAATGATGGGTAAGACTTTTAAGAGAAGAACAACCTAAGACAGGCACAGCCACCTTGACTAAAACAAAAAGGGGAAAATGTGGGAAACAAAGGCATGGTGGTCTTGCAGGAAGAGACATGCTGTTTCCATGGCTACACTATTAACATAGGAATGCAGCAATTAAGCCTCTTGGGTTAACAGGACAAAACTGTCCGGGGCAGGGAGAAATATGAGCAAACACACTTTGCAGTTTGAAAGGAATACTAAATCTTTGTACTCTGAGTTAAGTTCTTTAATTTATGAGTATTGTTAATGTGTAGTTACACTGCTTGTTATCAAAATAGCTTGAATATATATAATGCCATTTGTAGATAATAAAGTTGTCTGAGGAGTCTCTACTTGCAGACCCCCTGTTCCCAACTCTCTCTTTCTTTCTTTCTCTTCATTTCATTCTCTCTCTCTTTGTTTCATTCCCAATACCCTTTGGGCCCAAATCTCAAACAAAACTTGATGAAGTTCATGAGATGGATGAATTCCTAGAAATCCATGAACAACCCACACTAACCATAGAAGAAATCAAAGACCTCAACAAGCCAATCACAAGTAAAACAAATGTAACAGTCATCAGAAATGCCCCCAAAATGAAAGGCCCAAGACCAGTTGGCTTCACAGTGAATTCTGCTAAGCATTCAAAGATGATCTAAGACCGATATTTCTCAACCTCTTCCAAAAGTTGAGCAGGAAGGAACACTATCAAACTCTCTCTCTGAAGCCATCCCCTCAATACTAAAGCCAGACAGAGATATTATGAAAAAAATTACAGACAAATATCTCTAATGAATATAGGTGCAAAAATCTTCCAAAAATACTTCCTGACCAAATTAAAAAATACATTAAAATTATGCATCATAATCATATATTTTTTTGAGGTACTGGTGCCAGGGATTAAATGTAGGACCCTGTATATGAGAAACCAGCACTTAACCTCTGAGTCATGTTGGCTTCCCTGAGTTAGTTTTTTTAAAATTTTTTGCTTGTTTGTATTACTTTTAGGAGGTACTGGGAACTAAACATGTGGGATGCAGAGGCTCAACCATTAGACCAACATCCACTCCCTGATCATATGGGTTTTATAGCAGGTATGCAAGGATGGTTCAGTGTAAGAAAATCAGTGTATTACACCTCATTAATAAATTGAAGATAAAAAAAATTACTTGATTATCTCAATTGAGCTGAAAAGACTTTTCACAAAACACATCACTTCTTGATAAAAACTCTCTGAAACATAGCAATAAAAGGGATCTTTATCAACAGGATAAAGGCCATATATGAAAAAAACCAAGACATACATGGTAGTGAATGGTGAAAGATCATTTTTTTCCCAATGAGACGGAAAAAACAAGGATGTCCACTATTTCTGCTGTTAATCAATATTGTGCCAGATGTTCTAACTAGAGCAATTATGCAAGAAAACAAACAAAAGTCACCCAAATAGGAAAGGAAGAAGTAAAATGTTCACTGGTCCCTGATGATATGGTCCTATCTTAGAATATCCTGAAAAATCCACCACAAAATTACTAGAACTAATAGACATTTTTAGCAAAGTGGCAGAATAAAAGATTAATATGCAAAAATATTATACACTACTAAAGAACAAACTGAGGAGGAAAGTAGGAAAAAAATTCCATTTACAAGAGTGACTAAAAGAATCAAATACTTAGGAATGACCAATCAAAGACATAAAGGGTCTGTATTCAAAGAACTACAAAACACTTTTAAAAGAAACCAAGGAAGTCTTCAATAAATTGAACAACATTCCATGTTCATGTGTTGGAAGACTAAACATCACTAAGATGTCAATTTTACACAAACTGAACTATAGATTTAATGCAATGCTGATACAAGTTCAAAAGTCTTTTTTTGTAAAATTGGAAAAGCCAATTATCAAATTTATCTGGAAGGACATGGGCCCCTGAATAACCAAACCTATCTTAAACTAGAAGAATGAAGTTGAAGAACTCTCTCTTTCTGACTCTAAAGCATATTATTTACCTAAAGTGGTAAAAAACAGCATGTACTGGTATAATGATAGATTGATGGGATCAAATCAAGAGTTCCAAAATAGACCCTCATATCTATGGTCAAGTGCTTTTTGACAAGGCTGTGAAACAAACCCAGCTGAATCAGAACAGCCTATTCAACAAATGGTGCTGGGAAAACTGGATACTCATATGACAAAGGAAAGGATTCGTATCTTAAGCCTTATACAAAAATTATCTCAAAATAGGTCAAGGACCTAAATGTAAAAACTAGAACCATAAATCACCTAGTAGAAAATGTAGAGAAACAACTTTTAGATCTTGTGGTAAGTGGTGGTTTCTTGGCTCTTACACCCAAAACACAAGCAATGAAATAAAAAATAGATTTAAAGGATTTAAGACTTCCTCAAAATTAAACATTTTTGCATTTCAAACATTTTTTCAAGAAGGTTAAAAGGCAGCATATTCAATGGGAGAAAAACCAACAAGGATTTTATTTCCATGTTTTATAAATAGATCACAGAAGTCAATGACCATAAAACAACCAAATTTAAAAATGGGCAAAAGAATTGAATAGACATTTTTTCCAAAGAAGAAATACAGATGGCCAAAAGAGCACATGAAAAAATGTTCAACATCACTAATTATTAGAGAAATGATGAAAACTGCAATGTAATAGTGTTTCATACCATACAGAATGGCCATTATTAAAAAGATAGAGAATTACAAGTGCATGAGAGGATGTGGAGAAATATGAACACTCCTTCACTGTTGATGCCAATGTAAATGCTGTTGCCTCTGTGGGCAATGATTTGGTGGTCCCTCAGGAAGCTAAATATAGAACTACTCTATGATCCAGCAATCCTACAACTAGGAATATATACAGAAGGACTGAAAGAAAGAATGCTAACAGATATTTGCACATCCATATTCATAGTGGCATTACTCACAATTGCTAAAAGATGGAAACAGCTTAAATGCCCATGAAACAATGAATGGATAAACAAAACGTGGCATAAACTTGCAAGATAATACTCTTCACTTGTAAGAAGAAATGAAATCAGGATGCATTTGCCAACAAGGATTAACCTTGAGTGAAATAAGGCAGAAACAAAAAGATGAATATTGTATGTTCTCACTGATATGGACTAAATACTATTAGTAAGTTTATGTAATTACAGTACAGAGTACAGGTGAGTAGGAGATAAAATGCTAGCTAAGAAAGAGGAGGTGATATGAAATGTATGTAAAATGTTTAATAAAGTCAGTTGTGAATATGTTGCAATGGAGAGAGTTGAAAGTAGCACATCATTATGACTATTACATACACTGCTTATTTATAACTTGTGATTGTAGTTGAAAGATGTAGTCTAGGGAGGTCAATGTTAATTGAAAGACAGCTAGAGGATAGTCTACATAGTGATTTTGGTGGTAGATGAGGATTCTGTTAAAAAGTATAAATACAAGAATATTCTTCAACTACAAGATGTTAAGAATTTGGTGATAAATAAGAAAAATACAACCAATGTAGACTATAATTACCAATAATATTGTGATATTTTTGTAGGAAAGGCAAAGAAGGTACTATATCAATGCTAAAAGTTAAAAAAAAATGAGTTCAGTTTTATGAGAAGTGAATATGATTAAACTTTTTTTTCTTCATTTCCTTCATTAAGAAGGAGATGTAGATAATGTCATTTAACCAATCTCTGCGCATTTATGTATCTTTCTGAACACTGGAGAAATAACTGAGTTTGCTTTTAGGATTAAATATGATAAATGTGACCGGACAGAAATTTTTAGATTAATGTTTTCATAATTAGTTAAGCCGCCTTTGCATATTATTTTATTTTTGGAAGTTGAGATAAAGTCAGAAAAAATCAATGAGGGAATAGATGTAGCTCAAGTGGTTGATTTCCTGTTTCCCATGTATGAGGCCCTGGATTCAAAATAAAAACAAAATAAAAAAATGAAATAAACCAACTCTCATTGGAGAGTGGATGTAACTCAGTGGGTGAATTACCGCTTCCCACGGAAGAGGTCCTGAGTTCAATCTCTGGTACCTCTTGAGGAAAAAAAACAGTGGTGGCGGGGTGACGTCATCAACCAGCGCCGGAAGCCATACCCTGAAAACACCTCCGCGATCCTCAGGAGGATGGTAGAGACTGGAGAGGGGCTCCACAAACGAAGAATTGAAGAAAGAGAAAAGTATCAGGTGGGAAACTTCTATCCGGGACCCACTGGTCCTCTTCGCTTCCCTCTGAATGGGGGCCCTGCAAAGCTTCTGGGTTCTGCAGCAAGCAGCCTGGACCCCTCTCACTGGGGAAACGGGTTTTCGAGGAATGAACAGCAGTGAGTTGGGACCCCGTGCATATCCAGGCACAGAGACCCAGTGCTGAAAACAATTTGCTGCGGGGTGCTGGAAGCAAAAGGGCCCCCATTTTAGGGGTTTGGGGAATAAAATCTCAGCAGATTGGCTGTGGCTGAGCGGCGCAGTCACCCATCCAGTTTCTGCCGGTTGAATTCCCTAAATGTAGAATGGACCTTTCCGAAGGTCCCACCTTTCTGCGAGGACGCTGTCCGAGTATCCGAGGCAGGATAACCTGGCAGGGAAGAAACTTTAGGCAGAAAAGCCTCACACAGAGAAATGGAGAGGGAGGATTAAACTGAATTCCTGCTAGACTGGAGAGTTCCAGAAATGAAAAGTGTAAGGAAAATGGGGGACTGAGTGAGGAAGAGACTTTAAACAAATCATAGGAGCAGGGGACAAAATTCTACACAGAAACAAAAGGAACAGATCAAGATTCCTGAAGAAGTAAGAGAGGAAAAACTGGCAAGTTATGGCAGGCTGTTATGTTGTACTGGGGAAAGGAGGGCTTACAAGAGATAGGAATTAAGTTAAGCTTCAGTTTGCTGATGTAGGGCTTAGCATAAAGGTCTCCATCTAGGGTCTGCTTAATTTCTTTAACTTACCCCGGTTTGATCTGGCTGTCAGCCATTGAGAGTTGTGATAAAAATTTAAGGTGTTGAACCCATTTTCACTTACTGCCTAAGGCCTTGGGGTGATATTTGCTAGTTGTTTTCATGTTGGGCTCATAGATGATCATGATGTCAATTTAAACATGATCATAATTTTTAGGTCATCCCAGACATAAAGAAATCATTTGCTGGGTCACAAGTGGTTGGTGACACACATTCAAATCTTTGGGAAAGCAGTCCACCAGGGAGATTATAATGAATACTATGAGTGATAAAAGGTCCAAATGCCCACCTCACAGTATATGCCTAAGCCCAGTTCCCATGTTTTGACCCAAATGAAATCAAAGTGATCAAAAGAAAGGCCTTACCCATTTAAATCATGTAGTGCATTTAATTATTTCATTCCGTTTTACCTTAACTTCCATAGAAGTATGTACCCAAATACAACAGGTGGTGTTGGCAATGACAAAAATGCTTCTTTGTTCAGCTAATCAATAACAAGTAATAAGTAACAGATCTAAAGACTTGTTGTGCAGCTATAGCTTTAGCAGTAGATTCAGTAATTTCTCCTATTGTGATTCTAATCCTGTTTTCATTTGTGTTAGCCCCAAGGCAAGACAGCAGCAATCTGCCCAAAGATCCAAACGCAGAATCATTACCTCCCTGGGTAAATTCTCTTTCCCCTGAGACTGTAGCTTGAAGGGAATAGTCCAATGAGAAGTTTCAGATTTATTATAAATTCCTAAAGGACTGTGAGGTGACCAAATGCATATTGCCCAGGCATTTTATCAACTATAAAGGTAATTTACAACCCAGTCAACTATCTGATAACATTTCCAAAATAAAAATATTGCCTGGGGAAATGAATGTGGCTGAAGTGATCAGGCTCCCATCTATCATATAGGAGGTCCAGCGTTTGATTCTCAGGGCTACCTGTTGAAAGGCAAGCCGGCCATAATAGTGACCTGGCCAGAGTGGAGTGCTGAGAGCTGGCCCATACAGAGAGCTGGCCCAGCAAGATGATGCAACAGAAAGAGGCACAGAGGAGAGACAATACGAGATGCAGCAGAACAGGGAACTGAGTTTGCACAAGAGTTTGAGCACATCTCTCCTTCTCTGGAAGGTCCCAGGATCAATTCCCAGTGCCACCTAAAGAGAAGACAAGCAGACATAGAAGAACACACAGAGAGCAGACAGTGAGTGCAAGGCAATGGGGTGGGGAGAAATGAATAGATAAAATCTTAGAAAAAAATTTTTAAAAGTTATTGCCTGGCAGTGATGTAGGCTATGGGTGGGAGGCTCTTTGTCTCTTCAGAGATAACCTAAGTTGTCTGTGACTTGTGAGTGTGAGACAGTAAGAGGCTGCAGTCCTGCCCTTGGTGACCATGGCAACGACTCCAGTCCCAGGAAACAGTTTATCAATGCAAACTCTGTAGACTTTGAATATTCAGGGGAAATGCAAACCAAATGTGCGAAAAGCTTATCTGGAATATATGAAGTCTATGCTAAAAGCTTACCTAGGGTGTGGAAGATATATATGCTAATTCAAGCCTATTGAGAACTGAAAGAAAAGAACCATTTAGGCTTTCCTCTCTCTATATAAAGGACTCAAAAATCTTGTTCAGGGCTTGGGTTTGCAACAGAAAGTTCCTGAGTCTGGCCAGCTATCAATTAACCATTTTTCCTTCTCAAAATTATTCCTGAGTCCTGGCCTTTCTATACGCAAATAATTGAACCTCTCTCAAATTCTACAACAGCAGAACAATGTAAATACAGTCAATGTGATGTTGTTTGTAGATTTATTAGTAGGAATACTATCACTTGTCCTTAGTATCCAAGGGTCTGTCTTATTGAGACTATGAATGAAAAGCTTACCAAAATTTATTTGTATTGTGAATATTTTGCAGATCCAATAACCTAAACCTGAAAGTGGACATGCATTGTTAATTTAACTTGTAGTTTGTGGAAGTATATGGACTATTATGGCAAGTTTTCCAAACTCTTCTATGATATCTTTAAAATTCTCTTAATCAGTTGTGTCTATTGTGTGGTTTACACTGAGCAAAACCAGGTTCTTTCCTTCCAATACACTTTAAAGGCCAATTCCTGAGACAGTGGGTTTCCAAGTGAGAAAGTTTATTTGCTAAGCAAGCAAAGCGATCATTGGTCTAGCAAGGGCCCAAAAATCTGCCTCCTTGATTTTGAGGAGTTTAGGGATTTTATGGTTTCAAACAGGGGAGGGTGGAGTGGTTATAATCACAGTAGTAAATACACACAAACCTATTTTTCAAATAACCATAAACAAAAGTAAGATCAGACTGGAATAACCATCACGATAGTATGTGTACACAAGGGTGTGCCTCATTTGAAATAACCGTAAAGAAAGGTGAGGTTGACCTAGCCAGTTTCAGTAATTTCAGGTATTAGCTTTGGACTATTCTATAATATAGTGAAAAAATAAGGGGAAAAAACATCTTTATAATGATTCAGTAATCATAAACTTAAGCTATTTCTTAATTCTTAATTACAAGGTTCCAGGTCCAAGAAATTTTAAAGCAGAATAAAGAAGAATTGGGTCTAGTATTCATATTTGATATGAAACAAGTGGTACAGTTTGATGTGAAGAGACTGAACCATTTGGGATAAAAAAATTCGTTATAGGTAGAACTATGGGGTCCCTTGCAATATGCATATATCAGGGTTTATGGTGACAATTCAAACAGTCTATAAGGTTATATTCCTTTGAAAAGTCCTTGTAGAAACAGACAATGACATTGTCTTTCCAAGTCAGTGCAAAGGCAAAGCATAATGAAATATAAAGATTTTATATATTACGAGTATTAGTAAGGTAGAGTCTATGTGAGGACTTGTTTATGCTAGGATTTGATCTGTCACTTTGGGAATAAGTAGTCTACTTTGTGACATTGTCTACTTCCCTTCCTGGCTAGTTGGATTTTTAACTCTCCATAATTAGTCCAGGAGTCTGATGGAACATTTTTTTGTTGAGTAATGTGGACCCATGGCTCAACACGCTGAAACTAATTTGCATTACCAGAAGTTAGGAGTACTTGGCAGGGTTCCTTTTAATCAGGATCAAGGGCTATATTTGTATGTGTCATTTCCAGTAGATCCATTATCCTGGTGTCAGATTATGATTAATGGAGTGTCTGTTATGTGGGACAGGAAAAGTGTCCTTTACTTGTTGAAGGTAATCTTTGGCATAATGCATTAAGGATTTGCAAATTGGGTCATGTCATTGTCTGACAATGTTCTCAGTTTATTCTCAGAGATAGGTCTGCCAGGAAAAATTTAATATGGGGAGAATTTGAATTTCATAAAATAAATGCTATGAATAAACAGAGGGCCTAAGGTAAAATTTGGGGCCTGTAAAGGCTAGGTTCTTCAATTAATTTAGACACTATTTATATAAGTTTATAATTATACCTGTTTTACTAGTGGCTGTTTTTGCATGAAAATATGCAAGTGCATTTTTAAAATATTCACGCTCAGTCCTTTTTGTGTAAGCCTTTATCTTAATGATAGCAACTGTAGATGGGAATAAAATGACAGAAAGGAGATAATTTACTTGTCCATAATTTTCAACGGGCATACCAGATGTGAGTAACCCTCTTTGCTTCCAGAGCATGCTGAAATCACTGTAGATCAGGGGTTCCAAACCAGGGTCTGTGGAGATTTCAGGGGCAGGTTTTCAGGGGGTCTGTGAGTATGAATTGAAAATTTTAATTTAAAGCCATGCTGATGTTGAGTGTCATAAAATTATGTGTGCCTACATTCTGAGTGTGTTCACCTGACTGGCAAAGGGGTCCTTGGGAAAAAAATGGTTAAGAACCCCTGTTATAACTGTTCACTGAATTTCCTTCTGATAGAAAACAGGGTTGGGTAAGAGTACAGAGTTCATTCTTTTTGGTGGAAGAAAATTGTGGATGGCTGCCTTATTCAATCAGTATGTGGTTGATAGTAAAGTATACACACTCTAGAACCATAAAAATTTTCCTTGTTTCTTCAGCACAAATATTTCTACTTATATAGTCACATGGGTGACTCAGAAAATATTGGTAGATTTCCATTCCTCTTAGATACACAGATTAGTAAGAAACTTTTGTTATAGGCACTTTAGAGTACTTGCACAGGACAACCAAAATCCATAAAACTGTGACATATCTTTGAAAAAGCAGAAAGGTTCATTTTGAGAATTTTAGAAGGAAGTGAATGACACAAGGTGTACCTTAAGTAGATTTATCTTAGCTAACATCTGTGTTAATCTAATTTTGTCTTTTGAATTATAGGACTGATGCTGTTACAACTACATTAAAAGAGAGTTTGCCATCAAAGTGGTGGTATTTCTAGATAGAAAGAAGCTCTGAACTACACTTGTGATGAAAGCAGCCTCATTAAGACTTGGGTTCCTTGCGTTCTCAGGCCATTTGGATTCTCATGAATAAGGGAGAGAATTTTAACCAGGTGGGAGAGTCCTCATTTATTTTGTAAATGATTTACTTTTTTTCCCCCCAAATTCTGCTCAATTTATTCATTTTTTAAAAAGATATTACATTAAAAAAAATATGAGGTCCCCATTCGCCCCCACCGCCCCCACCCCACCACTCCACCCACAATAACACTCTCCCCCATCATCACGTCACATCCATTGTGTCTGGTGAGTACATCTCCGGGCATCGCTGCACCCCATGTCCTGTGTTCCACACCATAGCTCACACTTTCCCACGTTCCATCCAGTGGGCCATGGGAGGACATACAACATCCGGCAGTTGTCCCTGGGGTACCACCCAGGACAACTCCAAGTCCCGAGAATGCCTCAACATCTCTTCTCTTCCTCCCATTCCCCGCACCCAGCAGCCACCATGGCCACTTTTTCCACATCAATGCCACATTTTCTCGATTATTAGCCACAATAGTTCATGAATAGAATATCATTAAGTCCACTCTGATCCTTAACTGTATTCCTCCTTCCTGTGGACCTTGGCTTGGTTGTGTCCATTCCACATCTATGTCAAGAGGGGGTTTAGATTCCACATGGATAGTGGATGCAATCCTCCTGCTTTCAGTTGTAGGCACTCTAGGCTCCATGGTGTGCTGGTTGACATTCTTCAACTCCATGTTAGCTGAGTGGAGTAAGTCCAATAAATCAGAGTGTAGGAGCTGAAGTCTGTTGAGGCTCAGGGCCTGGCTATCATATTGTCAGTCCAGAGATTCAAATCCCCTAGATATATCTTAAGACCCAGCACCAACTACAATTCCAGTAAAGTAGCATGAAAATCTTGTGAAAAGAGATCCCATCTGAGTCCAGCTCCATCACGCAGAAGCACCAGCTCCAAAGAAGGGCCAACTGGCATGGCAGTGAACCCCATCTGCCATGACCATAGAACCTGTGGGTCTCTTTAGCCTTCAAAAGGACCAATATCTGGGGTTGTACCTACTTTATCTGTCTCTGAGACTCTGCTCAGGTGTGCATAAGGGCAATCCTTCTGACAACCACCAGACTCTTTTTTAGAAACTCATAGCCATATGAACTCATTTGTCTTTTCCATTTCCCCCTTATATTAGGTCAAACAGCATTTTTAACTCCTGTTATTATATGTAGACAGGAATATTCTGCTGGTCTGTGTTGAACCTTTAATTTAAGGTCATTTTCTAGTTATGTCATCAGCTGGTACTTGGTAGTGATCTCTCGGTGCCAGGGAGGCTCATCCCCGGGTGTCATGTCCCACACTGGGGGGAAGGCATTGCATTTACATGCTGAGTTTAGCTTCGAGACTGGCCACATTTGAGTAACATGGAGGCTGTCAGGAGGGAACTTTAGGCACAGTGCTGCTCTAGGCCTTGTTCTTATTTCAGGTGTATAGGCTCACAAGCATAGTCATTAGTATCAGGGGCTCACTGTTGGACGCTCATTCCTTCTTGGTCCTTACCATTGCACCTGGGAGACTGCCGCTGCTCCCCTAGGGACCATGACAGAGCCCCCCTCTGGCCAGGAACCCAGTACCCCCCCAGCTGTTGTTTTTAATTGTTTCCACTATGAGTATATCCAAATATTTCCATGCACCCTGGACACATGCCCTGTATAACTCCCTGTCAACCATATATCGCCTGTCAATAGCATCCCATACCAGTATTCCTCCGCTGCCATTGTTGAACCACTCTGTGACCAAAACTTCCTGAAAATTGAAGCCCAATATAATGTCAGGTTCCCTTACTAGTAAAATGGAATATAGCGATGAGTTTAAAGGTTAGATATAGAATACATATTGATTTGGAAAAATTCTACATCCTATCTTTTTTTTTTCTTTTTTCCTAATTATTGAGCTTTTCTTCACAAGAGCCCTAGATCACAGTAATTCATATATACAATATACAGTACTCCCACACATCCACCATAAAACTTTTTCCCTTCCACAGCGATAATCTTTTAACTTATTCATATCATATTTACTGAAACTGATGTAGAGACTCTGAGACAATAGCTTTCAAACAAGGTGACATCTGTGCTTACATTGTGGTCCATACTTTAGGCTATACAGTTTTCTAAATTTTTTAGTTATCCTATGTTTTACATTATGGTTTACATTATTAGTCTGTCATCCCCTATATGCTTTTGGTGTAATATTACATGTTTTGTATCCATCCTTGTGTACTCTAATGAAACTCCTCCCTTGTCCCCACATTTACCTTGGTTCCATCCATTCAACATCCATTTTCCCCTCCCCTTGGGGCCCACAGCAACAGCCAATCTCCATTAACCGAGGAGCCACGTCCAGAGATACTTGCAACAGTGTTCAGGGCCTGACTTGCTCAACTGCCCTAATGCCCTGGGAGCCACCCTTTCTCTCGAGAGATACAGTTCCCTCTATTTCATAGCGTTAGTCCTCCCGAGGATGTGGTTCCAGCCCCACTCTCACTACTTGGGTCTCTACCCAGTGGTACAACCCACCCTGGCAAAATGAGCATTCAGACATTCCCCAGGAGTCCATCCCGCGTCAGACCATCCCCTCCGAGCATCCTAAATAGGTCACCCTCCTAATTATATTTTGATACAGTTTTCTCAGCATTTTACTTTCAACCAACACCTGACACTCTCCTATGTTCGTATGTTGCCCCTCCCTCCCCCCGATTTTTTGGGCAATATTACCCATCCGCCCATCCACAGCCCCCCTCAAACCCACAAAGCCCCACCCAAAGGCAATCCCTTGCCCCCATTTTATCTCTTCTTTGTGCTCATACTTACCGCCAGCTCATCATAGATTCCACCCCTGCAGACGTCGGCTCACATCCTTCCTCCACCCCCCGATTTCCTGTAAGCCTATCTTCCAGTCTCTAGCTCTCTGAGGCAGCTTGCTTATTTCATATCATTGAGGTCATGTAGTATTTGTCCTTCAATGCCTGGGTTGCTTCACTCAACATAAGATTCTCAAGATTCATCCATGTTATCACGTGTATTTGTAGTGTATTTGTTCTTAAAGCCGAGTAGTATTCCATTGTATGTATATACCACATTTTATTGATCCACTCATCTGTTGATGGGCATTTGGGTTGATTCCAACTTTTGGCGATAGCGAACAATGCTGCTATGAACATTGGTGTGCATATATCGGTTTGTGTCCTTGTTTTTAGTTCTGCTGGGTATATACCCAGCAGTGGTATTACTGGGTCATATGGCAAATCTATGGTTAGTTTTTTGAGAAACTGCCAAACTGTCCTCCAGAATGGTTGGATCCTTCTGCATTCCCACCAGCAGTGGATGAGTGTTCCCATTTCTTCACATCCTCTCCAGCATTTGTATTCTTCTGCTTTTTTCATAGCTGCCAATCTTATGGGAGTAAGATGGTATCTCATTGTAGTTTTGATTTGCATTTCCCTCATAGCTAGAGATTTGGAGCATTTTTTCATGTGCTTTTTAGCCATTTGTATGTCTTCTTTGGAGAAGTGTGTGTTTAATCTTTTTCCCATTTTTTAAATGGGTTATCTTTTTATTTTCAAGATATAGGAGTTCTTTATATATGCAGGTTATAAGTGTCTTATCAGATATATGGTTGCCAAATATTTTCTCCCATTGTGTAGGTTCCCTTTTTACTTTATTGACAAACTCCTTTGAGGTGCAGAAGGCTTTAATTTTGAGGAAGTCCCATTTATCTATTTGTTCTTTTGCTGCTCGTGCTTTTGGTGTGCTATTCATGAAGCCATTTCCTATTACGAGGTCTTGTAGATGTTTCCCTATACACTGCTTTCCAAGGTCTTTATGGTCTTGGCCCTTATATTGAGGTCTTTGATCCACTTGAGTTGATCTTTGTATAAGGTGTGAGATGGTAATCCTCTTTCATTCTTCTACATATGGATATTCAGTTCTCCAGGCACCATTTGTTGAATAGGCCATTCTCTCCCAGTTGAGAGGGTTTGGGGGCTTTATCGAATATTATGTGGCTATATATATGAGGTTCTATATCAGAACTTTCAATTCAATTTCATTGGTCTGTGTGTCTCTCCTTATGCCAATACCATGCTGTTTTCACTACTGTAGCTTTGTAGTATGTTTTGAAGTCAGGTAGTGTGATTCCTCCAATTTTGTTTTTCTTTTTCAATATGTCTTTGGCTATTCGGGGCCTCTTTTCTTTCCAAATAAATTTCATAGTTAGTTTTTCTAGTTCCTTAAAGAAGGCTGTGTTGATTTTTATTGGGATTGCATTGAATGTGTAGGTCAGTTTTGGTAGGATAGACATCTTAATAGTATTTAGTCTTCCTAACCGTGAACAGGGAATATTCTTCCATTTATTTAGGTCTTTCATTTCCTTGTACAGTCTTGTATAGTTCTCAGTGTATAAGTTTTTTACATCTTTAGTTAAATTTATTCCTGAATACTTGATTTTTTTATTGACTATTGTGAATGGTATTTGTTTCTTGATTTCCTCCTGATCTTGCTCATTATTGGTGTACAGAAATGCTACTGATTTTTGCACATTGATCTTATAACCTGCAACTTTACTAAACTCATTTATGAGTTCTTGAAGCTTTGTTGTAGACCTCTGAGGGTTTTCTATGTATAGGTTCATGTTATCTGCAAATAATGAAATTTTGACTTCTTCCTTTCCAATTTGAATGCCTTTTATATCTGGTTCTTGCCTCAGTGCTCGAGCAAGTACTTCTAAGACAATGTTAAATAGAAGGGAAGACAGTGGGCATCCTCGTCTTGTTCCTGAGTTTAGAGGGAAGGATTTTAGGATTTCTCCATTGTAAACAATGTTGGCTGTAGGTTTTTCATATATACTGTTTATCATGTTCAAAAAATTTCCTTGTATTCCAATCTTTTGGAGTGTTTTTATCAAGAAAGGGTGCTGTATTTTGTCAAATGCTTTTTCTGCATCTATAGATATAATCATGTGATTTTTTCCCCTTCAATCTCTTTATATGGGGTATTACATTGTTTGATTTTCTTATGTTGAACCATCCTCACATGCTTGGAATGAATCCCACTTAATCGTTGTGTATAATTCATTTAATGTGTTGTTGAATACGATTAGGAAGTGCTTTGTTAAGTATTTTTGCATCTAAGTTCATTAGGGAAATTGGTCTGTAATTTTCCTTTCTTGTGTCTTTGTTTGGCTTTGGTACTAGGGTAATGTTGGCATCATAGAAGGAGTTAGGCAATGTTCCTTCTGTTTCGATTTTTTGGAATAGTTTTAGCAGGATTGGTGTTAGTTCTTTCTGGAATATTTTGTAGAATTCACCTTTGAAGCCGTCTGGCCCTGGGCTCTTCTAATTGGGAGGTTTTTAATGACTGATTCTATCTCTTTACTTGGATTGGTTCGTTGAGATCATCAGTTTTTTCTTTTGTCAATATAGGTTGCTTATGTGTTTGTAGGAATTTGTCCATTATCTCTGAATTGTCATTTTTGTTGGAATATCGTTTTTCAAAGTATCCTCTTATGATAGTCTTTATTTCTGTGGGGTCAGTGGTGATATCTCCTTTCTCATTTCCTATTTTGTGTATTTGCATGTTCTCTCTTTTTTTCTTTGTTAGTCTTGCTAAAGGTTTGTCAATTTTATTGATCTTCTCAAAAAACCAGCTCTTGGTCTTGTTTATCTTTTCACATGCATTCCTATTTTCTATTTCATTTAGTTCTGCTCTTATCTTTGTTATTTCCTTCCTTCTTCTTCCTGTTCGATTACTTTGTTGTTTTTTTTTCTAATTCCTCCAAATGTGCAGTTAGTTCTTCAATTTTTGCTCTTCTTTTTTGATATATGATTTTATGGCTATAAATTTCCCTCTCAGTGCTGGTTTTGCTGCATCCCATAAATTTTGGTGTGTTGTTTTATCATTATCATTTGTTTCAAGGTTGTCATTGATTGCTTTTGAGATTTCCTCTTTGACCCACTGTTTTTCTAAGAGTGTGCTGTTTAATTTCCAGATCATGGTGTGAAATCTGGGCCTCTGTTCCTTGCAAATTTCCAGCTACACTCCACTGTGGTCAGAGATATTATTTTGTATGATATCGACCTTTCTGAATTCAGTAAGTCTTTCTTTGTTGCCTAGCATATGGTCTATCTTGGAGAATGATCCATGTGCACTTGAGAAAAATGTATATCCTGCTGTGTTTGGGTGTAATGATTTGTATATGCCTATTAGATCCAGCTCCTCTAATATACTGTTCAAATATTTTGTTTTTTTAGTGATTCTTTTTTGAGATGTTCTGTCCAGAGTTGATGGTGGTGTATTAAAATCCCCCACTATAACTGTAGATGCACCTATTCTTTCACTTACTTTTTCCAGCATTTGCCTCACGTATTTAGAGGCACCCTTGTTAGGATCCTAAATATTTATGATTGTTCGTTCTTCTTGAGAGATTGTCCCTTTCACTAATATGTAGTATCCTTCTTTGTCTCTCACAATTGTTTTGCACTTAAAGTCTATTTTGTCTCATATTAATATAGCTACTCCTGTCTTTTTTTGGTTATTGTTTGCTTGTAAGATTGTTTTCCAACCATTCACTTTCAGCCTCCTTGAGTCTCTGGGTCTAAGATGTGTCTCTTGTAGAAAGCATATAGATGGGTCATATTTCCTTATCCAATGTCCCAGTCTGACTCTTTTGAGAGGTGAGTTTAATCTGTGACATTCATTGTTATTACTTTCAAGGAATTATTTATGTTAGCCATATTTTGATTGGACTTGTGTTTGTCATATTTTGTTTGTTTTTTTCTTTCTCTTTTTGTCTTTTTTGTTGCTCTTACACTCTCTTCCAACTCTGCCTGTCCTTTTTTTCCCTTTCTTCCTGCAGAACTCCCTTTAGAATTTCTTGAAGGGGAGGTTTCTTGTTGGCATACTCTTTCAGTTTCTGTTTATCTGTGAATATTTTGAACTCTCCATCATTTTTGAATGCTAGTTTAGCTGGATAGAGTATTCTTGGTTGGAAATTTTTTTTCTTTCAGTACCTTTACCATATCATTCCACTGCCTTGTTGCCTCCATGGTTTCAGATGAGAAATCAGCACTTAATCTTATGGGGCTTCCCTTGTATGTGATGGTTTTCTTTTCTCTTGCTGCTTTTAGAATTTTCTCTTTGTCTTGAGTGTTGGATAATTTGACAAGTATATGTCTTGGGGTGGGCCTGTTGGGGTTTATGACGATTGGGGTGTGCTGTATTTCTTGGATATGTACATCTGTCTCTTTCAGTAGATTTGGGAAGTTTTCAGCCATTATTTCCTGCAACACTCTTTCTGACCCCTTTCCCTTCTCTTCTCCTTCTGGGATGCCTATAATACATATGTTTGAGTGTTTTGCATTGTCATTCAGGTCCCTAAGTCCTCGCTGGATATTTTCTATCTTTTTATCAATCAGTTCTACTATCTGTTTGATTTCTGATGTCCTGTCTTCCACATCACGAATTCTCTGCTCTCCCTCTTCTAGTCTGCTGATATTTGCTGCAAGAGTATTTTTGATTTCTTGAACTGTGGTGTTCATTCCCATTATGTCTGTTATCTTTTTGCATATGTCTGTAATTTCTCCTCCAAGTATTGTTTTCACGTTGTTAACCTCTTACTTTATTTCATTAAATTTGTCAGTTATAAATGTTCTGAGATCTTTAATTACTTGTGCGAAGTTCTGCTCCCCTTCCTGGTTGTTAGTTTGTTCATTGGATTCAGCCATGTTTTCCTGATTACTGGTTTGGTTTGTAGATTTTTGTTGCTGTCTGGTCATCATTTTATCTTGACGGGTTTAATCAGTTCCTTAGCTTCTTTGTCTGGTCTTGGGGATTAATTCATTGTTGCTCGTGCGTAAGTGTTATGTCTTCTCTTTGTCACTTTGTTCTTCTTACTCTAATTTCTTGTTGCTGGTTGAGTTCACTTTAAAGGAAACTATTAGGGCCAGGGAAAGGCAATTGTGTAAGCAAGGCAAATGTGTAAAGTAGTATTGGTGATAAATGTTAACAGAGCAACAATATGAGATCTGGGAGGATGGATATTAGATTCATGTAAATTGTGTAGATTTATAGCAGTAGGTAGAGTACCTATAATGAGGTAGTCAATTCAATATGGGAGGAATATGGTATGAATTAATAGGCTAGTGTTTTCATGAGAGAGGGAAAGAGAAAAGAAAGGCAATAGTTTCAATAGTGGATAAAAGACAGAAAACAAAACAAAGGTATTAGAAATTAAGAGTTAGACACTTTGGGTATTAAAGAAAGGGAGGTGGAATATAGGAGAGACAGTAGATGATGGAAGATATCAAGTTGTAGGGGAAAGGGGATAGTGTAGGTAGCCAAAATCAATTCACACAGAAATGAGGCAGTGGAGGATGAGGAAACCCAGTAAATGTGAGGTGTTCCCTGCAGCACCTATTGTATAAATAAGATAAAATAAAATAAGAAAATGAGGGAGAAGAGAGAGAAAAAAGAAAGAAAGAAAAAAAAAAGAAGTAAGAAAGAAATAGGGGGTGGGTAAAGGGAGGGGAACAAGTAGGGAGAAGAAAAAAAGATATAGAACAACCACAACAGCAACAACAACAACAACAACAAAAAACCCCTAAATAACTGAAAAAAATAATACTTTGGGGGATGCGCTAGGAGCAAAGACTAGGAGATAATGCAATGTTAACAATCAGGTCATTAAAAAATAAAAAAAATAAAACCAAAATCAAATCAAAACAAAACAAAACAAAAAAGAAAAAATGCAAACATTGATGGCTAGGACATTGAAGGACCTCAGATGGACCTCAGGGTGTGATGGATTAAGGGATGGAAAGTCTGATATATTGAAGACTCAAGAGTTGTGAGTCTCTGGGTTGTTGGTCACTAGGTTTTAGGGGACTCAGATCTGGCAACCTCAAATCTGGTTAACAGGGAGCCCGGGAGCACCGCAGTGCAACACAGCCTTCAGGGATCCCCGCAGCTGGGTGCCAGCCCTATGGGAGAGGTCATCCGCAGACTCTAACCTATGTGTCTGAACCCCGCAATTCAGTCACTCACTGGGGTCTATTCTGTGGCTGTATCACCAATTTGACTTGAGGACCCCTCCCACCCTGTAAGTCCCCAGAACGGCCTCCTGGGGGCGCCTCTACACTGCAGCCAATTTAATGATGCAGATCAGTAGCCAGGTCTGGGGGGTGGGGCTCCAGTCAGAAACGCCGATAACAGAGTCCAAAACCGAAATTCCCACGCTTCACAAAATATTCTGCTAATCGGCTTCCGGATGTCTCCCACCCTGCAGGCCCTGAAACAGTCTCATGGTGATGTCTCTTTATTGTGACCAATTTAAGGCTGCTTCAGATCGGCAGCCAGCCTTGGGGGGGCGGGTCTCTAGGCGGAAGCGCTATTATTTGTGTCCGCTATCAAAAATTCCCCGCTTCACAATAAAACTCCCATTTGTCTCCCCAAATCGGTCTGCGAAGGCCTCCTGTCCTGTTAGCCCCCCAATAGCCCACTCAGGGCTTATGAATTCCCCAGTACTGCAGAGCCTCCAGAAATCGCCGCTGCAACGCCGGTGCTGCGGCTCCGCCCACCCCAGGAGGGAGCATCCCGTGTGCAGCTCCCACCTCCATGTAATAGAGTCTCAATTATATCTTATACACAACTTTTCTCTGTTACCTTCCCACCAAATCGATGTTCAGACACCTCCTGCCCTGCAAAATCCCAAAAAAGCCTGGTCCCGAAGAATTTCCAATGCTGCCCAGCCGCTTCTTTGCAGGAGAGAATCTCAGGTGCACTCACTCAGGCACCATCTTGCCCCACTCATCTGATTTACTTTTTAATCAGAATGTTATTTAATTTGACTACAGGCAGTTATATAAAGGCTGTCTGAAGTCAGGTAAAGTTATTGTGGATATATAATATTTCTGGATTTATAATTATTTGCTCATTTGAAAAGTGAAACTCATTTAATATATTACCACTCAAGGACTGATTTTATGCATTTAGACCAGGGGAGACACCAAAATCTGAGCAAACAAGTGAATAATAGTACAATGAAAAATTGTACAAGTTATCTGAAGGAATAGTAGAGTTTTAATATAGTCTGTAGGAAGGGCAAAGGATATTTTGGTTGGGGTTCAGTGAAGAGATCTCTGAGGAAATGACAAAAAAAAAAAAAAAGACTGAAAAAAAACATGAGGATGATGTGGGAAGTTTTTTGAGGGGATTTCCATGGAAAAGAAGGGTGGTTATAGTGTTTAGTGCTGAAATAATAGCTAATATGAATGTGTTTGAGTGTTTTTGAGAAATGAATTCTTATTAAATCCTTGGATGCCTTAAATTTAAAATTTAATTAATTTCAAGGAAATACTTAAAATTACTTAATTTGAAGGAAATACTTTGTTAAAGTTGCATATCTTTTTATATTCATCTTGAGTGACATCTAGGTTAATCAGAGAGTTAACTCTAGAAAAGGAGAATTTATTTTAGATTTCTGGACTCACTGTGGTAGTGTTGTCTTGAGTTATGTTGGATTTTTTGCCTTTACATATGAAAATAGAGATGTACACTCTCAGTTTTGAGCCAGCAGAGGAGTAAATTGAAGAAATTGAATAGATGTGTGATTGTCATGATAGTGTTTAGAAGTGGGAGAGAAAAGGGGCTACATACAATTTAGCCTTGAGATGTTCTAATATACTGTTTCAGTATGGCCACGCAGAACACAAGAAGAAGGAATACACTCAGGGGACTGAGATGTCAGAGAAGTCTGGGAAAAAGAAAGTTCCCAAAAGGTCCAATTCTTTACTTCCAAGTTATAGACTGAAGCACACACAGTGGATTTATTCATGGAGAACTTATTGGAGATGGTAGCATGATTTACTTAAGAGGAAGCCTGTCATGTTACTAACGTTCATTAAAGTGTGTGAGTAAAGTATAAAAGTGCTCATGTAGATTGATTATGAAAGAAGGAAAAGGAGATCAGGCACAAGAAATGAAATAGGCACAAGGGGCATTTTGATTCATAAAAGAAGAGAAACAATAAGGTTAAATGATAAGGTGATTGAGTGTGATAAGAGAGAGCAGTTGCTGGTAATGACTTCAAAAAGAAACAGGAAAGCCTGTAATTCAGTTGGAGATATTCAACTTAAAACAGGTGACAAGGCTCTTCAATGAGAAAGAAGGAGTAACTAATGGGTATGAATGCAGTAATAACTGTAGACATTGTGCCAAGTTGAGGTGATTTTTAAAAATAACATCATTCACCTAGTTATTATGAGGTTAGTCTCATCTGGTAAAAGTAATATGAAATGTGAGAATATGTGGATTCAAACTATGGGACTTGAAGTGATTATGGGAGATGAAAGAATGACTCAATTATCAAGATACAGTCTTTTTCCCAGATATATTTGAAAGCACTAGGAGTTGGGATTCTGTATTAGTCATAAAGCAAGAGCTTAGTAATGTGCTGTGTCACATGCAGTAATAAATGTGATAGAAAATTAAAGTCACCTCCTATGTGGACAGATATGGAAAATAGTAAGTTATCTATTGACACACTGGATAAACACAGTGACCTCAGAAATGTTCTTGGAAAAAGACCTTGACCAAAAGGGGGAAAATGGAAAAGACAAATGAGTTTATATGGCCAAGAGACTTCAAAATGGTTTGGGAGCTCATTCCAATGGTTATGATTATGCATGTCTCAGCAGGATCTCATTAACTGCCAAAGAAAATACTTTCCCAAATAGCAGGGCTCCTGAGGTCTCTGAAGATATCCAGACACTACAGTTGGGTCAGATAGGTCAGGAGTTTGGTGTCTTGCCAATGTGCCCTATTTGGAATTTATGCTCCCCAAGGTGATAGAGTTAGACTCAGTTGTGTTTTCCCTACACATGGCTCTTCTGTTCTTGAATTTGAACCTATAATTAGTATTAGAGTTGGTAGGTGTACATCCAAGAGACTTAAATCTTTGGGCTGTCCTTGTGCCAGCTGGGCTCTGAATCTCAATGTAGTTGCAACACTTACTCTCCAGTCCATTGGTCACACCCAGGACAACTAACAAGGAGGTGAGAATGGACAATTTCCATACCAAAGAACCGAGAAACTCTACAACTGCAAGCAAGAAATTTCCATTCATCAGCCCTAATGGATCACAGCCCTCTCTTAATTTGAAGTGGAATGGACATCACCATCCCAGAATCCTCAGGATAGGGGATGACTTATGGACTTAAGTAGACTTACTGGTATTCTACTGTAGACCTGTTGTGATCCTAGCAGTGGAAGAAATTAGATCATTGATGTGGAGGCAGCGATCACTGGAGGTCTGAGGGATGGGAGAGGGAATACCAGTGTAATATAGGGCCATTTTTGAAATTTGGGAATTGTCCTGAATGACATTATAATGACAGAACAAGCTATTATATATCTTGCTATAATCTACAGAATTGTGTGGGAGAGAGTATAAATAAACTACAATGTAAACTTTAATCCATACTTATTGGCAGTGCTACAAAATGTGTTCCTCAGTTGCAATGAATGTACCACATTAATGAAGGATTTTGTTAATGTGAGAAGATGTGGATGTGTAGGGATTAGGGCATATGGGAATCACCTATATTTTTTATGTAACATTTATGTAATCTAAATATCTTTTTAAAAAAAAGTGTAATATGGTGACATTTTGGGGACATTGGAATTGTCCTAAATGATGTTGCAGTGATGGATACAGACCATTATATATCTGTGATAACTTACAAAATTGTGTGGGAAAGAGTTTAAACTATAATGTAAACTATAACCCACACTTAGTGGCAGTGCTCCAATATGTGTTCATCAATTGCAACAGATGTACCACACTAATGAAGGATGCTGTTAATGTGGGAAAGTGTAGGAGGGATAGGGAGTGGAGCATATAGGAATCTCCTGCCTTTTTTTTTAAGATTTATTTTTTATTTTATTTCTCTTGCCTTCCCCCACCCCCAGTTGTCTGCTCTCTGTGTCCATTTGCTGTGTGTTCTTCTGTGTCTGCTTGTATTCTTGTCAGTGGCACTGGGAATCTGTGTCTCTTTTTGTTGCATCATCTTGCTGCTTCAGCTCTCTGTGTGTGTGGTGAATCTCCTGGGCAGGCTATAGTTTTTTTCACATGGGGTGGTTCTCCTTATGGGGTGCACTCCTTGCACATGGGGCTCCCCTTTGCAGGGCACACCCCTGCATGGCACGGCACTTCTTGCCACTGAGTGTGGGCCAAATCATCACATGGGTCAGGAGGCCCTGGGTTTGAACCCTGGACCTCCCATGTGGTAGATGATACTCTTATCAGTTGAGCCAAATCTCCTTCCCTCTCTTATATTTTTTATATAACATTTATATGATCTAAGTATCTGTTAAAGAATTAAAAATTAAAAAATTAAATATTCTCATTAAACATATGCTGAAATATGCATTCTTGGAATACATCTGGCAGTAAATATCACATAAGTTGGGAGGTAATGTTTGGGAAGTAGGTTTGAAGGAGGCAAGTTAAGGAATCAATAGACGGATCTGGAACCTGGCAGAAAAACCACCACCATTGAACATGTGGAAATTGGTACTCCCAAGATGACTGCTGGAGAAACTTGCAAGAATCCCATTCTGAATGAGATTTCCTCTGGAAGCCAGGAGAAGCCCTAGATATTCTCCAGGGGCCTTATCATAGGTCCCTCCTGGGGGATTGATTGGTGGGGGAGTCAATCAAAACAGCAAACAGCTGGGACTACCCCGTCATTAGCAAAAGTGTGTGATAATTAATGTTTCTAAATGCAAGTGTGTTGCTGTTCTCCCAGAATGCTGCGGCCAGCATGTGTGGGGAGAGGGCAACGGGGATGACTGAGGAGGCTTAAGCCTGGGTGAGTGATGAACAGAGCAAAGATTCACACACAGTGACCACTCTGGAGATGCAGGCTCGTGGTGCCGGTCTGGTTTATTGAAAAAGTGCAGTGGTATATATGGGTGAGTGAGGGGAGGTAGGATGGTGTGTAAGAACTGGATTGGTTATGTTAATTTGATAAGGCTGATTGGCTCCAGAGGTTTTGTTACTGAGGGCAGGGGCAGTTTAGGTGGGCTCAGTGGTTGTTTACTTGAGCGCTTCAGCGCCATCTTTGAGGAGTGGGTCTTTTGTCTCACAATTCCTCCATTTTTGTTTTTTAAAAGGGGTAAGGTAGTGGCATTGGAACTTGTGATTGGGTAGACGTCAGGGTGACTGTGCCTGTCTTAGGTTGTCACCATCTAAAGAGAATCTTAGGTTGATTTCTCTTGCAGGTGATCTTACCCGTCATTGACTACCAGTCAAGTGCACTGACGTGAATATCAAGGGTGACTGCACCGGACTTAGGTTGTCACCATCTAAGGAGAACCTTACCCGTCATTGGCTAATGGACAAGTTAAATGGCTGTGCCTGTCTTAGGTTGCTTCTTCCTGCAGGTGATCAACCTGTTACAGACTGCTAGTCGTTGCATTGATGCTGCTCTCCAATCATGTTGATAGGCTTGCTATATACGCATTATATTGTCTTCAGTGAAGTTGTGGAGCACTTATTACAGCCTGTTATGAAGGTTGGGAAGTACACAACTTGTGAGGGGAAATGGGGAGCGGGTGTATGAGGGGAGAGAGTGCGAGGTAGAATGAATGCTTGTGGTGGGAGGGGACGCTCTTCACATAGTGGTCTCGCATTTGGGGTCTGCTTGTGGGAGTCGCTGGTAGGGAGCGATCTATAACTGAAAAAAGGTTAGTCTGGAGATGTTTTGCAGCTTCTGTTGAAGGAATTTAATGATACAGGGTGCTATAATGAGAAGAAACATGATTAGAATGAGGGGACTGAGTATGGGGGCAATCCATGCCATGAGAGGGGAGGAAACCCAATCGAGGAAGGAATTTTGACTTCACTGTCATTTGATTAATTCATCGTGTAGATTATTTAATTTATCAATATTTTGTTCTATGATTCCAGAATCATTAACATAATAGCAGCACTCTTCTTGGAGGAAAAGACAGGTTCCTCCTTTTTTAGCTGTGAGTAAATCTAAAGCCCTTCGGTTTTGTAGGGTAACTTGGGTGAGAGAGGTTAACTGGCGTTGCAAGGAATAGAGACAATCTGTTGTGGTTTCTATTAACAATTGCAACTGACTTTCAAAGTTTTGGGAGGTGGTAATGTTATGGCCTAGGGCGCCTCCAGCAGTTGTCGTGGCTGCAACTGAGGCAGTGAGGCTTAATCCTACTAATATAGGGAGGAAGGCAGCTCTCTTTGACACAGTTGGGGATAGTAAAATTTCTAGTTCGCCTTCTCCATAGTATGTTAGTTGCTTGGTAATGGCTACTAGGATGCAAGGCCCCACTTTTATAAAATAGAGCATTTTTTGTTATAGTTAATTTTCTGACTATAAACACATAAGGATTTTTTACACATGATTGAAAATGATGAATTTGATTTAAATGCAGATATTGACCATTCTTACTATTATTTTCAATCTATTCTATAGTAGGAGCTATTCTTAGAAAAACTTTACACAAATTTTTTTATATATAGATATAATGTTACATCATGGAGAAGGGATCTATTTCCTTTTATATTTCCAAACACTATTATTTTTAGTGAAAATTACTTTTTGTTGTCCTTTACTATTTAGACTATGCCAAATAAATCTGTTATTATATTCAATGGGACCCCCCATAGGGACACTTTCCCACACTATTCCATAGGAATCATTAAAAATGACAGATCCTCTTCCTATATGGCACTCTTGCCATCCTTCTCTATCCCTACTGTCTTTTTGCAGACAATCATAAGTAGGATTTTTGGTTATGATTAAATTGTAAGAGGGAAATAAAGTTACAATAAACTGAGTAGTATTATTTTTGAAGATACTTATGGTCTGATTTTTAACATACATACAGGAAGGATGGTTACTAATGCATAAGGGTCAATAAGCAAATGGTAATACGAGATTATCGATTCTTTGTCTTTCCTCATAGGGTTTAATTGGCAATCCATCATCAATTGGTCCAGGGAATATATGGGTCTTATTCAGATATATATGAAAGAATGGATCTTTCCAGGTTAACACTCTAAGTAATGGGGGGTGGGGTTAGGTATATAGGCCCAATAAGTGTAATTACCAGCAGCTTTCTCATTACTTACAGATCATCATCATTAGAAGTTGCAAAAGACCCCACCTCTTCATTCCGTGGTTTAATCCTCTTCGCAGGTAACCAAATTTGTTCTCCATTTTCTGAAATGATAAGAGCATAGCCTCACCCCCATACTTTAATCCTGCCTTTTTTTCATTCATTGCTTAAAATATCTTTCCAGAATATTGGTTAATCCTCATTTCCTGCGTCCACTGTAGATGTTTGACATTTTCCAAAGTGACATTCCGCAGGTGTCAATGAATTATAAACATTAAGAAAATTTAAAGTAAATAAAGCTTTTGCCAGTTGATCTTTTGGTGTTATAATACCATCATCTCCCCCTTTTTGTTTTAAAAGCATAGTTTTTAGGGTATGATGACTGTGTTTAACTATGGCTTGATCTGTAGGAGTATAAGGAATGTTGGTAACATGTTCAATACTATATTTTAAATCGAAAGATTTAAAGGATTTATTAATGTAAGAAGGTCTATTATCAGTTTTAATTTTCAGAGGGCATCTCATTATAGGAAAAGTAGACCATAAGTGTGAGCGAACATGATGAAACCATTCTCCACTTTGAGCAGTAGCCCACATAAAATGAGAATAAGTGTCAATACAAACATGAACATATTGTAGTTTACCAAAGGATGGTATGTGAATAACATCCATCTGCCATAATTGATTAGGAGTCAGGCCTCTGGGATTAGTTTCAGCCTGAAAAGGCACTGCTGTTAGTGGTCCACAAGTAGGACAAGTGTGAATAATTTCTTGCGCCTGTAGTCTTGTTAACTTTTGATATTTATTTTGCAGGCCTTTAGCATTAATGTGAGTTAAAGCATGGTAATCACGAGCACTTTGTAAACACCCTACTAATAAATTAGCTCGAGCATTATTTGCTGTCATAGGACCAGGCAAAGAGGTATGAGAGCGTATATGAGTAATGTAAATAGGATGCTGTCTTAACCTAGTGAGATGTTGTAAGTCAGCGAAAAGTTGAGATAACTCATCAGTAGCAAAGATATGAGCTGTTTCAATATGCTTGACAGTAAGACATACATATTTAGAGTCAGAGACAATGTTCAAGGGCTCTCGAAACATTTGTAAAACCTTAATGATGGCTGAAAGCTCTGTGCATTGAGCAGATGAATAAGGAGTTGGCCAAACCTGTTCTTTCTGAGAAGTAACGCATGTTGCTTTTTTATTACTATTACTATCAGTAAATACTGTACAAGATGGTTGGGCTATGTACATAGCCCTGAAAAGCACTGCAAAAGTTTATTGTTGGGTTTTTTACAGATAGAGGAATGCAGCTGGCTTGATTTGTCTAAGAAGACACTAAAGAAAGTCTTAGCAAGTTTTAAAACAAAGTGATAGCAACACAGCTGGACATTTTCTTGCAACAAACTAGCAGTGTTTGGGATTGCTGCATACTACAGTGTTGTTACTTTAATCTGTGATAAGAAGTTGTTTTTGTGACACATAGTCTTTTATAATAATTAAAACCATAATTAACCACATTGTACTTTTCTTTAATATTATGCTGAAATATTGGTAACTTTATACACTTTTAAGCATTCGTAGGAACCTTTTACTCATACAACTTTAATTAACAGAGGGTTAAAGGAAAAAAGAAACTTGTTAATTTTATAACACTTTTAAACACCTTCTGTTTGACTTATAACATATTAAATGAACTTAATTATTACTTTAATTTTTCTTTCAAGGTAAAAGAACAAATCTCTTATCATTAGTTTGGAATAAAAGGCTACTTTTCAGGATTTGATTTTGAGAAAGCAGTTTTGAACATTATGTTCCTTTAAAAGAGATAAGACTTTTTCTTTTTTAAACACTGAGGAAATGATAAGGTTAAAGCACAAGAAACTATTTTGATAAAACAGACTTTCTTTGTATACTGATTATTGAGGATAAAAACTTTTACCAAAGCAGATGAATGATTTGAGAGGCTTTGAGAACAAAATTTTAACTTTGCATTAGTATACTAGTATACTACTTGATACTAAAACCTTTAAATTTTATAGATCCATCAAATTTTATTCAACTTTAACCATAAAAATTCCTTTTCCATGAACCTTCTGCACTTTCAGTATTCACCTAGGTTTTGTTCCATATTTTACTTTTTCTTAGTGACCAATCATTTTATCTTAGGACAAAATCATCTTCTATTTCCTTAATAATAAAAACACATTCCACATAGCCCACATACAAAGTTATCAAGCAAACTTCTTATAACATAATACCATTAACACTAAACAAGCTTGTTAAAATAATGAACTTTTCTTTACTTTAAAGACTTAATAGCATGCAATATTAGAATCAGTTCCCTAGAAGCAAGTTGGCAGGGGAGGCTGGCTGCCGATGAGTTTTCCTGTTATAAAATTATCTTTTATTATTATTATTATTAATTCAGGTTTGTTTAATAATGACCTTTTGGAATTAGCCACTTAAACACTTTAATTTAAACAATGATTTATAAAACTTCTTATAATTATTTATAGCCATATAGACTATAATTATATTATTTTAAGACAAATTTTATCTTTACAGAACACATTTCTTTACTTAAAGTTACCACAATACCTTCTATAACTTGCCACATGTATTTAAGTTCCAAGAATTTATGAAAATTAGCCATCCTACTTTAGGACAAAACACACCTTTTTGCAAAAACTTATTAAATTTCAGTTAGCATTCCCACAAACTTTTAACTTTTTTAATATTCATTTAAGTTTTACATCCTTCATTTTATCCTGTGAAGAAAAATAAACTATTCATTTTAATCTAGGCATGAACAACTTTTTATAAAAGGACTTATAGTAATTTTGTTAATCAAGACATAATTTTTATCATTGTAGAGATCTTATTAACACTTAAACTTAAGTATTAATATAAACGCTTATTTAATTTTTGGCCATTTGAATAGAGCTCTTTTTAAAAATTTGTATTAATTTATATTACCATCTGGAGGTATCAAAATATACACTGACATTGAATGAACAGACAAACACGGAACAATCACAACACAGTAACAGAAACATACAGTTTACAATTAACTCATAATTCTTACTTTCTTGGTATAGCTGTTTTTAAGTTCTCCGTAATATCACATCTTAGATTTCCCTTTTTAAGATTTCTTCTGGAATCCATGTTGCCTGTAACATACAAGCTTGTGCTTGGAAACATTTTTATTAGTTTAGCTATGATTAAACATTGTTCAAAGTATGGGGCGGGACAACCAGCCTGAACCCTTGGAAGGGTCCATTGTCCATACCCTTTTAAAGTGTCTGGGGGGATGGCTGTTATTCCGTTAGTAATGTTGTGGGTACCTACACGTTTGGCTTCATCATAATAGAGAGCTTTCCAGGTAATATACTCTCCAGGGGTTAAAATAGCATGGGCTAGGTTTTTCCAATCTGTAGGTGTATTGTGTGCATGAGAAATGCTGTTTAATAACATCTGAGCATAGGGGCTATTAAGACCATCTTCTTGAATGGTTTTACAAAGGTGAGTAATGGTTTTATGATCCCAAGGAGCCCAAAAGGGAGGGGAACCGTCATTGTGGTAATTTACTGGAAAGAAGTGAGGAGGAGTAAATGGGTGGTGGTCAGGGACAGTTGCAGTAAGCAGAGCTGAAAGAGGAGGTGTAGAAAGTGCAGCAGTGAAAGAGTCAGTAAGCGGAGCTGAAAGAGGAAGTGTAGTAGGTGTGGCAGTGAGAGAGTTAGGCTCTGGAGGTTTCAGCCAGTGTCTAGCAGGGTGCCAGTAAGGCAGCCATGAATAGCTAAAAGAGCGGGTGTGAGACCACGAGGGAAGGTTTTGACTTCATGGGCCTCAGCAGATCTGACTTGCCTGAGCAATTTAGCCCAAGTGGCAGGATCCCATATTGCAGCAGTGGAAAGCCACAGGTTAAAACGGACAACTATGTCCCTGTACTGACTTAATTCTTTTTCAGTGATTTTAATGAGCTTGCTGGCTAAAAGGGCATGTAGGGCACGGGCTTGAGGTGCCTTCTCTGATGAGGAAAGGTTTCCCATCTGGAGGATCACTCACCAACTACGTGAAGAGTCGATTTTGGACTCGCTGAAGATCGGGCAGGGCCCCATGTTGGGCGCCAATTGTTGCTGTTCTCCTGGAATGCTGCAGCCAGCGTGCATGGGGAGAGGGCAACGGGAATGACTGAGGAGGCTTAAGCCAGGGTGAGTGATGAACAGAGCAAAGATTCACACACAGTGACCACTCTGGAGACGCAGGCTCGTGGCGCCGGTCTGGTTTATTGAAAAAGTGCAGTGGTATATATGGGTGAGTGAGGGGAGGTAGGATGATGTGTAAGAACTGGATTGGTTATGTTAATTTGATAAGGTTGATTGGCTCCAGAGGTTTTGTTACTGAGGGCAGGGGCAGTTTAGGTGAGCTCAGTGGTTGTTTACTTGAGCGCTTCAGTTCCATCTTTGAGGAGTGGGTCTTTTGTCTCACTCACACAAGTGCAAAGGCCAATTGACCCTCTCTTGCCTTTTGACCCCATTCTTGCTTTCTGCCCCCTGTTCTAGCCTTCTTTACCCTTCACCTGGATCAATATACAAGTAAACCTGGGGATTTATAATCTGTAATGGGGAATTGTAGTCTGTCAACCTTCTTTATCACTCTTCATCCCCTTCCTCTTTACTTGGGACCATGATCTGTTATTTTCTCCCATTTCTCTTCTGACAATTCCCTAGTAAGTTACTGGCCTAACTAACCCAGCTTGCTCTTGAAGTTAATTTCTTTCAGCTTAGCCAAGAACATAGAGAAAATCTGACAACAGGTTCAATGAAAAGGAGATTTCCTTGAACAGGTTTGCTGTTCATGGGTATAACTAACAAACTCTATGAAGAGGAAGTTTTGACAACAGGGTGAAGATCTGAATATTGAAATGAGAGGTGACATTCCATGTAATATCTAGGTGTGTTATGTAACCCTTAAGATACTTGAAATTGGGATACAGGAAAAAAAAATTCAAACTCTAGCTGTGTCTTTCAGTGGCCATATAAATCTTCACCCTTCTGAACCTTAATGTAGGACATTTGTTAAATGAGTAAATTAGCCTTTATCAGTTGGGTTACTGAGAAGATTAAATTTTTAAAAATATGTAATTCTCCAAACATGTTTAATACAATAATTTTCTTCCTGGAATTGAGGTACAAATGATTAAGCTAATATTGGGTCTGATCAGCCTCATTATATATATATATATATTTTATTATGTATGTATTCTTTTTTTCTTCTTTTATTTTAATAATATATATTCTTAAGTTTTTTAGTTGATTTCCAAATATATTTGGGTGGGATGTAGAACTCAGTGTTGAGTGGGCTGAATTATGCATATGGAAGAATAAAGATGTTTTAGGACAAATGTATCCAGAAGGTCAGGTTCACGGTAGAGCAGGAAAGGAGAATCCAGAAATCAGAAATGCATGTGGGAGAACCAATGCTATTGTAAAAAAACAGTAATACTTATAAGGAGAGAGATTCCAGTCTGCTTCATCTTATGGTGAGGACCTAATTACAGATGTGATTTTGGTAAGGGATACCTATGTTTTGGAATCAGCAATGAATTAAAAGCCTCCAATGAACCAGAGAGCAAGTGTTGCAACTCTGTTGAGGTTCAGGGCCCAGGTGGCACATGGACAATTCAGAGATTCAAGTCTCCTGAGCATACACCAACCCCAGCACCTACCACAGGTTCAGTATGTGACAGAAGAGGCATGTGTAGAGAGGTCACAATGAGCCCACCTCCATCACATTCAGGAGCACAAGTTCCAAAGTAGGGCCTACTGACAAGGCACTGAACACCATCTGTCGTGACTGTAGGACCTGGGTGTCTCTGTAACCCTCAGGAGCACCACTAACTGGGGTTGTATCCACTTTGGCTGTCTCTGAGATCCTGCTGAGATGTGCATAAGTGTGATCCCTCTGATGATCTGACTCATTCCAAAGTCCCTTAACCATATAAACTCATTTGTCTTTACCATTTCCCTCTTTTAATCAGGGTCTTTTCCTAGTTGCATCACCAGCTGGTGTTTGGTAGTAATCCCTTGGCACCAGGGAGGCCCATCCCTGGGAGTCATGTCCCATGGTGGGGGAAGGTAATGCATTTACATGCTGAGTTTGGCCTCAGCAGAGATGTAACACCTGCTCTCAGGTTTGTTGGACTTACCCAGGTCAGCTAACAGGGAGGTGAGAATGTCAACCAGCACACCAAGGAACTGAGAGTGTCTACAACTGCAAGCAGGAGAATCCCTTCCAACAACCATGTGGGATCTAAGCACCCTCTTGGTTAAGAGGTGGAGTGGACATCTCCATCCCAGGGTCCTCAGGATGGAGGAATAAAATATGTATTAGAGTGCATTTATGTATTCTACTATAGAATTGTAACTCTAGCAATGGAAAAAACTACCATTGATGTGGAGACAGTGGCTATGAGAGTTGTTAAGGGCAGGGAGAGGGAAGAAGAGGTGTGATAAGGGGGCATTTTCAGGACTTGGAGTTGTCCTGAATGATATTGCAAGGACGACGCAGGACATTATATATCCTGCCATAACCCACTGAATGGACTGGGAGAGGGTGTAAACTACAGTTAAACTCTAACCCATGCTGTGTAGCAGTGTTCCAAAGTATATTCATCAAATGCAGTGAATGTGTCACACTGATGAAAAAGGTTGTTGATGTTGGAGGAATGAGGGTGGTGGGGAGTGGGAGTATTTGGGAACCTCATATTTTTTACTGTAACATTTTATGTGATCTAAGTATCTTTAAAAAAAGCTGTTACAAACAAGAGTAAAACTGGCATTATATTTTCAAAAAAAGTCTCTGAACATCATGGGCTAATTAATACATGCAATTCATGGATTTTCATCTTTTTATGTATAATATGAAGATAATCATATCTTTATTAGCCAGAGAAGACAAGATCTGCAACATCCTGACCCTGGGAAAGGAGAGTCCTTCCTTATTTCTCTTGACCATACCTTATGTTCCATTTTGTTTGGGCAGGGGATAATCCTAGGTGAAAGTTTTGGCATTTATAATGGGGGGACCTAGAAAATTGTGGTGAAGACTTGAATCTTAAGACTTCTTTCTCCATTCTCAGCTTTGTTTTCCTTCTACTTATCTGGTTGTGAGTGAAAATCCAGAGGAAGATAGATGCCACCTAAGGTTTTGGCAATGCAATCACATGTGAGTAGGTAATTCTTCTTTGCACCTCTGTTGCCAGCAGATGGGAAGATTTCTCCTATTGGTGTGAATATTCCAGGTGTATTCAGGAATTATTCAAGGATCTTAAGTTTATATATGACTCTTTATTAATTATGGTAAGTTAGGTATGGATCTATGAGTAATCTTCCAAGGTAATTACAAGTGTTGGTTAAAGCTACCATTAAGACTGTGTATTCTCTGAGAAGATTACAGAAGTTTTCGTTTTCTCACCCATCCATGGCCTCATTGAGTAAATAATGAAGGCATGGATCATGTTAGTGCCTGAGATTGGCTTGGCCATATGATGAATAATGGTGACAGAGGTGAGTAAGAAGAGATGTTTACAGTCAGAAGGGATGCTGAGTTTTCAGCTGTGCATTCAGTCAATCCAACATTACAGATACTGGGGTGTAAGGGTAGATATATTTGTCAGAAAAACATGAGAAGTTTTGTAAATTAAATGAAATTAGAAATAATGTATTTGTTTCCTCCAATTTTAATTTTCTTAAAGTTTTGATGGAATATATTTGTACATTTTCAAATACTTTTTAAAAAGATTTAAAAAATATATTTATTATCTCCCCCTCATTATTTGCACTCACTGTCTGCTCTCTGTGTCTTTTCATTATATATTCATCTTCTCTTTAAAAAGAACCAGGAACTGAACCCAGGACCTCCCATGTGGGAGGGAGGCAACCAATTACTTGAGCCACCTCTTATCCTGCTGGTTGTGTCTTTCACTGTATTTCCTATTTGTGTCTCTTCATTGCATCATCTTGTTGCATCAGATTGCCATGTGAGGCCATCACATCATTGTCTCTTCATTGCATCATCTTGTTGTGTCAGCACACTCTGCCAGCCCATAATGACAACTTGCTGACCTGCTCATCTTCTTTAGGGGGACACCAGGAACCAAACACAGGGCCTCTTATGTGGTAGGCAGGAACCCAACTATTTGAGCCACATATACTTTCCTTGAAATAATTTTTATTTTTTAAAATTTATTTCTCTCCCCTTCTT